>NC_064619.1:59725861-60046932 GCF_023898315.1 Schistocerca nitens | reverse complement strand
GATAAGGATTTCTCGTCAGATGAGTATAGGGTAATATTAACGGCAGCAGAAAATGGCGTATCGGTAATAGGATTCGTTATGAATAGCAGGATAGGACAGAGAGTGTTACTTTGCACAGTTCAAAGATATTGTTGTTGCTATCAGAATCGACAGCAGACCGGCACCGACAACGATATTTTAGGAATAACGTGTCGACGTCGCAAGCAGAAGATGAAGTAGAGAAAGTATGTGAGCTTACTGAATGGGTGATACAGTACGCAAAGGGAGATGAAAATTTAAGTCGTGGAGGACTGTTAATACAGCTGTAGGAGGAGGAGTGGAAGAAAAGGTTACATGAGAAACTGGGCTTGGGACAAGGAATGAGGTATGAGGAAGAGTAATTGAGTTATGCAATAAATTTCAGCTAGTAATTACGAATGTTGTATTCAAGAATCACAAGAGGAGGAGGTATGCTTGGAAAAGGCCGGGTGATACGGAAAGATTTCAGTTAAATTACATGATGGTCAGACAGAGATTCCGAAATGAGATATTGGATTGTAAGGCATACCCAGGACCAGATACATACCTAAAACACAATGCAGTAGTGGTAGGAGCAGGCTGAAGTTTAAGAGATCAGTCAGCAAGACTAAACACGCAAAGAAATGAGATAGGGAAGTACTAAGGAATGACAAGATATACTTGAAGTTCGCTAAGGCTATATATACAGCAATAAGGAATAGCCCAGGGGGCAGTACAGTTGAAGAGGAATGGAGATGTCTTAAAAAGGAAATCACAGAAGTTGGAAAGAAACACACAGGTACAAAGAACATAACTGCGAAGAAACCATTGGTAACACAAATGTTCAGATGAAGTCAGGAATTCAGAAAAACAGGTCATTTTGGAATGAAATAAGTAGGAAGTGCATAGAAGATAAGATGAAATGGCTGCATGAAAATTGTGAAGAAATCGAAAAGGAAATGCTTGTTAGAAGGGATGACTCAGCATATAAGAAAGTCAGAATAATCTTTGTCAGATTAAAAGCAAGGGTGGTAACATTAATAGTGCAACGGGAATTCCCCTGTTAACTGCAGATTAGAGAGCAGATAGGTGGAAAGAGTACAGAGTACAGTGAAGACCTCTAAGAGGAAGATAATTTGTCTGATGTGATAGAAGAAGAGGGAAAAGATATGGGTTCGGGTATTAGTCAGAATATAAGAGAGATTGGGAGAACTTAAGGCCGAATAAGGCAGAGGAATAAATAAAATTCCATCAGAAGTTCTAAAATCATTGGGGGGAAGTGGCAACAAAACGTCTTTTCACGTTGATGTGTAGAATGTATGAATTTAGCGACTTATCATCTGACGTTCGGAATAACATGATCCACACAATGCCGAAGATTGCAAGAGCCGACAAGTGCGAGAGTTACAGTACAATCAGCTTAACTACTCAGACATACAGGTTTCTGACAAGAATAATATATAGAGGAATGGAAAAGAAAACTGAAGATCAGTTTGGCTTCAGGAAAGATAAGGCACCATAGAGGCAATTCTGACGTTACGGTTGATAATGGAAGCATGACTAAAGAAAAATGAAGAAACGTTCTTAGGATTTGTCTGCCTGCAAAAAGCGTTTGTGAATGTAAAGTGGTGCAAGATGTTCGAAACTCTAGGAAAAATAGTGGTAATGTATAGGGAAAGCCAGGAAACATACAATACGCACAAGAGCCAAGAGGGAATAATAAGAGTGGACGAAAGAACGAATTTCTGGTGAAAGGTTATCAGTGATACGACTAGCTGGTGACATTGCTGTCCTAAGTGAAAGTAAAGAAGAATTACATGACATGCAGAATGGAATGAAAAGTCTAATGAGTACAGAATATACACTGAGAGTAAATCGAAGAAAGCCGAAAGTTATGAGAGGTAGCAGGAATGAGAACAGTGATAAACATATTATCAGGAGTGATGGTCGCCAGGTAGATGAAGTTAACGAGGCAGCAAAATAACCAATGTCGGACGGAGTAAAGATGACATGTAAAGCCGACTAGCACTGTCAACAAGGACATTCTTGGCGAAGAGAGGTCAGGCAGTATCAAACATAGGCATCTACTTGAGGAAGAAATTTCTGACAATTTACGTTTGGAGCACAGAATTGTATGTTAGCGAAACATGGACTGTGGGAAAACCGGAACAGAAAAGAATCGAAGCTTTTGAGATATGTTGCTACAGACAAATGTAGAAAATTGGGTGGGCTGATAAGGTAAGGCATGAGAAAGTTCTGCCTGTAATTGGAAAGAAGTATGAGGTAAACACTGACACGGAGAAAAGACAGGATGATAGGACACCTGTTGAGATGCCAGGGAATGACTTTCATTGTACTAGAGGGAGCTGTAGAGAGTGAGAAGCGTAGAGGAAGACAGTGATTGAAATACGTCCCCCGAATAATTGAGGACGCAGGTTGAAAGTGCTACTGTGATATGAGGAGGTTGACACTGGAGAGGAATTCGTGACGAGCTGCATCAAACCTGTCGGAAAACTGATGACTGAAAACAAAAAAAAACAAAAAAAAGCCTAAATCCTCAGTCAGTCATGTTGTTCTGGTGGCACCGCTCCTCCGAAATGGAGAAGGACCGTTTATTTATTCTGAATTAATAGGGAAAAAGTTGTTGACAAGGGAAGACGAGTAAAGCTCGGTGGCTTATTCAAATAACGTAACGGTAAGTTCGACTGCTAATGAGAAGATTCGGATTTTCGACTCCGGCTGTGGCACAGAGTTTCATTTATCTCTTTACGATGATATTTTCATTTTCGCGGCTTGCACTTTATGGGTGCTCGCTTCCATTTTAGTGAGACTCCATTCCTAATGCTAATTCCTCACTGCATGCTCAGACGAGCTGTAAGTTATGTACCCCACATGGCAACAAATGATGTAATTTTTGTCTGCGGTGGTTCATGCTTTGGCTGTTTGCGCTTACTTTATTGTTGTGCAGATGCTAACCAGCTCTGCATTTGCATATATGAATATGGGAAACTGCCTAAAAAGCATAAACAGGCTCGCTGCCTGCCACGGCCAACATTCGTTAATCCGGTTGACGAATCCTGGCTCGCCTTCCTCTTTCGTGAGCTGGCGTCATACGCGTTATACAATATGTACGGGTCAGTTTTTCTAAAAATTGAGGTGTTAAAATGAAATATCTACTTCTAGATATTATTTATAGTACACAGCCTGTTTAGCATTACTCCAAACAAAACTCTGTACTTTCTTTTATTGGCGCACCTCAGCATACATGGACTAGTAACACTATAACCAAATACCTTATGTATAATTCAGGCACTTCATTTCTCGAGTTTATTACCTTATTGTGTAAATATACCTGCCAACGAATTTTGTCAGTACTGGGTGTTCGTGAAAATGTAATGTTTGTTGATAAGATAAGTAAGAATTACTTACTTCAAAGTATTGTAGTCAACACGCTGACCTCATCAGGGAAGTTTTTGTTGTACAGAGGACAGAGAAAATGTTTCTTGTAACGAAACATTGTTGGCGCTGGTGCGCTCAGTCGTAGAGTTCAAGAGATTAGTAGTTGGGAAACATCTGCGGTGTGGAACAGACGTATATGTTGGCATGCAAATGATAAAGTGCTTTCGGTCGAAAGCGTTGTGATATAAGGCCAGCCAAATTACAAATTGGCGAGCAAGTGAGTGGTCACAAGATGGTTTTAGGAGTATAAAGAATACTGTATGTCCCAAATTTAATCCGGCTGATCGCTAATCAGAGCCTGTTGCCAAAAACGGATCTCATAATAAGCACTACTTCGCAACACAAGCAACGCATCGCAAAATAAAATGCAACCAGTATTTTGTAGCTGTGTAATAGTGTAAGTAGGCTGTTTAGGTTTTTTTATTGGTAATGCCACCTCTGTATAAAAAAAATCACTGGCTGTGCTGTGCGCAGTCTGTTGCTGCTTTGCATTGTTGTAATACTCAACCATTGTAGTGTTAGGCAGCTGGCTGTGAACAGCGCGTAGTGATGCGCAGTTGGAGGTGAGCCGCCAGCAGTGGTGGATGTGGGGAGAGAGATGGCGTAGTTTTGAAATTTGTCATGAACTGCTATATATATATATATATATATATATATATATATATATATATAATGATATCAAGGTAAATACATTGTTTGTTCTCTATTAATATCTTTCATTTGCTAACTATCCCTATCAGTAGTTAGTGCCTTCCATAGTTTGAATCTTTTATTTAGCTGGCAGTTGGGCTAGCTGTATTGCAGTAGTGGGAGAAACCAAGATTTTTGTGAGGTAAGTGATTTGTGAAACGTATAGTTTAATGTTAGTCAGGGCCATTCTTTTGTAGGGATTTTTGAAAGACAGATTGCGTTGCGCAAAAAAAAAAAAATATATATTGTGTGTCAGGTTAAGGACAGTAGTGTATAATTGTTCAAAAAGGGGACGTTTCATATGTCGACCCTTAGCTTAGGATACCTCACTGGAATCTTCTGATTTTTTCTTGTAGTTTGTGTAATTAGTGTAGCTTTTGTTTATTGCTAGCGCGTAATTGTAGAGAGAATCTCCTTTGTAGTTGTAGTCTTTCATTGTTGTACAGTAAAACAGGTGTGGCACGCATGTAGATTTGCACCAAGTATTTCGCAGCTACAATTAACTAGATATTATTTTCAGTGCTATGTTAATGTGTTCCCCTATTTTTGCTCTTCAAATTGTGTTTTTCTGTGTTGTCGTGTGAAATATTGTGAAAATAATGGCGTGTGAAAAACGTAATACTAGGCTCCAAAGTAAACTGAGAAATGACAGTGAAAACGAAAGCAGTGTGTTAGCGCCACCGAGTAATGAATTAACTGATGTTCAAAGTAGTAATTTGGTAACTGTGCATAGGGAAATGGAGCGGGCGGCAAACAATGGCGTGGACAGTGAAACAATTAGTGAAGAGGGAAGCATTATCGATCGATCGGTCGGCAACAGCTCGCCTCAGGAATCGGGAATGACAGGACACAATTTTTCAAATATTGTAGACTCAGGTTTTGGGTCCTCACCGTTTTCTCAAATGAGTCAAGACACATTTTCTGCTTGTCAAAATGTGAGTGTTGACGGTGAAAATGCACTGCAGAAAAGCATAGAGGAACCGATTCCAGACACTAATACATCATTATTGCAATTAATGCAACAAATGGGACAAAATCTTCGAAAGTTAGACACAGTGGAACAAAATCAGAGACAAACACAGCAACAGCTTCAAAAGTTAGACTCATTGGAGCAAACTCTTGAACAAACACGTGAGGATTTAAGTACTGAGTTACATCACATTGAATCGAAATGTCAAAAAGTCTGTAACGACGTAAAAACCCAAATTTGTGAGCATTTCCAACCTATTTTTTGGCGTCATGAAAATGCACTACAGAATCACGAAGCAGCCATAAAAGAACTGCAAACTATTGTTCATGAAAATCATGAGACCTTGCAAGCTAAATTTGACTCAGTTGCATCTACCGATTCGGTTACGCAACTTGCAAAAACTCAGGAAAACTTAAAGGACACAGTAGATACTCAGAAACTTGGTTCAGAAAAACACACTGAGGAAATAAGTACACTATCGGACAAAGTAGCCGAACTTTCAGATCAGTTCACTAACTTATCTACAAAGGTAGATGATGATCTGAATGACACAACACCTGTGGCCTTCACTGACACTGAAGAGTATGAAGAAATTAGAAAATTCAAATAAAATCAAAATCAAATCAATACACAGTACAAAAGAGAAATCCGCGAAGTACAAGATCAGCTGACACAGGTAATACAAGAATTACGTATTTCAGAGGACACTCGCGCCCCAATACGGGAAGAGGGACATTGAAATACGGAACAACCACAAAATAATAACACAAGACACTTCGGAAATTATGAAAGAAATTGGCAAGGCACACCGAATTTTGAGATGGAACCGCCGACACGACGTAACAATGACCGCTATGCGACTCGCCGACATGATGATTTTGACTATAAACTGTTCATTACTACACGTAAATTTAAAACATTTAAGAATTCGGCCAACGACATTCATCCACAAGCATGGCTCCATCAATTCTCTCATTGTTTTCCTCCCAACTGGTCGTTAGATTAGAATTTATGTGTGGCTACTTAGAGAATGAACCAGCTGTAAGAATGCGATCGGTCATTCACGATTGCCACAGTGAAGGAGAATTTTACCATGCCTTCCTCTCAGCATATTGGTCTCAAGCTACACAAGACCGAGTAAAACATAGCATCATGATGATGAAACACTTTGAACAATCTGAATTTTCCAGTCTTGTGAAATATTTTGAAGACATGTTGCATAAGAATCAGTATCTTTCAAACCCATACAGCCCCTCAGAACTCATCCGCATTTGCTTACTCAAATTGCCTGAACATTTACGACATATTATTTTAGCAGGACGTTGCAAAGACGACATTGAAGCTTTTCAGGGACTGTTACAAGAACTGGAAATCGACACTGACGATCGCGGAACGCGGAAACAGGAACACAACAATTACAGGTCACATCCGTCACAATTCCGCGATGAAAGAAATAATAACTGGACACGTCAAGGCTATTCCTCCAACGTAAATCGTGACCAAAACAGACACCACCCGTATGACAACCACTGGCAGAGTAATAATTAAAGGGAAAGATCACCTCTCTGCGGTAATGACTATTACAGAGAAAATCAAAGAAACAGACAATATGGGAACCAAAATAATTATTATTACGGGAGGCAGAATAACTTCAGACGCAACAGTTCAGCGCGCATTTACGATTCCGGGAGAAATTCTCCACCACATGACCGACAAGAAAGAAACTATGGAATCTACCGACACGACGACAGACGATATACTCGTAATCATAACGACAGACCTGAATTTCATCAGAACTGGCGGGATTCAAACAGAGCAGGGCATTTTCGACAACGTGAATTTGTAGAAGTTAGGTCTCCAAATCCCAGTAACGACGCGCGCCAACAAAGAGACAGACAATGACTCGCACAGCAGGCAGCTGCGTGCGCCCGCTGGCTCCGAGAAAAATAACATAAGACGCTAGCCTTGAAAATAATTTTAGCATTCTTTACCGACGTATACCGCATGATTATTGCATTCAAGTTCAAACTCTGAGTACTATGAAGAGTAAAGAATTGCACCACACTTCACATGTAAAACCGTTCATTGAGAGATAATCTGCTTTTTAACTTAGTCATTACTATAAAATTTTTCACTTCACGTTAGTAGTACTCTTTTTCAATCTTAGAAACTGTTAACATGCAACGATGTTTTAAAGTTAACTATCCAGTCAAGAACCAAGAGAACTTATTTAAACAGAAATTACGACTGCATTGTTGTTGTGAACAGATGACACAGTGTTATTGTGTGTGTACATTCTTGCTTGTTAGTTGCACGATTACATAACGACTATAAGGCTTACATACTTAGGACACATACTAGTACTGCCAATGAGATTTTAATGCAACATTTTGGTTTACTTGAAAATACATTCTGGAGTTTGTGTGACAGCTACACGACTATATCACGACGCTACTAATGAGTGACAATTTACAATGTTGCTTTTCGTGGTATCTGTTTTATATCTGCACAGTTTTCTGAATTCTTTTGGAAAGAAAAACATGTTTTAGTAGTAACTTTTGTGGTATAGCAGCAATGAGACAGCCTTTTTCGTGGCACAACAATACGTTACTGTACAGTACTTTCTTCATCACGCCAATAAGCATAATAACTACGATATCTATACACAAAGCATTTCACTTTTGTTTATCATGAGGTAAGTACATTGACTTCTACAGAACTTAGCTTTCGGAGGACGATGACTACGAGACTTCCACAGAGATTATCTTATAACATGACGCACAGTTTAGCGCTACAGTACACGTATTTGAGTGATTAATGTCGCACTTAAAACATTCATTTTTTTAAAGGTATGTGAAGTGCAATGATACAAGGGTTTTCCGTGATATATTTCATTCAATTGCTGTAATCTGTAACACCTGAGGGTATAATTACATTAATCCTCAGGGGGGTATACGCCTACTTTGTGTACCATGTGTTTGGCAAGCACAAGGAACCCTAGCTAATATGGTATTTGCTTATACAACTTTACACATCGGTACCATATTTCTCTAACACAGAATTACACAGCTATCTGATCATTTAACTGAGAGAGACAAACATTTATTTTACATCAGTGACAGATGTTTACGTAATTACACCGTTGGATAACTTCACACTTATGAAATTGTATTTTGTCAGTACTTTGTGAACTGTTCATATTTTTTCGGAGCCATTGTGGTACTATGAGAGCTTTGAATGATGTATTTGGTATGGGATCATGATTTTAAAGTACGTTTGAGGCAGATGACACTTTTGACATGAGCAGAGAATTTTTTTAGGTTTTGAAATTATTGGAGGAAGCTACGACGATTTTGAGATTTGACTGAGGTGTTATGATGTCATTTTTACGACGACGATGTGTATTATGCCGCTGAGGTATGTTTGTGGTCAAGAAGCTGATGCTATATGAGGAATTTGATTATGCTACATATTTCATATAATGAAATATTAAAGAAGCGTCGACGAATATATATATGTGTAATAAGGTAATGAGTAATGAATAGAAGGTAGGGACTCTGACTGGTGAAAAAGGATGTTGTAAACCGAGAATCGTACTTTAAGAGTTATGAAATGTGTGTAAATGCCTGAATGTATCACAATGCCGGCGAAAATTTTTTGGACACTGTTATATTCATACGATTTTGTTTCTACAGATTTGTAACGCAAATTCTTGACCTATGAAATTTTTATTTGAGACTGTCGCTGTAGCAAAAACTGCTGTCGTAAATATTTCGTTAAGAAAGGTAAGTGACCGTGAAGTAATTCGTTGTGAGCGGCCAGGTGTGTCAGACGCCTGGAGAAAAAGCCATTATTGCGAGCCCTTTTCAGTGGCACAGGTAGAAAAAAAAAGGGAGGCCATTATCCTCGCTATTGACGTTCCTTTGTAGAGAGCATCGCAAAAACGACACGGTCGAACTTGAAAACATATGTTGACACTGTGGAGCTCTTAATTTCTGATATTTACAGAAATGCCTAATGAAATGACGAGAAATTTTTTTACATCTGCACACCTGATTATGACAAGCGTCTTTCTACGAGAGTTGAGAGAATGTCTTCTAACTTATGAAATGTCACATGACTATTGAATGATATTTTTATGCTTTGGTTTGCGTAATTGCTTATTTCATTTGATATCTAGTTTCTAGCTGCACTGCAGCATTGGTTAAAATAAAATTTTATAGATGTACTAATATAAATATTTTCTGTCTACAGATCGAGTAAATAATAATTTTTTCAAAAAAATATGAGGGAGCACAAAAAGACATTTACCTTCACAGGAACTGCAATCATAGTTTTCTTTTCAAGTACTTGTTAATTTCTTTTGTAGAATAAATTGTGATGCATCACTCTAGTGTTAAGATGTGACATAGGTATTAGACATGGCCATTTTTAGTGTAATACTTTTTCTGCTTGAACTTTGTCATGTTTAGGTATAAGTTATGCTGTTTGCCAGGCATAGTGCTACTGAATTTTAATTTGTGTTACTCTGCTAAGCCAGATTTATTTTTCTTGTTTGCTGCACATTGCCTTATATTAGTCGTAATATTGCAATTGCTTCGCTAATTTCTAAAATGCTGTTTCCTTTGCAAATCTGCACTTTTTTGTCATTGCTGTTTGCGTTAATTGTTTTATGTGCTGCTGCATTGCCTCGTCCCTTAGTTTAGCATCTGAGCTCAGTAGATTTAAGTTAGCTTAAGAGGGGGTAGACTATATAAGAAACTAGTTGTGATGAATGGAAAGAAATGCATTGAAGGTATATGAAAACGTTTTGGGCCAAAATGAGTATTTTACGATGATCCGTAACTATTTTGAAAGAAATATGAACAGAGTAGAGAAAGCAGCTATTGATAGGACTTTTTGGAAATAATGAGGAACGAAGGGAGATCTCCGAGAAGTAAAGAAAGTCTTGCTGGCAAAATACTGCAGTAAAACAAACCCTGTCCTTTCCTTTTGTATTATTATGCTATGTGTTTGTGTACCCTTGTGTATTTATGTTCTTCCTGTATTTATATGTGTATCTGATAAGATTTATGTTGTAGAATTTTTCTGGTACTAAGCTACATTCACTAATGATGAGGAATACTGTTATCCTCAAATATAATTTGCATTTATAATATGTAATTTTCTTTGTAAAGATGTTTACACATTATTAATTCTGTTCTGTTTCAATTTTCATGTGTGAAATTAATGTTTCGAAAACTATTCTCATTATTTTATTTATCTACTTATCTCATAATTCCTGTAACACTGATGTATATGTGTATTTCTATTCTATTGTAAAACCTGTACTACAAATGTTATCTGTATTTTTATGTTCTTTAATGATGTGTTTTGTACCTTTGTAATTGTATTCTTCTGTTATAAAATTGTAATTGACACCAGGTCATCAAATTAAGTAACTTGTAAGTTACATTTCACTGCACACGTTTCTATTGGTCATAGTATATGGACAATATGTGAGAAGTAGGGACTGTTAGTGTTTGCACGTGTGTTAATAATTCAGCAAGGGACTGGTTAACAGCATTGCTGGTTCTAAGGACAATTTCAAAAAACTTTGTGAGTGCACAAGTGGTGGTTATGGACTTGCTATATTATCTACAAGACTCTTCAATGGTGATTGTGCACCTGCACAGTCACAACAGGTGGCTGCTGGCCATCTCTACCAGGACTACAGTGGGTCTGCACCTCTGGTGGCCCACCAGTACCGTAATCTCTACCAGGACTACAGTGGGTCTACTCTGTGATGACCTACCCACCAATACTCTTCAAAACTTCGACTGACTCCGCTGTGGGTTTGCTCTGTTGTGGCCCATGACCTGTCTGCATGTCGAGAGTCAGCACTGTCTTTCCGTTGGAAGGACAACGATACTTCTTCAAGACTGCATGGAAATCCACTACTTCCGTGTGCATTTTCTTTTACTGCTCAGACTTTGAGAAAAACACTGCAATGTGATGAATGATCAGGACTGTCTTTATGGACTGTGAGAAAATTTTAGCTTTTGACCAACATTGTACCAATAAGTATGTGCATTTGATTTCTTTGTTATTGTAATTACGATTATGAAAAATTTTAACAAATATGTATTGGCCAGTGCCCAAAAAAATTTGTAAAATTTTTTTGTGGGGAGCATGGGGGCTATGTAAGTAGGCTGTTTAGGTTTTTTTATTGGTAATGCCACCTCTGTATAAAAAAAATCACTGGCTGTGCTGTGTGCAGTCTGTGGCTGCTTTGCATTGTTGTAATACTCAACCATTGTAGTGTTAGGCAGCTGGCTGTGAACAGTGCGTAGCGTTGCGCAGTTGGAGGTGAGCCGCCACCAGTGGTGGATGTGGAGAGAGAGATGGCGGAGTTTTGAAATTTGTCATGAACTGCTATATATATGTATATGATGATATCAAGGTAAATACATTGTTTGTTCTCTATTAATATCTTTCATTTGCTAACTATCCCTATCAGTAGTTAGTGCCTTCCATAGTTTGAATCTTTTATTTAGCTGGCAGTAGTGGCGCTAGCTGTATTGCAGTAGTGGGAGAAACCAAGATTTTTGTGAGGTAAGTGATTTGTGAATCGTATAGTTTAATGTTAGTCAGGGCCATTCTTTTGTAGGGATTTTTGAAAGTCAGATTGCGTTGCGCAAAAAAAAAATTGTGTGTCAGGTTAAGGACAGTAGTGTATAATTGTTCAAAAAGGGGACGTTTCAATAGGCATGCCATCGTCTTAAAAAAGTTTTGGAATATCATGCTGTGTTGTTAAAGAAAAAATTTGTCGAGAGAAACTTGACTGGCCCAAGTCATTAACAGTAGGGTCATACACTTCACCATAAATTCCGAGAACGTCGCAAGTGAAAGATATAGTCAAAAGAAGCTGTATCTAGTTAAATTTACAGTTCATTTTCCATCGAGTGATTACTGCAACAAAAAGCTGTAGTAACTATAGTATTTTAAACAGTGTTGCACTACTACTGCAGACAATCAGTTTACGCTAAAAATGATTTAACTGAAATTCATTTTCAATATCAAAAATAGTTTTACAATTTTCTGTTGTATTTTGTACATGATAATATGTGCATATGACTACGTAACATTAATACGGCAAAATAACTGTCGTCATTAATGAAAGTTATTACAGCATTAATCTGAGACACAATCATTAGCAAAGTAATAATTAAATAATGATAAACTGTTTTTGTTACGTTTAGGTATTTTTTTTATACAGATAGCATTATCGTGAGTTACATAACACAGTAGAGTTTCTGTGTTTTCTAGCTATTGTTCGATTTTGTGCCGTTGCTATTTTGTCTTTCCCACACGATATTTGCTTGATTTGAAAGTTATTGCAATCAGTTACGAAAATTTACTTTTGTTCATTTTTTAACTTGCTGTAGTGTTACTCTGCAGGAATATAGCGGCATATTGCCGCTATATTCCTCTGCCTCCACTTCGAACGCGCCTATGACCGGGTGTGGAATTCCTGTCTCCTCTTCCAGCTCCAAACCTTCGCCCTTCCTATTAACTACGTCCGTCTGATCGGGTCCTTTCTTTCTCAACGTCCTTCCTACGTCACCGTCCATAACATGGATTCCTACACTTTCTTCCCCTCTGCCGGTGTACCCCAAAGTTCCGTCCTGTCCCCTCTTCTGTACCTTTTGTACACGGCGGACATGCCGTCTCCTTCACCTCCCATCCACCTTCTCCAATACGTCGATGACACTGCCTTTCTTGCCCATGCCCCCACCCTGGAGCGCTCCCAACGCTTTCTCCAATCCCATCTTGACCGGTTCACCGCTTGGTGCAACCAGAGGTTGCTTAAGGTCAGTCCTTCCCAAACCCAGGCGATCATTGTAGGCAAAACCACCCCTTCTTTCCGCCTCCTCGACTTCTATCTCACCATCTATGGCCGTCCTATCGCCCTCACTCCCACCCTTAAGTACCTTGGCGTCACCCTTGACCGTCGCCTCTCCTGGACCCCCCATCTCCAAACAATCCAAGCCAAGGCACACTCCCGACTCTGTCTCCTCAACCTCCTTTCTGGCCGTACAAGGGGTCTGGACCCCTCCACCATCCTCCACACCTACAAATACCTCTTCCGCCCGATCCTCTGCTATGCGCAACCTGCCTGGATCTCCGTCCCTCCTACCTTTTACAAATCCCTTCAAATCTTCGAACGCCATGCTCTTCGCCTTGACTATCGTATCCGTCTCCCCTCCCCCACGCGGATCCTGTACGACCTTATCCCGTTACCCCACCTCCTCCTTTTCCTCGAATGGATAGGGATCCTCTGCACTTCCTGTAAACTAGATCCCCCTCACCCACTCATCTCTCACATCCTTTCCCACACCCGTCCGTTGCCGCGCCTGTATTTCCACGTCCCACCTGCTCTCCATCTCTCCACTCTCCTTACCCTCTCCCGAAGTGGCTTCCGCCAGCTACCCCTCCCTGATGATGCCCTCCTCCCCTCCATCTACCCCTCCTACCAAACTTGATACTCCCTGCCTCTTCCTGTGTTTGTTCCAATGGGCACCCCCTCTCCCTTCTCTGTCCCTTCCCTCCCTCCTCACTTTCTCGCCCCTCTTCCCCCTGGCTTCTCCTACCCCGATACCTTCATTCCTCCCACCATCTCCTCTGCCATTGGAATCTCTGCTCTCCCCTCTCCCTCCCCCATCACCTTCTTCCCCTCCTGGCAGGTCCCTGGAACCGCACAAGTTAAGTGGACATTCGCGCGCCGGAGATCACCGCCATCAATTTTTCTTGTATGTGCCGTCGTGTTTTTCATGTAGTGTTTTTCGCCACAACGCTCCTTCGTTCACGTGTACCTTCCAAATCGTCAGTGTTTGTGCATAGTGCCGACAGTTTTTCTTGTTTTTTGTCGAGTGTGAACGGCTTCATGTTTTTAATTATTGTATCTGCTGTTTTTAAACCACCAGTCTGTTACTTTTCTGTCTTCATTTTCTCTTTTATTGTACTGCTTGTAGCTGAAGAGCGGAGTAAAATTTACCGCTGCCAGCCCACTTATGAGGTGTAAAATACCAATAAAAAAAAAAAAACTGACGAAAATGTCGACAACAGTCGGTGGCTTAGCACATGGATACTGGACTCTGGTACGAAATCTTACACCACTGCAAAACCTTCGTATCTAAATGAGGTAACTCCATTGATATATGATCTCAATGTCAGATTGTAGGTGATGGTAAATAACTATTCCAGGCATTGCGTACTCAGACTGGTTCCTGTGTAGTATTCACAGTAACTATTACGCTTGATCTAATAATACTCTTTATACGACAGCCGTATGGTGGATCTGCATCATAGAAAGACGTACAGAAATGTCCACCTTTGTAAAAGGAAGGTCAACACGCCATTTCATAGTACTTACATTGCTGTTTCCTATTTTACAGTGAAAAGTTGTATCAGAATTGTTACTAAAATATAATAGTCAAGAACAAATGTCGCTCGGGGCCTGGAGGATTTGTAAGGCTGTTAGCCTCATTCTGAAGTGTTCTGAAAAACATTATTTGAGATCCTGTTCGTTTATTTGGCATTGCAATATCGCTATCTAGGCATGAAAATTTGTTTAGGTACTGTTGATCTTGATAATATGGCTGACACGTGGATTGTAATTTATTTAACTCTATCATTTTCCAAAACTGTCGCTTTTCGCACGAGAGAAATTTTTCGACACCTAAGTTAATTGTAAATAATTGTAAATAATAATTTCCAGCTTTTAGACAACTCCTGTTTACAGGCAGGAGAGAAACAGTCTTGATAGCGATGTTGGAGACAATAAGTTCAGTTGCTTTTTGAAAAGAATGTTATTTTTTCCAAGAGTGCTCGATTTTCTTTTGGATAACCTTTGTTCACACTCACTGACCCTCTGTACTGCCTAGGGCTGGAGTTTGTTCACTCTCTCTGTACCACAAAAAAAAATTTGAAACATGTGTGTTTTAGACTTGATTGTTAATAACACTCCATGTACCCCAACTATCTTACTGTAGTACTGATGTTGCGGCACAGTTTACTACCTTAACAAGGTAGCGAAATTTCATCATTTTCCTTGCAGTTGATTTAATAGTCTAGCTTTACCCAGTAAACAGCATAGAAAATCTTCGCCTAAGGTAACCAACCAGGGCACCAAACAGTCACCTAGAGGCGAATGGCGAAACACTGCGGAGATCTGAGGCTGTTCCAAGCCGGGTTTGTGTGTATCCTGATAGGAGCTGTTCGCCAGCTGGAAGAGGCCATACCAGGAACAGTTGACAGCACAGATTGAAGGTAAACAGCAAGTTGTCGCCTACGTCCGCGCCACCGAGGCCTGCCTCCTCAGATACAAAATCATTCTCAGCTCTGTCCGCAGACCTGCAGAGGTAATGGATGGTGACGGCTCTGCTCAGCTGTCGATTTTAAGCGCCGATACGAGGACTGAACCAGGTCCTCCGGCCTGGAGACGAGCGGATGATCTAGCCCAGAGACTTCATCGACACCGAAACAAAATGGACTGTAGATTACTCAATTTATGTTACAAAGTGGGAAACTGTAAAGTCGCTCTGGTTTGGTGAGATTGCGGCCGGGCGGGCCGTTCTCTCACTATCCTTTAACGTTTAAACAGTCAGTCCACCTATGTGGGTAGGTTTCAGGTTCGTTGCCCCTTCACTCTGCGATAGTAGTGACTGGTTTAGCGAACGAAAAACAGCGTTGACAAAAAGTCATCCAAATATCTTCCACGCAAAGGCACATAACTCCAGTCAATGAACAGCAGCTGAAAGTTATTTAAACCAATGGGTGTTCGGTATTCTTGCATGACTCGTTTGAAAATATGTCTAAATTTTCCTCTAAGTTGGTTCATTGTCTTTAAAACAAGAAAGATAGCTATCAAGTCCGTATTTAATATCCTTACGTCAATTATGCTGTGTTACTGTCTCTGTTACAAGTTCACATACAATAGGAGTCAGAAGATATTTTGCCCCACCCGATATTTTGAACGTCCTAAACAGTCACTGAACCACAAATACTTGCCACTTGACACATTCAGTCGCTCACTGGGCCTCTTGTACAGAACTGCTCGCCATAATGTCTCGTAATCTGCTCGAAACACGCCACGCGGATTTTATAAACGACTTAAAATGTTCACAGCGATTATTCCGAAAATAAACCTCTCACAAGGTTCAAACCTTCACAGAGTACTCAACACAGTAGTCGCTTTTCGTCAGCGATATTAGATACGAACAAACGTGCGAATTTCCTCATTTTGGTACCAATATAATCAGCGTAAATTAACATAGGTGTTAACCAGAAGACAAATCCCGAGCGACTATGTCGACTCATAGATTTGAGGCACAATGCTCTACTGAAACGAGCGGGAACTGCTAAATTCCTATTGGCTAGTATGTTAGTCAGCCAATCAGATCACCTCGAGCACTTCTATACTCACGGTATTTCTAACGTCAACTAATCAAATTACTACAAGTAGTTTCGACTAGAAATCTCGTAAGACCGGATGTACATATAATTCAATGAACGCAAAATAAATCACTAACAAATTTAATACGTAACACCCCACCTCGCTGCCTTTCATAAAATCAAGCTCACTCTGACATACGACACAAATTACCCTATTGCACAACTTTCTCATGCATACATTCCCATAAAATATCACATTCTCACTTTACGTATGTCCTCCATTCACCCTTTCAGTTTCTCCAAAACACTCACACAACCAAAACACGATGAAACAATAATTTTCCAAAGTGCTTTTAACTACGTCAGAAATCAGTGGTAATGAAACCAAAGAAAATTCCAGAAAACTACATTATATAAACCTATTCTCTTGGGGACGGCCGGAGCGGCCATGCGGTTCTAGGCGCTACAGTCTGGAGCCTAGCGACCGCTACGGTCGCAGGTTCCAATCCTGCCTCGGGCGTTCAGGAGAAACATTCTTACGAAGCAATACTCACTACTGTCTCGAACAATTTGTCCAATGACGCACACGCGAAAGTATTATTAAAGACCTCCTAATTCGAAATAGAGATTACTTAGCAGCTATGATGCTGTTACAGGAATAATGACCACCACAGGCAAAAAGGTCATCAACAAAACTTAGAAAATATTTGTGTATCGTGGAACTGAGAGTGTCATTGTTAGACGAACTAAGAACATTTACATCAGATCTCGCAGACGAAGGACGGTTGTGGTTTCGCTGTCTGAATAAGATGGTTCCAAGTAAAGGAATAAAAGTACCTTATACATAAACCCATGCCGGTTTAACAGTACCGACCATCTGGAGAGTTGTTAAAAAGTAGAGACAACTGCTATCTCGCTGAACATGATGGAACAGCGAGACTGACAAAGAAATGAAAATATAGAGTCGTGCCTGTGTATGACGCCTATAATTTTTAATGCCAGATTCTGGCAAAAGATTTGTCAAAAAATCGAAGAACACCTGTCAAACGTATAGTGATTGAACGGGTCCAAAATTTATACTCAATCTTTCGTGCATCTGTCTGGTGTTGAAAGTGAAGGCAAGTGAGAGACTGTAGAAATTTTAAAAAATGCATATTATCAAATACATTCACGCATAAATGTTACCGTGTCAAAGTTTACCCGCCGCACAGACAGACAAATACTGTATGCGATATCGATATAGCACCATCGGTATTCTTACAGTGAATAGGGCAGCAGCTCCTGACGGAATTCCACTTACAATTTACACTGAGTACGGCGGAGAATTATAATTATTCCTGGCTCACACTTACCGCGAAATGCCTGCGTAGTGTTAAACAGTGGTAAACAGCACAGGCTACTCCTGTCTATATTAATGTTAGTAGACCGAGCACAAACAAGTGTATAGCAATACCACATACGTAGATATATTGCAGGAATCTAGAGCACATTCTAAGCTCAAAAATTACGACGTTGCTGAAGGAAAACAAGCTTCCAAACCACTCCTTTGAGACCGAGCTTACTTCATTGAAACACGACATCTTACAAGCAATAGATGCGGGTGAACAGGTTCATTCCTCCTCCACGTTAACAACTACACATAAACTGAACTGACATCAGAGGTGTGCCCGAAGGAAGCTTAATGTGACCTGCAGTGTTTTTATTGCACGTAAACGATGTAACAGGTAGGATCAGCTGCAGGTTGATCTCTGACGATGCATTTTAATGTAGGAAGCTATAGTCGTCGGGTGATCGCAGAATTGCAGAAGTATTAGGACAAAATTTCCACTAGTTTTGACGAACAGCAACTGTCGTTAAACGTGGGTACATGTAAAATGATGCTAACGACAAGTAGATAATATCTACTGTACCTGATTGTAAAAAAAACCGTCATGAGCACGTCAAAGCGAACAAATATTTTTTATAAGAACGTAGACTTCCACGGCCGGTGTCATAGTGAATAAAATTCTTCTGGGTATTATGCCACGTCATTGCTAAAAACTAACAACAATAATAAACTAAAACCGAAGTTTCGTCTGAATTGCAACGGCCTTCCTTAGGGCACAACTAGTTTTGCATGGGGATAGATGCTTCCATTTATTACAGACTATCGATGTCTGACGTCAGTGTTGTAAAACTTTTAATTGGCCCTCTAATATGATTGGCCAGTCATGACGTAAGGGAAGATGGAAGGAAAGATCCTATTCGTGGATGTCCATGTCGTCAACAATTGGTAGCTGTCCGCCAATCAGCGTTCGGCTTCTGGTCGGCAAGTTTTCCTCCTGGTGAGCGTGGGAGTGGACTGACAGTTGCTCTACAGCTGTTTGTGCAGGTACGTCCGTGTCCCGTGTAGCTCCTGCCCCGCGACTGCTCTCGGCCCGCTGGACTGGGATGGCCGGCAGCCAGGACGCCGGGAGTTTGCAGCCATCTTCTTTGTTGATGTTGTCAGGTTGCTTAATAATTTCGATCGCCTCCCGTATTTTTCGTCCTCGCATCCACGATTCTTTCGCCAGTACTCGGGCTTCCTGGAACATGATAGGTTGTCCACAGGCACGGTGGTGTTCCGCTATCGCCGATTTATTTTTTAGATCAAGGGGAAGTGTTTTATACCTTGGTACACCTTCCAGACGTTTGCATCTATCCAGGACTGTAACAGAAGTCTAACATTATTTAATATTTCATTTTTAAATAGTAGGGTTTACTTTCTACATGCTGCACGCTTTACTGAAATTAAAAACATATTACCCATATAATTAGCGTTTTTCCAAATATGAAAACAGGTCCCACTGTACAAAACAGTCATGTACCTCAGGACAGATAACCGATTGAAACTTAAGGGTGCTGCAATCGGAAAAATCTTGTCAGTACTGTACTTCATAGTGTGTCTTTCAATTTATTATTCTACGATGTATCAATAACCATAAAGTCAGAATGTATTAGACAGGAGTATAAACAACGACCAGTTACAAGTTAAATACATTTTGAAATAGAAGCCACTGGGCACTAACACAAAATTCCATTTTTAAGACTGGTTGCATGTTTAAGATATTAAAGAGATTTACTTCATTTGCAAGTATCACATTCCATGATAAAGACATTGTTCTGTTTCAAGGTACAAGTTGAAACGTCCACTTTGAACAATTATACATGACTGTGCTTAAACTGACACACAATATTTTTAGCACAACGCAATCTGACTTTCAAAAATCCCTACAAAAGAATGGCCCTGACTAACATTAACCTACACCTTTCACAAATCACTTACCTCACAAAAATCTTCGTTACTCGAACTACTGCAATACAGCGAGCGCCACTACTGCCAGCAAAATAAAAGATTCAAACTACGGAAGGCACTAACTACTGATAGGCATAGTTAGCAAATGAAAGATTTTAATAGAGAACAAACAATGTATTTACCTTGATAGTGTTGAAAAATCATAATATACATAGCAGTTCATGACATCCAGTCTTACAAATTTGCAAACTCCGCCATTTCTCTCCCCACATCCACCACTGCTGGCGGCTCACCTCCAACTGCGCAACGCTACGCGCTGTTAACAGCCAACTGCGCCACTCTACAATGGCAGACAACAATGCAAACTAGCCACAGACTGCACACAGCACAGCCAGTGTTTTCATACAGAGCGCTACGTGGCGTTATCAATAAAAAAAACGCAAACAGCCTACTTACAAAGTCTGTGCACAGTTCAGAAGTATGGCTTTACTGCCCTCATGTTGTGTAAACAGTTCGAAAAATATGCCATTTACTCGCCATGGCTTGTTATACCAGATGAATAAACAATATATTAAAAGCGTCATTAATAGACACTGTAAGAAAAAAGAAAGAAACCGCAGCATCACCAAGGAATGAATTACCCTAACGTGTCGGAAGTAGGTAGATGTCATGTACATGTACAGACAAAAAAATGATTACAATTTCAGAAAAACTGGATGATCTATAGAAGAGAAACAGCTTCACAAACCGAGCAAGTCATTAACACGTGGGTCCACCTTTGGCCATTACGCAAGCTGTTACTCGACATGGAATAGATCGAAAAGAGTTGTTCTTTGTCCTCCTGAGGGACATTAAATTCTGTACAAATGGTGCGTTAGATCGTCAAAATCCAGAGGTAACAGGATGGCCCAGACTATAATGCTGCAAACTTTACCAACAGGGGAGAGATCCGACATCCTTGCTGGACGAGGTGGGGTTTGGCAAACGCGAAGACACGCAGTACAAATACTCGACGCGAGCGGAGGGGTATTGTCTTGCTGAATGTATGTCCAGGCTGGATTGCTATGAAAGGCAACAGAACAAGTCGTAGAGTATCGTCGACTTATCATTGTGCTGTAATGGTGCTGCGGATGACAACAAAATGTGTCCTGCTTTGAAATGAAATGGTACCCCTGACCTTCACTCCTTGTTGTCGCGCGACGGTCACATTGGTATCTCACCGTTATCTGGGAATTGTCAAGCCACATCTCCGGCCAGGAATCCCTTTGAGTGGAATAGAATTGTCTTCAGTGATGAGTCTAGCTTTCAGCGGAGCTCCGACGACCAGACAAGACGCGTCTGGAGGTGCACCGGACAGTAGTAGGGCGTCAGACTCACTGTCGCCCCCACGCGGCCCAACAGCCGGGAGTGATGCGTTGGGGTGTCATTTCCTTTCATAGCTGGACCCGTTTGGTTGTCATCCGCGGCACCGTTACAGCTTAGTGGTACGTCTACGATATCCTACTCCCCGTTTCTTAGCGCTTTATGGCAAGTCATCCTGGGCTTACATTTCAGCAAGATAATGCCCTCGTGCACACCGCGCGAGTTTCTACAGCTTGTCTTCGTGCTTGCTAAAACCTACCTCGTACAACAAAGTCGTTGGGTTTCTGCCTCACTGACAAAGTTTGTAGCATTATCAGCTGCCGCATCAAGCAGCTTGAGGTGGACAGCATTTAACGCGACACCCCTCAGGAAGCTATCCCAGAATTCTAGCTATGCCAAACAGAATAACTGCTTGCATAAGAGTCAGAAATGTACCAACACATTACTGACATGCTCAATTTGTGAAACTCTGACTTCTGACTAAATCCTCCAACTTTTTTTCTGAAACTGTAACCATTTGTTTCTCTTCACATGCACATAACATCTACTGACTTCCGTCCCATCTGGGTAATTTCTTCGTGATCCTGTTTTTTATTTCCTTCGTGATACTGTTTTTCTTTCTTTGTCTTAGACTTTACTTACTATAGAACACAACAGATTTACAAGTGCTGCATAAATCAAACTTCATGTCTAGAAACCACAAAAAATGTACAAATTAGCAGAAACAGCCTATAGCGGTCCCTAGTTTCCGTTCCTTAAGGTGGTGGTGATATGTTCCTTTTGGACCAAAAATGTTGAAGTCATCCGTCCCCAGGCGTACTCTGTACCTAAACTCACTTTAACTTACACTAACGCCACCATACACACCAATGCCCGAGAGAGGACCCCAACCTCCGACGGCTCCCAGGTAGATGCTATTTTTCTTGACTTCCGGAAGGCGTTCGATACAGTTCCGCACTGTCGCCTGATAAACAAAGTAAGAGCCTACGGAATATCAGACCAGCTGTGTGGCTGGATTGAAGAGTTTTTAGCAAACAGAACACAGCATGTTGTCATCAATGGAGAGACGTCTACAGACGTTAAAGTAACCTCTGGCGTGCCACAGGGGAGTGTTATGGGACCATTGCTTTTCACAATATATATAAATGACCTAGTAGATAGTGTCGGAAGTTCCATGCGGCTTTTCGCGGATGATGCTGTAGTATACAGAGAAGTTGCAGCATTAGAAAATTGTAGCGAAATGCAGGAAGATCTGCAGCGGATAGGCACTTGGTGCAGGGAGTGGCAACTGTCCCTTAACATAGACAAATGTAATGTATTGCGAATACATAGAAAGAAGGATCCTTTATTGTATGATTATATAATAGCGGAACAAACACTGGAAGCAGTTACTTCTGTAAAATATCTGGGAGTATGCGTGCGGAACGATTTGAAGTGGAATGATCATATAAAATTAATTGTAAGGCGGGTACCAGGTTGAGATTCATTGGGAGAGGGCTTAGAAAATGTAGTCCATCAACAAAGGAGGTGGCTTACAAAACACTCGTTCGACCTATACTTGAGTATTGCTCATCAGTGTGGGATCCGTACCAGATCGGGTTGACGGAGGAGATAGAGAAGATCCAAAGAAGAGCGGCGCGTTTCGTCACAGGGTTATTAGGTAACCGTGATAGCGTTACGGAGATGTTTAATAAACTCAAGTGGCAGACTCTGCAAGAGAGGCGCTCTGCATCGCGGTGTAGCTTGCTCGCCAGGTTTCGAGAGAGTGCGTTTCTGGATGAGGTATCGAATATATTGCTTCCCCCTACTTATACCTCCCGAGGAGATCACGAATGTAAAATTAGAGAGATTCGAGCGCGCACGGAAGGTTTCAGACAGTCGTTCTTCCCGCGAACCATACGCGACTGGAACAGGAAAGGGAGGTAATGACAGTGGCACGTACAGTGCCCTCCGCCACACACCGTCGGGTGGCTTGCGGAGTATAAATGTAGATGTAGATGTAGATGAATGTGATAATCTTGTAAGTGGGCTGCTTCTGTGTTGGCAGCGGTGTGTATAGCTTTGCATTGGGATCCTGACTGCGTTTTCTTTGTAAGAGACTCTGTGGCTCTTCGGACTCGTTGTTGACAGTTAATCGCCAGTAGTATTCGGCAGTTGGAAGTTAGTCGCCAGCAGTGATGAAGTACTGTTGGGCAGTTGGAGGTGAACAGCCAGCAGTGATGGATGTTACATGTGAGAAGTTAGCATTGATGGAGGGTAGAGGTCTAAAGTGTTAGCGTAGGCTAACGATCTGGAAGTATCCGACTTGGAGACTGAAAATTATTCATGATTATTTACCTTTGTACTAGAAGTCAAAGACGATTTATATTCGTGTCTGAACTGGATGTCACATATTAAGGTAAAAAAGTACATTATTTTGTTTGCAACAAAATCTTTTCTTTGTAAACCACATGCCCATTACTAGTTAGTGGCTTTAGTAGTTAGAATCTTTTATTTAGCTGGTAATATTGACGCTCGCTGTATTTCAGTAGTTCGAGTAATGAAGATTTTTGTGAGATAAGTGCGTAATAAAATGTATAGGTTATTGCTAGGATTTCTTTTCAATCAGGGCAATTATTTTAAATTAATTAGTTGAAGTCAGTTTAGCTTTTATTTTATTTTTTATTTTTTTTAAGCTGTCAGATTGCGTTGCGCTAGGGTATTGTGGGTGTCAGTCATTCTACAATTTAAGTACAGACACACGCGTTTAAATAAAGTTTCAGTCTTTGTAAACATACTGGGCACAGCAACGATAGCAATGAACTACTAATAAAATGTGATACATGTTGACGGATAACTTGAACCAACGCAAACATGATCATATGCAAGCGAACCGGATGCAGTGTGGCAGTGGCGCAGGACCTTTGATCGTTTTCAATAAGGCATCCACGCCGCTAATAACCAGCAGCGTCCTGAAATTCATAAATGGTGTATACAATGTCCACAGACGGCAGTGTAGTAACATGTTGCCACTGACTGTTCAGTTAAACTTTTAAACCTCTTCTTAGGTACAATTTTAACTGTCTAACATATACATTGTCACCAAGATTTAACTTAACGATAGTATGTAGCACTGTACTACAGTTCATATTCGTGCTGTATGGCATGTATTGCATATGTTGTATCCTATTGGCTAAAGAAGACGTAGGGTGACAGGCTAGGGGCGCGGCTTCCACTTTTTAAGTCCATGATACCGCCACACAGAAAACAGCCGACGTCAGTGGTTGGCATTCACAGTTGTTCCGTGACATCGTCTCCACACGGCATCATTCGGTATAACATCGTATAATTTATGTTTAACTTGAAGTTCATTACATTACATGTTTCCGTGTATTCTGTAATACAGTAAATTTCTGAGTATGGTCACAAGATGATCCACATCTGGAGGAAATATGTCACCAATTCAGTATTTTATTCCTTTGTAACGTTGTTGCTTTAATTTGCTATGAAAGCGGTGCTGACTGACAATTATAGCGGGTTAAAAACAGTGAGCAGTCTGGGGAAATCAACCTAGCATTACTGAGCAACTGTTTCACCAGGTATCCTGTTTCACCAGGTATCCTCCAGTCTAGCTTACCAAATTCCCAACCAGACTAACATTAATTATAATCTTTTAATAGTCATACGACAACCGGTGATTATATATATATATATATATATATATATATATATATATATATATATATATATATATATATATATACTCCTGGAAATGGAAAAAAGAACACATTAACACCGGTGTGTCAGACCCACCATACTTGCTCCGGACACTGCGAGAGAGCTGTACAAGCAATGATCACACGCACGGCACAGCGGACACACCAGGAGCCGCGGTGTTGGCCGTCGAATGGCGCTAGCTGCGCAGCATTTGTGCACCGCCGCCGTCAGTGTCAGCCAGTTTGCCGTGGCATACGGAGCTCCATCGCAGTCTTTAACACTGGTAGCATGCCGCGACAGCGTGGACGTGAACCGTATGTGCAGTTGACGGACTTTGAGCGAGGGCGTATAGTGGGCATGCGGGAGGCCGGGTGGACGTACCGCCGAATTGCTCAACACGTGGGGCGTGATGTCTCCACAGTACACCGATGTTGTCGCCAGTGGTCGGCGGAAGGTGCACGTGCCCGTCGACCTGGGACCGGACCGCAGCGACGCACGGATGCACGCCAAGACCGTAGGATCCTACGCAGTGCCGTAGGGGACCGCACCGCCACTTCCCAGCGAATTAGGGACACTGTGGCTCCTGGGGTATCGGCGAGGACCATTCGCAACCGTCTCCATGAAGCTGGGATACGGTCCCGCACACCGTTAGGCCGTCTTCCGCTCACGCCCCAACATCGTGCAGCCCGCCTCCAGTAGTGTCGCGACAGGCGTGAATGGAGGGACGAATGGAGACGTGTCGTCTTCAGCGATGAGAGTCGCTTCTGCCTTGGTGCCAATGATGGTCGTATGCGTGTTTGGCGCCGTGCAGGTGAGCGCCACAAACAGGACTGCATACGACCGAGGCACACAGGGCCAACACCCGGCATCATGGTGTGGGGAGCGATCTCCTACACTGGCCGTACACCACTGGTGATCGTCGAGGGGACACTGAATAGTGCACGGTACATCCAAACCGTCATCGAACCCATCG
Source organism: Schistocerca nitens (assembly GCF_023898315.1). Lineage (NCBI taxonomy): Eukaryota > Metazoa > Arthropoda > Insecta > Orthoptera > Acrididae > Schistocerca > Schistocerca nitens. Next base: position 60,021,075 of record NC_064619.1, on the reverse strand, counting down.
TTCTACCATTGCTAGACCGGCAAGGGAACTTGCTGTTTCAACAGGACAATGCACGTCCGCATGTATCCCGTGCCACCCAACGTGCTCTAGAAGGTGTAAGTCAACTACCCTGGCCAGCAAGATCTCCGGATCTGTCCCCCATTGAGCATGTTTGGGACTGGATGAAGCGTCGTCTCACGCGGTCTGCACGTCCAGCACGAACGCTGGTCCAACTGAGGCGCCAGGTGGAAATGGCATGGCAAGCCGTTCCACAGGACTACATCCAGCATCTCTACGATCGTCTCCATGGGAGAATAGCAGCCTGCATTGCTGCGAAAGGTGGATATACACTGTACTAGTGCCGACATTGTGCATGCTCTGTTGCCTGTGTCTATGTGCCTGTGGTTCTGTCAGTGTGATCATGTGATGTATCTGACCCCAGGAATGTGTCAATAAAGTTTCCCCTTCCTGGGACAATGAATTCACGGTGTTCTTATTTCAATTTCCAGGAGTGTATATAAAAGAGAATTTAAATAAAAAGAAATAAACCAGTTTATATTTGGAAATTTATTTTAACATTGATGATTGAAATTTCACTGTTTTAAACTTGAGTCATAACTAAGATGGTGCCTTATTTAGGACTGTGAAAATGTGAGTTTGTAATCTTACGGAACACATCAAATAGGGAGCCAAGATTGGGAGACTACATACAACACTGCATTCATAAAATAACAAACGAAGAACGTTGTAACATATCCAAGAGGAAATTAACCACAACCAACCGATTCAATTTTCACCCAAAGAAGTTACATTCGTAGCGCAATCCTGTCCGTCATGTAATTACCACACACTGGTATACTAAATTCATACTAACTCTCTGTGAAATCTTCCCGAAAAGAATAGCTGAGGGCTCCTTTGATGATTACACCACATGCTTCACGTGGTCAGCTTGGTTTACACAAAGAGTGTTACTCCACAATAATTTTGACAATTAAAATAAATTAGATCGAAAAGCAATTTACAAAAGAAAAACCTCGAACTGGTTACTATAGTCTCACTATTAACCTGATGGGTCAAACAATTGTATAAGCACGTGGTACTGGTCTCACAAAGTACACCCCACGTGGGTTGAACATAAAGAAAAGTTGCTATATTGGAAAATATTGTCAAGACGAGACGTTATAATCTCACGCACTTTCGCATTCAAGATTGATGATCAACACGTGGTTCCGCTTTACTCACAAAGTAGTGACAAAGCAACTACCGGAATATTATTCTGAACTTCACACTCGAATTACACTGCGTTGCAATTTAAGATAACATTAGATATTTTAGAACTAAACCTGAAATAAAGGTGATTAAATTTTCAGTTAGGCTGAACTTAAGAAATCCATTGGCCTACAGACTTAGCAGACACGCGCTTAGCCGGAGATCTTACCACTTCAGACACTCGCCGCGGATAGACTGCCCTGGTCCCTTCCTGAGGGTGGCTCACAAATACAAACGGAAGTGGCCAGAGAGGCAGCTTCCCATACCAACATGACAAGGGACGGACAGGACCATACTAAGGATAGAAACCTCTTTGCTTTTAGAAAGCGTAGCTACCTGTTCCGACGTTGGTCCTACTGTTCTCTTGCAGACAGGCCTGTCTGCTACCCTCAAGCATGCAACTAGAAATACATTCGCTCAATTATCCTCTCACACAGAAGGGAAGGGGGATGACAGTATCTTATCATATACAGTATATAAAAGAAAGCGGATGTAGTTTCCGTATGAGACTGTGTGACATGAATTACATATAAACTGTGTTTTAAAGTGTAGTAGTGTGACAGATCGTTCTTGTTTATGTGTAAAAGTAACACGTTCCACTACTCAGTCTCCTCCCAGATAGTCAGAAACGCCACAGTAAATTTAGAAGAGGAATTTATTCCGTAAAAGACAACAGATTTAAGAAATTAACATGAAAGGAATCCAACAGAGACCTTTCACATTCTATGATTCTAAAAGCACACTAGACTGAAGTATTGACCAAAATCCATCGTGTGTCTTTTAGGTGCAACACTCTCCCCAACTCCAAGCATTCAAAGCGGGACACAAAGATATTGAGGATCTTTGATCGAAATATAAAGGTATGTTCCACCACTTGCTAGAGAAATATTTGCCTAGCCAAGATATTCGGGAGGGAAAGGATCCACCTTGGTTCAACAAACATATTAGAAAGTTGCTGAGAAAGCAGAGAATTTTCCACTGTCGTTTTAAACGTAGTCACTGCCCCGCTGACAAACAGAAATTATGCGAAATGAAAGCAGCTGTCAGAAGGTCAATGAGAGATTCTTTTAACGAATTTGAAGGAAATATTTTATCTGCAGATTCTAAAAATAACCCCAAAAAATTATGGTCGCACGTAAAATCTACGAATGCTACGAATAATTCAGTGCCTTCTCTTGCTGACAGTACGGGGAACGTAACGGATGATGATAAACAGATGGCCGAAATTCTAAACCTAGCTTTCACAGACTCGTTTATGGTAGAGGACTGCAGCACCATTCCCCCCTTCTATTATCGAACAAACGCAAGGATGGCTGACATACTGTTTAGTGTATCCAGGATTGTAAAACATTTAGGATCCTTAGACGCCAGGAAGGCATCTGGCCCAGGCGGTATCCTCGTAAGATTTTATGCTATGTTACAAACATAACACCATTCTTATCCATCCTCTGTCAGAGTTCATTGGAACTGCGGAAAGTATCCCAGGAATGGAAGAAGGCCAAGGTCATAGCAATCTATAAAAAGGGTAGAAAATCAGATGCACATAATTACCGGCCAATTTCACTGACATCGATTTGTTGTAGAATTGTGGAACATAATTTGTGTTCAGACACAATGACCTTCCTAGTCTCTGAGAAGCTCATCTGCTGAAACCAGCACGGTTTTAGGAAACAGCGGTCATGCGAGACACAGCTGGCCCTCTTTGTCCATGATATACAACAGGTTCTAGTTGCCGGCTCGCAGGTTGATGCCATATTTCTCGACTTTTGAAAGGCGTTCGACTCTGTTCCGCACTGTCGCTTGCTCCAAAAAGTGCGCGCATACGGTGTATCCGATGATATATGCAGTTGAATAGAAAGTTTTCTAACAGACAGACAGCAGTATGTCGTCCTAAATGGGGAGACTTCAACAGAAACAAGCGTAACATCAGGAGTGCCACAGGGAAGTGTAATAGGTCCGCTGCTTTTTACGACATACGTAAACGGTCTGGTTGCTGGTATTGACAGCGGCATTAGACTGTTTACCGATGATGCAGGAAAGTAGTATCACATGAAAGCTGTGAACAAATCAATGAGGATTTGCAGAGAATAAATTCGTGGTGTAATGACTGGCAGTTATCTCCTAAAATTAGAAACTGTAACCTAGTGCTGATAAAAAATCGAAAATACCGAATAACATACGAGTACAAAATGAAAGTCCAGTCTATGGAAGCGGTAACATCCGTCAAGTATGTGGGTGTGACTATTCGAAATGATTTCAAATGGAATGATCAGATTACACAAGTAATGGGTAAAGCGAACCCTAGATTGCGGTTTATTGGTAGAATCCTGAAGCGATGCAGTCCGCCAACAAAGAAAATTGCTTAATATACACTACTGGAAATTGAAATAAGAACACCGTGAATTCATTGTCCCAGGAAGGGGAAACTTTATTGACACATTCCTGGGGTCAGATACATCACATGATCATACTGACAGAACCACAGGCACATAGACACAGGCAACAGAGCATGCACAATGTCGGCACTAGTACAGTGTATATCCACCTTTCGCAGCAATGCAGGCTGCTATTCTCCCATGGAGACGATCGTAGAGATGCTGGATGTAGTCCTGTGGAACGGCTTGCCATGCCATTTCCACCTGGCGCCTCAGTTGGACCAGCGTTCGTGCTGGACGTGCAGACCGCGTGAGACGACGCTTCATCCAGTCCCAAACATGCTCAATGGGGGACAGATCCGGAGATCTTGCTGGCCAGGGTAGTTGACTTACACCTTCTAGAGCACGTTGGGTGGCACGGGATACATGCGGACGTGCATTGTCCTGTTGAAACAGCAAGTTCCCTTGCCGGTCTAGCAATGGTAGAACGATGGGTTCGATGACGGTTTGGATGTACCGTGCACTATTCAGTGTCCCCTCGACGATCACCAGTGGTGTACGGCCAGTGTAGGAGATCGCTCCCCACACCATGATGCCGGGTGTTGGCCCTGTGTGCCTCGGTCGTATGCAGTCCTGTTTGTGGCGCTCACCTGCACGGCGCCAAACACGCATACGACCATCATTGGCACCAAGGCAGAAGCGACTCTCATCGCTGAAGACGACACGTCTCCATTCGTCCCTCCATTCACGCCTGTCGCGACACCACTGGAGGCGGGCAGCACGATGTTGGGGCGTGAGCGGAAGACGGCCTAACGGTGTGCGGGACCGTAGCCCAGCTTCATGGAGACGGTTACGAATGGTCCTCGCCGATACCCCAGGAGCAACAGTGTCCCTAATTTGCTGGGAAGTGGCGGTGCGGTCCCCTACGGCACTGCGTAGGATCCTACGGTCTTGGCGTGCATCCGTGCGTCGCTGCGGTCCGGTGCCAGGTCGACGGGCACGTGCACCTTCCGCCGACCTCTGGCGACAACATCGATGTACTGTGGAGACCTCACGCCCCACGTGTTGAGCAATTCGGCGGTACGTCCACCCGGCCTCCCGCATGCCCGCTATACGCCCTCGCTCAAAGTCCGTCAACTGCACATACGGTTCACGTCCACGCTGTCGCGGCATGCTACCAGTGTTAAAGACTGCGATGGAGCTCCGTATGCCACGGCAAACTGGCTGACACTGACGGCGGCGGTGCACAAATGCTGCGCAGCTAGCGCCATTCGACGGCCAACACCGCGGTTCCTGGTGTGTCCGCTGTGCCGTGCGTGTGATCATTGCTTGCACAGCCCTCTCGCAGTGTCCGGAGCAAGTATGGTGGGTCTGACACACCGGTGTCAATGTGTTCTTTTTTCCATTTCCAGGAGTGTGCGTTAGTTCGTCCAGTCTTAGAGTATTGTTAGTCTGTATGGGACCTGTTCCAGTTGGGTCTGATTCAAGAGATTGAGGAGGTCCAAAGAAGAGCGGCAAGATTCGTGACTGGTACGTTTAGCCGTCGAGAGAGCGTTACGGATCTCATAGAAAGTTTGAAGTGGGACACACTTGCAGATAGACGACTAGCTAAACGGAAGGGGCTGCTCACTAAATACCAAAATCCAATCTTCCCGATTATGTAGAGCATATATTATTACCACCAACTTTCAAATCGCGCAATGATCACCATTCAAAGATAAGGGAAATAAGAGCTCGTACTGAGGCTGTCAGACAGTCGTCTTTCCCTCGCGCGATCCGCGAGTGGCACAGAGAGGGGGGAATATGAACTTTGGATCGAATGGTGCCCTCCACCCTACACCGCTCGGTGGCTAGAGGAGTATATATGTAGATGTAGATGTAGAACTACTAACTAACGATATGAAAAGGGAAGATCTCCAAAATCAGGATTAGGTAACGCTAATGGAAGATTTTGATCTTATGGAAGGATTTTGGGAATACCGGTGCATTTGTTAAGGACACTGTGCACAAAAATCTAATACGACCTTTTGTAGAGTATCTGATATTCCGAAGTGTGTAGCTCTAATCAAATTCATAGCGGGGCACCTAATGTATTCAGGGACAGAACGACGCTGTTTACGGATATGTAGACAAGAATACAGTGCTAACATGGTGCAGCCACCACTGCGTATCTCACGCAGTGATCATTAAAATAAGGCAACGGAGACTGGAGCACTTGCAGTGGGGTGTAAACACAGTAAGTTCCTTTCCTCAGTATGCGAATGGAAATGAAAGGAAGATCGCTGATGTTGTTGTCGTTGTGGTCTTCAGTCCTGAGAGTGGTTTGATGCAGCTCTCCATGCTACTCTATCCTGTGCAAGCTTCTTCATCTCCCAGTAACTACTGCAACCCAAATCTTTCTGAATCTGCTTAGTGTATTCATCTCTTGGTCACCGTCTACGATTTTTACCCTCCACGCTGCCCTCCAATACTATATTGGTGATCCCTTGATGCCTCAGAACATGCCCTAACAACCGATCCCTTCTTCCAGTCAAGTTGTGCCATAAACTTCTCGTCTCTCCAATCCTATTCAATACTTCCTCATTAGTTATGTGATCTACCCATCTAATCTTCAGCGTTCTTCTGTAGCACCACATTTCGAAAGCTACTATTCCCTTCTTTTCCAAACTAGTTATCGTCCATGTTTCACTTCCATACATGGCTACACTCCATACAAATAGTTTCAGAAAAGACTTTCTGACACTTAAATCTACGCTTTATGTTAACAAATTTCTCTTCTTCAGAAACGCTTTCCTTACCATTGCCAGTCTACATTTTATATCCTCTCTACTTCGACCATCATCAGTTATTTTGCTCGCCAAATAGCAAAACTCATTTACTACTTTAGGTGTCTCATTTCCTAATCTAATTCCCTATGCATCACCCGACTTAATTCGACTACATTCCATTATCCTCGTTTTGCTTTTGTTGCTGTTCATCTTATATCCTCATTTCAAGACACTGTCCATTCCGTTCAACTGCTCTTCCAAGTCCTTTGCTGTCTGTGACAGAATTACAATGTCATCGGCGAACCTCAAAGTTTTTATTTCTTCTCCATGGATTTTAATACCTACTCCGAAGTTTTCTTTTGTTTCCTTTACTGCTTGCTCAATATACAGATTGAATAACATCGGGGAGAGGCTACAACCCTGTCTTACTCCCTTCCCAACCACTGCTTCTTTTTTATGTCCCTCGACTCTTACAACTGCCATCTGGTTTCTGTACAAGTTGTAAATAGCTTTTCGCTCCGTGTATTTTACCCCTGCCACCTTCAGAATTTGAAAGATAGTATTCCAGTCAACACTGTCAAAAGCTTTCTCTAAGTCTAGAAATGCTAGAAACGTAGGTTTGCCTTTCCTTAATCTAGCTTCTAAGATAAGTCGTAGGGTCAATATTGCCTCACGTGTTCCGATATTTCTACGGAATCCAAACTGATCTTCCCCGAGGTCGGCTTCTACTAGTTTTTCCATTCGTCTGTAAAGAATTCGCTTAAGTATTTTGCAGCCGTGATTTATTAAACTGATAGTATGCGAATGGAGATGAAAGGAAGATCGCTGATACTGGAACGATATACCGTCCGCCATGCACTGTGCTGAGGCTTATGCAGGTGTAGACGTCCAGGTATTCGCAGATTCGCAGCTACACGCGCAAACGTGGAGCGAGCTATACGCCATGGCGAAGCGGCGACTTGGCTGGGAGGGTCTTTGACCTGCAGAGCCGGGGCAAAACCCGCTGCAGGAGGAAGCGATCCGTGCCGGCTAGCCGCGGAATGCTGTTCCGGCGCCTGATTGAAACTGTGGAGGCGTGAAAGCGAGCGGGCTGTGTGTGCGGCGAGGGGTGGGTGGGTGGGTGGGGAGTCCAGACAGCCCGCCAGCCTCAAGACGTCGACGGTGGGCGAGGCTCCCAGCGCGCGGAACGCAATCAGGCGGCCGTGTCGCGCCGTGTCGACCCCCGCGCAGCACGTAATGGCCGGGGTCGTCGCGCTGATCACCCGTCTCCGCCGGCGAATCGCCGGGCAGTTATCGCCCGTCGTAGTGGGATGTTCTGGGCCGCACTCACTTACTGCTTTCCTCCCGCCTCCATTTGGCGAAGAGAACAGCATGGGAGGGAAAGAATTCTGCCGCAGACTTTCACCCAGTAGCTTTAAAAACTCACTGTCTTACCTTTACGCAAAACTACTTTGCGTGAAGGCAATTCCAACGCACTCTACATGTATCGCCATGGTGTGACCCGTGGGGAAGGTGTGCGGTATCTTATCCTCACCCTAAAAAAAGTTAAAAAATCAAAATTCGTAAATTCCTGTTAACTTACTTTACCAACATAGTTTTTAAAGAAGCAGTGATTTGTTAGTAGGGTCCAGAAACTCCTCACTACCAGTAACGCGAAATACCAAGGTGTATGTACTTAATGACCACCATCGAAAAAAAAAACCACAGATTGTGCTAATTATTGTTGACTATTACTTACAACATACCTTTTAAAGAAATACTGATGTTTAATTAGGGACCTAAACGTGAAAATATTGAAAACGGCAAGCGCTATAAAAAGTGAGGTCTTCCACTACGACTTCATTAAACACAATAAATTTGTTCCTCTTCAATTTGAAAATATAAAGTACTCAGCTATATTACGATATTTTAGAAGGTCGTTTCCCAAGGATTAGCCGGCCACGGTGGCCCAGCGGTTCTACGCGTTACAGTCTGGAACCGTGCGACCGCTACGGTCGCAGGATCGAATCCTGCTTTGGGAATGGATGTGTGTGATGTTCTTAGGTTAGTTAGGTTTAAGTAGTTCTAAGTTCTAGGGGACAGATGACCTCAGACGTTAAGCACTCTCAGAGCCATTTGAACTATTTGAACCCAAGGGTTAATTAGAACTCAACGACGGAGTTGATTCCTGGGACAGTACAAAAAAGGTACTGATATCACTGAATGGCATCATTTTAAATTCTCATTAGCTTCTACATCCAGCACATGTGTAGATCTTCAAATCTGTTATTTACATCAAAAAGAATTACAATAGTTAACGTACAAATAGCAGAATTCATTATCACAGAACAAAACGTAGCCTACACTACTGGCCATTAAAATTGCTACACCACGAAGATGACGTGCTACAGAAGCGAAATTTAACCGACAGGAAGAAGGTGCTGTGATATGCAAATGATTAGCTTTTCAGAGCATTCACACAAGGTTGGTGCCGGTGGCGACACCTACAACGTGCTGACACAAGGATGGTTTCCAACCGATATCTCATACACAAACAGCAGTTGACCAGCGTTGCCTGGTGAAACGTTGTTGTGATGCCTCGTGTAAGGAGGAGAAATGCGTACCATCACGTTTCCGACTCTGATAAAGGTCAGATTGTAGCCTATCGCGATTGCGATTTATCGTATCGCGACATTGCTGCTCGCGTTGATCGAGATCCAATGACTTAGGAGAATATGGAATCGGTGGCTTCAGGAGGGTAATACAGAACGCCGTGCTGGGTCCCAACGGCCTGGCGTCACTAGCAGTCGAGATGACAGGCGTCTTATCCGCATGACTGTAACGGATCGTGCTGCCACGTCTCGTTCCCTGAGTCTACAGATGGGGACGTTTACAAGACAACAACCATCTGCACGAACAGTTCGACGACGTTTGCAGCAGCATGGACTATCAGCTCGGAGACCATGGCTGCGGTTACCCTTGGCGCTGCATCACAGACAGGAGCGCCTGCGATGGTATGCTCAACGACGAACCTGGGTGCACGAATGGCACAACGTCATTTTTCCGGATGAATCCAGGTTCTGTTTACAGCATCATGATGGTCGCATCCGTGTTTGGCGACATCGCGGTGAACGCACATTGCAAGCGTGTATTCGTCATCGCCATACTGGCGTATCACCCGGCGTGATGGTATGGGGTGCCGTTGGTTACACGTCTCGGTCACCTCTTGTTCACATTGACGGCACTTTGAACAGTGGACGTTACATTTCAGATGTGTTACGACCCCTGGCTCTACCCTTCATTCGATCCCTGCGGAAGCCTTCATTTCAGTAGGATAATACACGACCGCATGTTGCAGGTCCTGTACGGGCCTTTCTGGATACCGAAAATGTTCTACTGCAGCCCTGGCCAGCACATTCTCCAGATCTCTCACCAATTGAATACGTCTGGTCAATGATGGCCGAGCAACTGGCTCGTCACAATACCACAGTCACAGCTCTTGATGAACTGTGGTATCGTGTTGAAGCTGCATAGGCAGCTGTACCTGTACACGCCATCCAAGCTCTGTTTGAGTCAATGTCCAGGCGTATCAAGGCCGTTATTACGGCCAGAGGTGGTTGTTCTGGGTACTGATTTGTCAGGATCTATGCACCCAAATTGAGTGAAAATGTAATCACATGTCGATTCTAGTATAATACATTTGTCCAATGAACACCCGTTTATCATCTGCATTTCTTCTTGGTGAAGCAATTTTAATGGGCAGTAGTGTAATATTACAGTTACAAAAAGTACATCTACATCTAGTGTTTGGGATCCGTACCAAGTCGGACTGAAGAAAGACGCAGAAGGAATTCAGACACTGGCTGCTAGATCTGTTACCGGTAGGGTGGTACACCCGTAAGTGTTACAGAGATGCTTTGAGAAGTCAAATGGGAATCCCTACAGGGAAGACGTTTCTTTTTAGAAACGCTATCGAGGAAATTCAGAGGACCGGCATTTGAAGGTGACTGCCAAACGAAACTACTGCCGCCCAGGACCACGAACGTAAGATACTAGAAATGATTGCTCATACGGAACGTCGTTTCCCCTTGCTCTATTTGTCACTGGAATAGGAAATTATATGACTGGTGGTGATACAGGGTACCGTCCGCCACGCACACCGAGTTTATATGTAGGGTAAATGTACCAAGAGTGCCGGCCGCTACAGTCTGGACCCGCACGACCCCTACGGTCGCAGGTTCGAATCCTGCTTCGGGCATGGATGTGTGTGATATCCTTATGTTAGTAAGGTTTCAGTAGTTCTAAGTTCTAGGGGACTGATGACCTCTGAGGTTAAGTCCCGTAGTGCTCACAGCCATTTGAACCATTTCTACCAAGAGTAAATGAAAGAAAACAAGGGTATTACAGACACAGGGAAAAAATATTTGGAACGCCAGTGCGTGTGTGCATGTTTGCTCGTGTGCGTGCGTGCGTGTGTGTGTGTGTGTGTGTGTGTGTGTGTGTGTGTGTGTGTGTGTGTGCGTGTGTGTGTCTGTGTGTGTGTGCGTGTGTGTGTGTGTGTGTGTGTGTGTGTGTGCGTGCGCGCGCGCATGTGTGTACGTTTGTACAGTGCAGTGTGTATTCACGTGTACTATGGGTAGTGACCAAAAATGAGATACAAGCGGGTACTGTAGATATATTTACTTTTATTTAATTGTTTTATTTTGTAATTGTAATCTTATTTGCAAATATGTATAAAAATAATGCAAATAACATATCAGCATTAACAACACATGCAAATTGGTCTTACATGAGGTAATATTACTCTATGCATGAATAAATTACTTTTCGAGAATTAATTCCCCTGACAGTGACGTACCTGATGTTACACGATTACTGAACATCACAAGGGGATGAAATGGAGGGATATTCCGCTTTACGTAAGATATTGTTTACTTTCACCTGAACGTATCTTAACACATTTTGTGCTATCTTATTGAATTTAAGCTTCAAATTATATTTTTAGGACTAGTAACTAGCATCCAAATTTTTCGTTGGTTTACATGTATAGTGAATGACACATGTTGCCTAACTAATACATAAAATACTGTATGTTTATGCAGTGGAGAAAAGTATGCCTACAGTAGGGGAAAGTGTTGTACTAGAGGATAGTGTAGCTAGGAACACACGTTGTTGTGGTCGGTACTTCATTCCAGAGACTGACAATAGAATTACGTGCAGAAATTCCCTGTAGAGACTGCCACAAGCTGTATCTGCCATTTTTAGCAGTTTTTGTTGTTGCTGCATATTGTAACGTTACGTATATGTAGTCGAGTTGTTAGGCCGCCTGGAAATGGCAGAACGAGAGATGTATGGATTTGCTTGTGAGTCTGAGCTGCTGCCGGTACAGCCACAACGATGGTTGCTGGCGAGGCTACGTGTTGGAAAAAAGTCTTCGCCGGAGATGGAAAGAAACCCCAGTACGTTGGATGTGGACGACGCGTCGATTGCTTAAGAGGGTTGTCTGTGACCCAGCAATGTCCCAGTGTCAGATAAACTAAAGGATGTCTTTTTACAGCACTCTGAAATTCGACAGTAATTCACACTCAAATAATGGTTCAAAAATGGTACAAATGGCTCGGAGCACTATGGGACTTAACTTCTGAGGTCATCAGTCCCCTAGAACTTAGAACTACATAAACCTAACTAACCTAAGGACATCACACACATCCATGCCCGAGGCAGGATTGGAACCTGCGACCGTAGCGGTCGCGTGGTTCCAGACTGTAGCGCCTAGAACCGCTCGGCCACCCCGGCCGGCCTCAAATAATGATGCAAATCGGGAAACTTCGTTGATCTCAGATGAATGAGGCGCATCCGATGACACCACAAAATTTTCAATCTTTAAAATTACAAAAAGTCTTTTTACCAGGCCTAAACATTTTTAAATGAACCTCTCAATCAACAACTTTTAAATGATCCATTTCAGCAAATGACGTTCTCACATAACAGAAATGCACTATATCTTTAATTCCTGGATGGTATGTACCCGTTTTGCTATGTTTCCAATGTTATGTCTTGATTTCTTACGTTTTTGTATCTTTTCATTATGCAAATATGTGTCACAACGTCCTCTTTTTCACAATAATACAACAAAAGAATGCATATGAATACCTCATGTTTTGTCATACTTGTGAAGTTATTTAATAAATATGTTATTATTTTTGTCAGATATATATTGACTATTGATTAGAACAGCCAATATAATATCATGGTAGTGTCAGAAGTGTTCAGTTGCACGTGATAGCTGATACCTCCTATGAAAACAAGACCAAAAGACGCTTCTGTCAAGCAGGTGTAAATAATAGTTTCAACAATATTTAATGGCAGTTGGTTGTCATTTGTCATGAGCGCACTTGAGCAAGAATTCTGGCTAATTTGTTTGTGAACAGATATTTCTACATATTTACTGTACTTTACCTGAGAGGGGCCAAACGTCTATATTATCTTTATTTAAATATTGTTGTAATATATTAGCTTAGTGTGGGAAGTGGTCAAGTTGAGTCGAATCATGCCAGTAGAACATAAGAACGAAGTATTTCGGTGGAGATGGCCTTTAGCCAATGGAAAGCAGGCAGTGACAGAACCTTTCTGGACTCAAGAGGAGACAAATTTTCTCGAGTTAAGAGCTGAAGAGAGCGATCCTGAATACTTAACATTGAGATCTTGTGGAAGGCTGTCCTGTCTGTAGTAATGTGTGATATTCGGTCATGTGATATTCGGTCATGTCGGTGGCTCTTGGCGGTGAACGGCGCTACAATATTCTACACTTTGAAAGGACTTAATAGTTTGAAAGGCCTAAATGTGCTCCAGTGGTAAACTCTTTTGCCAATTTCGTTACGGCATTGAGAATAGACAAGAGTATGAGTTCCTACTCGTCAGCCTTCATGTGTTAATTACGAAATCATCACGTTAGCCTCTACACTGTTTTGAACTGGTGAATATTTCCCGCATTCTGATCGAGAAATGGTCTCGGCTTTCGTAAGTCTCTGATCACTATTTACTTTGGGGATTTTGCGACCATTATTGTAACACTCTCAAGGTAACTTTACTGCATTTTAGAAGATTATTTCTGCCTGTATTATATTTTATTATCCCAGGAAAAATTTCCGTGTGTTTGAGATTCACTTTTTTCAATGAACTTTTTCCGAGTTATCTGTCTTCTGATTGGTTTGATGCTGTCTGTCACGAATTCCTCTCCTGTGCCAACTCTTTCATCTCAGAGTAGCACTTGCAACCTACGTCCTCGATTATTTGCTGGACACATCCCAGTCTCTGTCTTACTCTGCAGTGTTTACCCTCCACAGCCTCCTCTAGTACCAAAGACGTTACTTAATCGTATCTTAAGGAGGGTCTTATCATCCTGTCCCTTCTCCTTATCAGTGTTTTCCGTGTATTCCTTTCCTAGACGATTCTGCGGTGAACCTCTTCATACCTCACCTCATCAGTCAACATAGTTTTCAGCATTCTCCTGTAGCACCGTATCTGAAATGAATCTATTCTCGTGTGTATCGATTTTGCTACGGTCTGACTGCCACATAATTCTGTGCTCCAAACCTACATTTCTTCTTCAAATTAAGGTCTATGTTCGAAACTATTATACTTCTTTAGCCAAAAATGCCCTTTCTGGCTACAGTATTGTGCTTTTTACTTCCTCCTTGCTCTTCCCGTCATTCGATTTTTGCTGCCAAGCTAGCAGAATATCTTAACTTCCTCTACTTCGTGACCACCAATCCAGATGTTAAGGTTTCACTGTTCTCGTTTCTGCTACTTCTCATTACTATTGTCTTCCTTCGAATTACATCGTTTACTCGTTAGACTGTTCATTTCATTGAGAAGAACCTGTAGTTCTTCTTCAGTTTAACAGGGAATACAAATGCCATGAGCGACTCTTACCATTGATATCCTTTCACCTTGAATTTTAAATCCACTCGTGTACATTTTTTCCATTTCCTTCATTGCTTCTTCTATACAAATATTGAACAGAGGGGGGGAAAGACTACACCCCTAATTTGCATCCTCTTTAATCCGGGCATTTTGTTCTTAATTTTCCACACTTATTGTTCCCTCTTCGTTCTTGAACATATTGTATGTTACCCATATTTCCCTATAGCTTACCCCCATTTTTCTTAGAATTTTGAACGTCTCGCACCATTTGAAATTTTCCAGCGCTTGTTCAAAGTCGACAGATCCCATGAACGTGTCTTGACTTTTCTTTATTCATGCTTCCATTATTAGTCGCTACGTCAGATACGCCTCTCTGGTGCATTTACCTTTCCCAAATCCAAACACATCTTCAGTTACCTTTACTTTTATTCCTAAGCGACTTATATTTCACCATTCTAAAGGTTCCCCGAACATTTCTTTGCTTCGTACTTTCATCAAACAATTGAAGTCTCTCTTGTGTTACCCATGGTTTCCTCGCAGTTAACTATGTTCTTCTCTCCAATTTCTGTGCTAGCTTTTTTGAGAGGTGATCATTCCTCTTCAGCTGAACAGCCTACTGAGCTATTTCTCGTCGCTGTAGCCTCAGATAACTTCAATAATATCCCTTCATTCCTTAGTACTTCCGTATCCCACTTTTTTGTGCGGTGTTGCTTCCTCTTGACTAGGCTCTTAAACTTCAGGCTACCCTTCGTCACTACTAAATTGTGATGTGAGTTTATGTCTGGTCCCGGTACGTCTGACAATCCAGTATCTCATTTCTAAATCTCTCTCTGACCATGACGTAATCTAACTGAAGTCTTCCCGTAACTCCCAGCGTTTCCCAAGAATACCTCCTCCTCCTGTGACTCTTGAACAGAATATTTGCTGCTACTAGCTGAAATTTATAGCATATCTCAATTATTTCTTCTCCTCTCTCATTCTTTATACCAAGTGCGTATTTTCCCGTAACCCTTCCTTTTACTCCTTCCTCTACAACGGCATTCCAATCCCCCATGACTGTTAGATTTTCATCTGCCTTTTCGTACTGAATTAACTATTCAATATCCTCATATACTTTGTCTATCTCTTCTTGTGCTTGTGACGTCGGCACTAAAGCCGGAACTGACGTTGTCGTTGTTGGTTTTGTTTTCGATTGTGAGAAGAACAACCCTGTCACTGAAGTGTTGACGGTAATTCACTCTCTGCCCCTCTTTACTATTTATAATCAATCCTACTCGCGTTATTCCGTTTTCTGCTACAGTCTGTAAATGTATTGTCATGGCTTTTTTGCAGAGTCGAGTACGGGAAAAGGAGCTGTTATGTTGTGCTGTGTGTACCTCTACACGTGAAAGGCATTATGGAGGTTCAAGTGCTGTTACAAGTGCTATTACAGTGAATCAATGAGCTATGGAAGTGGGTTCAGAGTAAAGAACGTAAAGAAGTAATTAAAAATGAACAGTGCCGCCGATAACGTGTTTGAGTATCCACCCCTTGCGGGTTGTACCGTACAGCATCTATCATCCGCGCCGTGTTCAGCCTCCCCGAATGAACTAATGTCAATCTTCAATATGGTTTACCGCAAAAGAGAGTATTCAAGTGCCAGTGTCTTGTAGCGAGCGTGAGAAGGTGCGTCCGGTCACCACGGTTCCGCATCATCAACTGTCAGTCGCGCAGCGATGGATACGCGCCCGCTCGTACACATGAGAAGAACTGTGAACTGTAAATTAACGTTTATTAACAGTGTTACATTAAAACATGTCTCAAGAAGTACTGATACCAGATATCTGTGTGTACGTGACGAGCGTTAAGAACTTTCGTTCGACCATTCGAATTCCGCGACATCGACAATCACCCGCGTCGTGTCGGTTACGCGTACGCTCGTCCAAATGATAATTGTGGACAGATAAAGATCAGGAATGTGCATTGGCATCAACACTTACGACTTAGAGTGTAAACAGTGGAACCTGCGATTTTCTTATGCTAGCAGAATATACTTCTTCATACCAGATGTAGGACAGAGTTGCGTTTAATGTTGAGTGGCTCCCCTAAAACAGTTTGCATATCTAGATACATAATTTCAGACAAGCCAGCAGCAATGTGGAGCAGAATAACACGACCGCCGTGGCAGTATCAGGTACGGTTGGCATAGAGATAACAGCTTAAGGGCCCCCCTCTGTATTTACCCCCGGGTGTGTTGCAAGTTGATATTACCCGACCACAGATGTCTGTCTGTCTTTCCATTTTACTTCACTAACCCCCAGGACATCTAGGCTGGCCCTTAGCATTTCTCTTTCGAATTTTTCTAGCTTGCCTACGACGTTCACCCTTCTTACATCCCCGTCTTCGACCACCGATACTGATGACTTTCTATTGGACTTTCAAGCAGTGTCGGTTTTCGAAACTGTAATCGAGGACGTTTTGGTTACTAATCAAAAAGCTACTTCTAGACTACACGGATAATCGTTACTCAACACAAATATGTGCTGTATACATCAATTACTGACATAAGAATAGAACACTTTTTAAAAAATTATTGATTTACGTTTGGTTTTACATATCCGTGTGTTTTATTAATCTGTAATTCTAGCCAAGACGTAGACTGTTTGACTGCAGGAACACAGGTACAGATTCTTATTAATAGCGAGCTAGCTACTGGACACGACAACACACGTGCTGGGGTCAACCCTTCGACTCTTTCTTAATCACAGCCGTGCGTTGCCCAGATGTCTAAGGTGCGAGCAGCAGCTGGTTTATCCGCAACTGGTTTGATCGAAACGGACGCTGTATAGGGACCAAATATTCAGCAGAAACCCGTTAGATAGTGTCGCAACATGAGGTTGTGCTTTGAGCTACATTTATAAATATTTCACATTCTACATATTTAAATGCTGTATAATATATTGAAGCTATTTGTAATGTATTGTTAATACTGCATTTACAGAATTTTACGGGGAGTAATTTTCTATACATTTTTGAACTAGTTACATTAGGTGTGCACAGCAAAGCAAACTGTCTTTAGTTACTGTCTTAAAAATTTCACCATCCTTGAAAATGAAAATTGGTATAAGTTTCCAATAGATTCTATTTCAATTTTTTTTTTTTTTTTTTTTTTTTTTTTACGCTTGAGACTGGTTTCTGACAATGCTCCTTAATCTCACTTCAGTTACTGACTGTTGGTACGTAGTAGGGCAGTAACGTAACAGACAGACAACTAAATACAGCACTGAAAAGATTTCTTCTATTGGAACGCTTTTATACATCAGTTGAGTATTAGTTGCTAGGTACGTGACCGTATTGTACCTTACAACATGTTCTTCAGTTTGGGAAAACCTTAGTATCACGGGCAGTTTTTGTAATTTCACAAAAACGTAACAGCACATAAAAAGTAAATGCTATCATAGAAATATGGAATAAGAAAATAGGTTAAACTTCTAATACTGAGCTGGCTACAGGTGAAAGTGTGAAAATTGTTCCAAAGAACAAGACTCCCGACTGTTAGCTTGGATATCAAACACTGTATCAAATGTCGAATGTTTGGTCTGAATTTGGATGTACAAGGACATTTTAAAAACATAAATACACATTATTGGCATTCAAAACTAATATTTATGTTACTGATACTAAAAAACAGTCGAAGGTAACACAGTGTTCTTCGTTGACTGAAAAACCACTTGTTTTACCTGGTATGATATCAACAGGTAATCTGGAAGCACAGTAGAAAACGAACATGATGAATAATTGGGCATGGCCCTATCCAGAACTATAGTACTCAGAAATGAAAACCAGAAATTAAATATGTAAAACGAAAAGGATACGAAAGCACATATAAACTATTATAATCACTGCAAACCGCAGTCGTCAAATACGCCCAAAATATCTGGTAACCAAACGTGGAGGACATCACAGAAGATGATGTACAAACCATTGAGAATAAACCTGCAGTAGAAATCATAAACATTGTAACCATCGATTTACCCCGTTGGACGTGGGTCATCAGTTATAGCAGCGTATAATAAGATGATAAATTAAAAGAATTGTGGAATATAACGTCCCAACAGAAACACGTGGTTTTTATACCGACTTCTGCGGTGTCCCTCATTTCCGGTTACAATGTATGTTAGGCATATTTGAAGAATGCTTTTTGGCATTAATTATATTATTTTATATATTATATGGTTTGCACTTTTAAGTATAGTGCAGGATAGGACCACAATAGGTTATTTATAATATATTGATTATCTGTTGTACTTCCATATAACAAGATGATGCCCTACTCGATTGAAACGTGTCGTTTTTGAGCCAGTGAAGAATGCTGTGCTACATGGGACTATTTTTTAAATATTAATCACAGTATAAAGCTATACTACTGTGCCACAGTAAACTGTAATAAACTTATTCTGTTGTTCACTGGGAACTGGCTTACGGGTATCTAGGTCATCCACAAACAACTTCAGACTAAGCAGATAGCTCACAAATGATTACCGAGATTTTGTAGCAGTGGAAACATTGTTTCGCGAAAGACAGATTATTTTTACAATTACATATCAACACAAAATACACAGTCTTAGTAAAAACACAGATAAGCTATTGTTGCACAGGTCCGCAGCTCGTGGTCGTGCGGTAGCGTTCTCGCTTCCCACGCCAGGGTTCCCGGGTTCGATTCCCGGAGGTGTCAGGGATTTTCTCTGCCTCGTGATGACTGGGTGTTGTGTGATGTCCTTAGGTTAGTTAGGTTTAAGTAGTTCTAAGTTCTAGGGGACTGATGACCATAGTTGTTAAGTCCCATAGTGCTCAGAGCCATTATTGTTGCACAGCAGACTATTTTTACTCTATATGATAAATCTTTTAATGAGTTCAGGACAGAGAATGTTAGCACTGTGAGGGTGTGCCAACTAGAATATCAGCAAGACATACCGTCAATGTAACGGACATCAGGGCATGAAGCGAACATTGTCACGCAACCTCTGAGCAAGGAAGGCGTAAACGCATATGCCGCGGTTCTATAAAACAAGGGAGTGTGAAGTAACACTCCGGAATTTCAGCGACAGAGCGCTACTGCAGAACGAAACGTAGGCAGAAAGCTCTGATCTCGGCGAACCAGAATCATTACTGGATTACCACAGTGAATCAAGAAGCGTTTTCGGGACGGATAAGTGAGGACAAATGTGTTCATATACACAGATCAAACGTATCACAAACGCAGTCCCAGCCCTGTAAATAACGAGGCTTTCGGATCCCGAAGATATCTTTAGTAATGCTGCCATTCTGTCCATGTCTCTGCAACCAGGGAGGATGTCGGTCTTTTGAGTTTCAGGGATACCACAGCAAGCTAGTTGATGACGGTCTACCTGCAACCGGTTTGCTGACTTTATCACCGAGATGCAACCAATCTGATACATAGCACAACAGTGATCTGCCGTTATTGTCTATTGGAACGTTGAGGAGGAGGAGAAGACTGGTGTGTGGACAGCCCTTCTCCATTACAGGACTTCGCGGTTGATGTGGAAGCCGTCATGTGCAACCTAACAGACATTGGACATCAGCGCAATCCCCCGGCTGCCTCGTGAACACCTGCTGCAGTCTTGGTCGAAGCACTGTGCACGACCAGCGCCTAGTCTTCACAACAACCGTCATCCTGGACCACAGCCTGCTGTCTTCACGTGAGCCTGCGGCCGGCTGTCTTCAACAGCGCCGAAGTGGGAGCAGCACTGTGCCGTGGAACGTAAGAGTGGACAACTTCTTCTGGTCGCCCCACTGACGCCAGCACAACAAACGGTTACGGCTCACCCAGCTGTCATGTGTCACTGATCAGGTGTCACTACTTTTTCACAGCACTCACGTACACACGGGTGCCAACAAAAAATGGTTGAAATGGCACTGAGCACTATGCGACTTAACTTCTGAGGTCATCAGTCACCTAGAACTTAGCACTAATTAAACCTAACTAACCTAAAGACATCACACACATCGATGCCCGAGGCAGGATTCGAACCTGCGACTGGAGCGGTCGCCCGGCTCCTGACTGTAGCGCCTAGAACCCCACGGCCACTTCGCCCGGCGGTTCAAAAAAATGGTTCAAATGGCTCTGAGTACTATGGGACTCAACTGCTGAGGTCATTAGTCCCCTAGAACTTAGAACTAGTTAAACCTAACTAACCTAAGGACATCACAAACATCCATGCCCGAGGCAGGATTCGAACCTGCGACCGTAGCGGTCTTGCGGTTCCAGACTGCAGCGCCTTTAACCGCACGGCCACTTCGGCCGGCCCCGGCGGTTCCATCATCCGCTATGAAAACAATGTAGACACTTTATAGTTCTGCGAATTCAGCACGAGAGATAAATTTTATTGAAGATACTAAATTGCCAGCGACATCTCCGTGCATAGACTGGACCACTCACCCACACTCCTGCTAACAATCGCTTCAGCTCGTCAGGTCACAACACTATAACCGAATAAATCTTACATTATTACTCAAAGGTAACAAGAATATAACGGCCAAAGCAGTACAACAGTGGGCACTCGAACATATTGCTGTGTCCCAGTAATTAGCGAATGCTAGGAAGAGGCAAGAAAAAGGTGTGGTGGTAGGACGGGCAGAGGGTAGGAAGAAGTCCGTAGAATACAGATGGAAAACAGTTATGCTGCTTGCAACAAGCGTATGGTCTTATGGCGAGAAAATTTAAACTGGGTCCTGTCACTTAAGCTAGGGTGAATAATGAAACTGTATTTGTTCATTTAGGATTGAGTCACGATTCCGTGACTGCTGTTAATAGGCGGCTAGAACTTCAAGTAATGTTAGTTTTCTGCCTGCATTTGTCCTATGGAGAACATCACATGTAATACCGCGATATTCATATAGTTTTCCCCAAGGATTGGAATCTTTCCTTTTATTCTCCAACTTCTTACAAATTCAGTCTAGTCGCGACGATCGTATGTGATTGGTCTGCATGTAACTGGCCAGACAGAATGGAGCAAATCCTTTAAATTTAACTCTGTTCTGCAGGTGGACTCTTTTCTTTACCGTTGAAAAGAATGTGGGAAACAGTACTGCTAGTATGAAAAGCTCAATTATGTTTCTTGAATTTTAGTCTGCTGGAAAGTACCTGTGAAGTCCTATGTACATGCAGCAAGGACCCATCTTTCGTCAGTGTGATTTAGTGCCTTCTGAGGAGGGTACCGAAATGCTGTTCTACTATGTCTCTTCTTTTGCACTAAATTGTTATCATTTACAGTAGGGCTATAATTATCACTCTATGCAATTTCTATAATTATTTTCCATTCATATTGAGAATCTGATCTGGTTTGTTGAATAGATAGCAGGCGTTGCACCACAGAGAGGAAGGTTGCATGTTTCTGAGTTATGGAATGCTGGGAATTGGCAGGATTTACTGCGTCTGTAGAAGTCATTTACCCGTACAGGTTTAAAAAATGTTTCTGCTTCCTAATGTCAGTGATAAGGTCTAAGAAGTTGATTGAGTCTCGTTCCAACTCCATTATAAACTTAATACTAGTGTGCTGTGAATTTGGTTACTGGAAAAAATTATTTAAGTGTCAGGTGGTAACAATGCACAAGCACATTATATTGTCCACATATCCTGTGGGTGGTTTAGTTGAGGTAGGGAATACACCGAAAACACGGTATTGAACATAGGATATGTGACTGACACCAAAATATAGAACAAACTGGGGAGACAAAATAATTAACACTGATAAATTGTCAGTCTGCATATGTGGGCCAAACATTTAGGAACTTCAGAGCCAGATGCACAGATCACCTGAGAGCATTAAAAAGAACAGTTCATACTCAACATTAGCGGCTTACCTATTGGTGCAGAATGGCAACTCTACAGACAAAGAAACAGAATTTAAAATTCTTAAAAGCGTCTATAGTTTGCACCAAAAATTAATCATAGCAGAAAATTGTCGTGCACAAAAATCAATAGCATGTGAAAAAACATTCTAAATGAGTACACGTCACTCTGCAATGAAAGTCTATTTGCTCCAACAGAAGAATTATATAAATGATCACCGTTTCTCACTCACTCCCCACACTCCCCCCCCCCCCTCTCTCTCTATCTCTGGCACACACACACACACACACATAGACGTACACAGCAAATATTCTGAATGTCTATAAAATTTTGAAATTCACGTAGCACCATGGAAAGAAACACACAACAAAACAAATGAACCGCAAACAATCAAAATAACACCATAGATGACTTTTGAAAGCTTGCTTTCTTCGACAAATGCATAATAAATCCCAATGAAAGAGTTAAAACTTACTTTATCAAATAATATATTTCTGATGAGTGATCGAGAAAAATGGGGAACACGGCTATAGTATCATGCGCGATTTTCACCCTCAAAAACAGACGAATTTCAGGAAAATATAAAACCGTCACAAATGTGTTCAGATAACTGGCTACAAAACGTGTGGTAGTTGTAGAGAAATCACCATAAAAGTAACCGGTTAGCATCATGTAAGTTAAATATTTGTGTATGCAAACTAGTATTCCAGGTCTAACTTCTGCTGTAGCATAAAGAGACAAACTTTTTGTATCAGGTAGGTAACATGTGTCCTTAAGTAAATGAGTATCATAGCTAAATTTGACCTTAAATTATTACTCCTTTATCTGTATGTAAACAACTTTAAGTTTAATTCCAATCTAAACTTACTATAATAACAATAAAAAGGAAATAAAATATCGTACTGAAGATACAACTAAAAGTACCTAAACGTAGATGGATAATGAAGAGCAGACATCGTCTTGCATAATCCGAAAAGTATCTCCAATTTTTCTCAGCACAAGCACGGAAAGAAAGAAGGACGTTAAAATCTAAAGATTTGTTTTTATGAGTGGATGAATTAACCGACTAACCAACTTCTCGACGCAGTAACTTAGTATTGCATACATTTCCTACACTACCGTCTTGTGATTAATGTAGTTTGATACAGTCAATACAACTGACGGAGGTCATATTTCCTGAAATAGAGTGTGCTAAAAACACCAAGACTATACTGATAGACCACCATAACAACTACACTCATGTTCAGAAAAAAAAAAAAAACAGAAGACGTTGAACAACTAGAGATAGGACTTTCATATTCAAAGGACATGTTGTGCAAAATTAGTAGCATTTCAGTCACCTCGGTTCCGAATGTGTACTATTGCCTAGTAAGAAAAGGGTCCGCCATGGGCCCAGGTAACTTTATCCATTCGTAATGGTATCGAAGCCTATAAGGTGCAAATGACATCGTGTGGTATAGCCACCCATGCAGCATTCACCTGGTCCCAAAAATCGTCTGTGATGGCTGTCATTGGGTCACAGCGCTGCACCCGTTATTCCACCATATCCCACACATTTTCTATGGCAACAACTCCGTCGATCTGGCGGGCCAAGGCGAAATTCTGACATCGTGTGACACCAAGAAGGCATGTATTCGTACAGCAACTTACGGTCGTGCATTTCCTTGCTGAAAAATGGCATCTGGAGCGTTGTGTATAAATGTTATGGCTGTGGTTCTCGGTATGTTATTCACGTAGGTCATACTGAACGCAGTGGCGTGGACACGCAACAGTTGTGATTTGTGGTTGCCTTGAGTTGGCTCTGTATCTCTTGTGCGGATTCAGTCACTGTGATGCTGCTCCCCCTGTCTGCGGCGAACGGAAATGCGGCCTTCATTTTCAAACAAACAGAACCTGGATTCGTCCGAAAATACTGTCTGATGCCATTCCTGTCCCCCAGTGACGTCGTTCCGTACAGCATTTCCATCTAGCCTGTTTCGGCACATTCGTCCAAGGTAGGCGGGGAAGTGGACGACGCGCACGTAACCCATGCCGCAATAAATACAGACGGAGTATCACCCCCGATAGTGTACGATGTGTTCCACTGTTCCGCTGATGCTCCAGAGACGACAAGGACCAGATTTGCCGTACAATGCCAATCGGATAAGGTGTGAGTTTCTCGGTATGAGTGAGTGTGTGTGTGTGTGTGTGTGTGTGTGTGTGTGTGTGTGTGTGTGGGATGAGGGGGTGAGGCGGTGGGTGGTCTGGTGGTGCGACCTGAGCCAACTCATTGTCTTCCACTGCCTTCCGTGAATCATTCGTTCCACATGAGCAGCCGGCCTCGGTGGCCGAGCGGTTCTAGGCGCTACAGTCTTGAACCGCGCGACCGCTACGGTCGCAGGTTCGAATTCTGCCTCGGGTATGGATGTGTGTGATGCCCTTAGGTTAGTTAGGTTTAAGTAGTTCTAGGTTCTAGGGGACTGATAACCTCAGCAGTTGAGTCACATAGTGCTCAGAGCCATTTGAACCATCTGAACCACACGAGCAGCAATTTCCGGAACGGATGCATCACAGTCTCTCATGCCAGTAACGCCCACTTTTTCAAACTCACTGATTTGTTGGTACGGTTCACACGTATGTCTCCGAGGCATTCTGCACGTCTGCTGAAGTAACTCTTATCCATTACCATCCTTTTATAACGACAACGAGATCCGCAAACATATTTTATCGGTAGGTGGTGCTGCGCCGAGATATAGATGTCGACCTTCAACTCGAGGGGCCGACACGGTTCAAACTAATCATTTCTGCCGAACATATTAATGTACAGGTGCTGTGAATATGAACGTTCTATCTCTAGTCGGTCAAAGTATCTATTTCTTTCTGAACTTGAGTGTATGACCACTAACTGCGTAAGAAATACCTTCTTATCAAATCAGTAAACCCGTAACTGCAATGCATTTAAATTCATATTGACATTTAACAGTTATGAAGTCATTTAATTTGCTGAATTAAAATCTAAATCGTGTGGACGAAGTAATGAGCTGAACTTTAAATGCGAACATTTTAGGTTAGGCTGTACCGTTACTGTTATTGACATTACATGAAATAACAAGTTTACTGTTACCAGTCACTGCTTATTTATCTCCACGACGCGTTTCAAAGGTTTAAACCTCCATCATCAGTTGGATTTACATTTGTTAGTATGACATTTGTGTGTGTGTTACGATTTGTTTGAGGAACTTGTGGCACTGTCTAGTGGAGAAAGAAAACACTATTTCAGAACATGGTTTTGGGTTCATTTTGACCAAAAATTAAACGTGTATCTAACGGTAAACATAAAATGAGTAAATGTGAACACTGGAGGTACTTTATTTTACTTATTTTATTCTTACCGTTAGATAAACGTTTAATTTTTTGTCAAAAGAGACCCAAAACCATATTCTGAAATAGTTTCTCCATTCGACAGTGCCATAAGTTCCTCCAAAAACTCGTAACACAACACACACACAAATGTCATACTATCAAATGTAGATCCACCTGATGATGGAGGTTTAAAACTTTGAAACGCATCGTAGAGATAAATAAACAGTGACTGGTAACAGTAAACTTGTTGTTTCATTTAATAATGTGCTGAAAATCAAACAAAAAATGCTCCAGTGGTCGGTCCACTGGAGGCGAGAGTGTTATGAGTATCTAAGCAAAATTTAACTGAAAACAGAAGTAAAAGCCTTCAAACGGCTACGATCACATTGGTGGGGCAAGTATTTGCATTACTGTTTTCGATAATTAGCGAGGTTGTTTGAAGTGTAGTACAAAAGGTCAGAAGATGCAACACAGTTTACCGAAACCGATAATCTAAATAAATGCTCTACAAAAAGCGATCGTGCCTGAAGGTCCTTATAAATAAGGACCTTTTCCATGTTAGCCCAGATAGCCCCAAACTGGAACAGTGTAAAGGTAAAGTATACGCAAAAATGTAACTGCAAAAATGTATCTGCAATACTGTATTTAAATGTCTGAAGATGCAAATTTAACGTGAATTCTGCGGGTACCAGCAGCGTCCGCAATCAATGAAGTTTAAACTGCCGCACCACAACTAGGCGGGGCATTGATCAGAAAATCTTTACCTTGTACAAGAGCGAGAGGCCGTTCTGTGGATCCTAAGCTCGCTCCCTTCGTGTAGATCTGGCCTAGAAAGCAGACGCTTGCTTATTAGTCAGCAAAAGTACAGTAAGTGTTTGGAAAGCTGTGGACCTGACAGTTGATTAACATAATTGCTTCCAAGATTATGGTACGTAGGTAGGGCAGCAAAAATGATTGCTAAAATTCTTATCAGTCTTAGGCTAATTAAACTTGATACATACATGAAAGCGTTGTACGGGTGATGAAAGTCAATATTTCTGGCCGTCTTGGTACACAAAGTGCGAAATTCATGCGTTTATCTCCTACGTCTTTGATGAGCACTGTCACTTAGTGGATATCAGTGAATTCTGCTTCCTTACAGGGTCTAAGGGCGACGCTTTAAGAATGCCGAGAACTAATATATTTGATTTTGTTTTGAGTTCACTCATATAGTCTTAAAGAAGGTGGTGGATCTACATGGAAGAATGTCGGACGAAGGAAGTGCAGCTGCAACATACCAATCACTTATGAACAACGCTTGCGAAGTACTGTTGTGTAGAAAAGTGACGACTATATCCGTTCTCTGGAGAAGAAAAATCGATTATACAAGCAGCTAAAACTGCGATCTTGTAATAAGGGCGAAACTGTACTCTTTTGGAGAGAGTAGCGAAGAAATGGACCGAAGTGTACACACTCCAGATAAAACATGCAGAAGCATAGGAAGAAACGGGGAACCGATTTCGAAGCAGGTATCTCGCTATCAGTTGCGCGGATGTTTACCGTTCAGTGCCACAGTAGAACGTAGGGGGATCGTGCAGAATATGGATCCGACGTGAATCCAGAAAAAAAACCAAAAGCTTGAAAGCTTGATCCGCGACATTCATAAGAAAAAGAACAAGAAAGGGAAGTCATTTTTCACCAGTTTTTAAAAATCTTCATGAAAAATAGGTGTGCCTAGATGAGGGAAACACCTATTTGTACATCCGATTATACTTTCTGGCGTAACACATTTCTTCCAATAAGTCCCTAAACGAAGATCTCTACACTAAATCGAGTTTAAAATTGTGTGTGTGGTGGTCTTCTGTCCAGAGACTGGTTAGATGCAGCTCTCCATGCTACTCTATCATGTGCTAGCTTCTTCATTTCCCAGTACCTACTGCAACCTACGTCGTTCTGTATCTGTTAAGTGTATTTATCTCTTTGTCTCCCTCTACAATTTTTACCTTCCACGCTGCCCTCCAATACTAAATTGGTGATCTCTTGATACCTCAAAACATGTCCGACCAACCGATCCCTTCTTCTAGTCAAGTTGTGAGTTTATGTTCTAAGTCGAAGTGAGCATACTCTGATGTGAGTTTTCAGGCTTTCCCGGCGGATCTGTTGCAAATACTCTTCTCAGGTTTGCCGTCGGATCATATTGCGCTAGTCCAACATTATTTCGTCAATACAACTGTTCGAAATCTTCAGCAGGTGGTAGTGACAACAGCAGCTACCATCACCTGAAGATGTCGAACAAGGGTATGGAGGTAACACTGTTGGATTTGCACGGTATGATCGGACGGCAAACCCGAAAAGGGTCTTTGATTATACTCCATTATTTGAGATGATACTGTCCCTACGTTTAACAGGACGCCGTAATTCAGTTGGGAAATAGTTAGGATGATGGAATGTAAGTGGCATATGAAACGCCTACATAACAAAGATGAGAATGATTCAGCGATAGGTTCAAATGTGACGATACCGTATAGTTCACTCATTTAAAAAGTTTGTAAATTCAGTCATTCAAACAGAGTTTGCGACGATCGCACGGTGTGAGATTTGCTCTGAGATGGAATGTGTTACCACGGAGTCATCACACTTTTAAAATAGTAGTGCGTCGGCTCAGGCTGTGTCAAAAGAAGGATACACCAGGATGTCAACAGTTACCTGCTAACTACTACTGAGATGGTGCACTTCCTGCTCCTAGTTCCCTGTCCATGGGTCAGTTTATTGACAATCTGGAGCGGCTGTGGTACGTGAATTTCTTCGAGAGTTCAGTAAAGCAGTTGATGTTCTTCGGGAAAGCAGTATTCCGTGTTTTTAATGTTGTGGAGATGGAGTTCACCGAGACCACCAAAGGGAAGTCTTTATTAACTTACAACAGGCATCTGCATTTTGTGGATTAGATCGTAACAACAAACCAGATTTAACATACAGACGTTATATAAACTATGTAAAGAGTAAGCACAAAAGAAGCCCATCCACTGAAAAAACCATACTGTTAGGTGAAGGTAGACAACATTTTTTTGGTTTATTTATTGACACAATCACATGTTTATGGCACAGTCATAACCAGTTTCGGCCATACAATGATTATCTTCAGATGCTAAAACAATACAAAAGAAAATTTATATTAAAACCTAAAAATAAGTGCAATATTTAACGATGCTTATTAGTGATCTAACTGAATTTATGCGAAATACATATAGTTCATACCTAAAGGCGGCTTACCCTGAACACAGGTTCATGCGTTGTCAAACTAGCTATAAAATGTAAAACACCGGTCTTAGATAGATATAAAAATTGGTTGGATTTTGTTCACCCTGTTTGCGCGAGATACGCGCAAAAAATGGCTCTGAGCACTATGGGACTCAACATCTTAGGTCATAAGTCCCCTAGAACTTAGAACTACTTAAACCTAACTAACCTAAGGACAGCACACAACACCCAGCCATCACGAGGCAGAGAAAATCCCTCACCCCGCCGGGAATCGAACCCGGGAACCCGGGCGTGGGAAGCGAGAACGCTACCGCACGACCACGAGATGCGGGCGTATTCTAGCAACTTGTGAGTCATCAAGCAGAGACATAAGACAATAGAATGGGGTGAAAGAGATATAGAAGAGGTAGATAGGTTAGAGGAAGAGAAATAGAATGGTAAAATTAGAAGCTATGATGGAGAGGAGAAAGAAAGAGATGAGCGGGGCACAACAATGGTGGCTATATCGTCCCTAATATGTAAGTTTTAAGTTCCCTCTTGAATTTTGAGTGGTTCTGGATAAGACGCAGATCACAGGGGAGCTCCGGCCGGTGTGGCCGTGCGGTTCTAAGCGCGTCAGTTTGGAACCGCGTGACCGCTACGGTCGCAGGTTCGAATCCTACCTCGGGCATGGATGTGTGTGATGTCCTTAGGTTAGTTAGGTTTAAGTAGTTCTAAGTTCTAGGGGACTGATGACCTCAGTAGTTAAGTCCCATAGTGCTCACAGCCATTTGAACCATTTTTTTCACAGGGGAGCGCGTTCCATAGTCGTATGGCTGAGATGGAGAATGACACGGAGAAAAATTTTGTGTTATGTAAAGGTACAGCCAAGATGCTAGACATATCCGATCTGGTATTGCGGTTGTGGAATGATGATAGGTGTTCAATGTGAGAAGGTAAGTATTGGGGGCACCAGTGGCTAAGAAATCGATGAAGTAAGCACATCGTGTGGAGATCGCGTGCCTTATGTGGGCGTATCCAACCTAGCTGGGAGTATGAAGGACTGATATGAACATACAACCGTATATTGCATACGTATCTAACGCAAGCATTCATCACTAGCTCGAGGCATTTCGAATTTTCACTATTTGTGCCGTTTTGAACTACATCAGAGTAGTAAAGATTAGGGAAGACTAGTGTTTGGACTAATTTTTGTTTAACATGTGTTGGAAATATATTTCTAAATTTTTGAATTGCATGTAGGGAGGAGAGCGATTTCCGGCAAGCTGTGACTGTTTGTTCTTCCCAGTTTACGTGTTCATCCAAGATTATTCCAAGGTCTTTTACTGTTTTTTTGGTATGGTAGTAGGGTACCATTGAGGAGTATTTGAGGGACTGTTCCGCGAAAGTACCGGCTGATTAACTTTGGATGAGATATAAGTATGACCTGCGATTTCTTGGGGTTTAGTTTGAGACCTAGGTTCTGTACCCATCGAGAAACAGAGCAAAGATCTGCGTTCATACTCGCTACTGCGTCAGCAATGTTCTTGGGGCTTGCACTTATGTACAGTTTGATGTCGTCGGCATATAGATGGCAGTTGCAGGAGTGAATCACTGAAGAAATATCATTAATGTACAGTGAGAAGAGTAATGGACCAAGGACGGAGCCTTGGGGAACTCCAGAGCGCACGTTTTCCCATGATGACTTTTCCGACCCACAAATGACTTGTTGACTTCTGTTTTTTGAGGTAGCTGTCGAACCAGTGTATTGCGCTGTTTGAGAAATTCAGCTGCTTCATTTTAATTAGTAATATATCAAAGTCAACTGTATCAAAAGTCTTGCTAAAGTCAAGCAGTGTTAGGATGGTAGCTTCACCTCTGCCCATAGCATGTTTAATGTCATCAGTTACTTTGATTAATGCAGTTGCTGTACTATGGTGCTTTGGAAAGCCTGACTGATATTTGTCGTGGATGTTATGAGTTTTGAGGTAATCCGTCAGCTGTTCATGGACGATGTATTCTAGGGCTTTAGATATTGCAGGTAGTATGCTGATCGGCCTGTAGTCACTTGGCGACTTAGGGTTGTCAGTCTTGGGTATAGGTTGAATTAAACTTTGCTTCCACTCAGTAGGATATGTACTACTGACAAGAGACAGGTTGAAGATGTCTGTTACAACTGGAGTAATAGTGTCTACGACGTTCTTAATCATGCCAGTGCTCACTCCATCATTTCCTACTGCCTCAGAAGAGATTCTCATAATTGCCTTGTGTACTGTGCCGTTATTGACATGTTTTAGGAGAAACTTGTCCCTCGAGAGATTGATATCTTGTGGCTAGTAATTTGTCGCTGCGTGGCAGTTTACAGCTGTTGAGAAGAAATCGTTTAATTCTTCTGCAGACGCTTGATAAACAGCGTCAGATCTTCGCTTCCCTATACCGAACTGCGCAGCTTTTTCCACAGTGCAGCAGGTTTTGATATGCCGCATACGACAGAGCGGGCATGTCTGATTTTGGCATTCCTCACGCTTTGCTTGGTTCTATTTCGGAGTTTCCTATAAGCTTCGTACGCCTCGGGAGTCGGGTTACGCTTGAAGGCCCTATGTGCAGCATCACGTTTATTCATTAACTGTCGTAATGCAGTGGTGAGCCACGGAGCGGGAACTCTCTTTACCTTGACAGTGCGTTGAGGAGCATGTTTATCATACATTTCCGAATTTTTCCGTCTAAAGTCGGTTCATTGCTTACACCATGCCAAGGGATGTCTGAGCAATCCTTTTGAAGATCGTCATGGTTAACATTTTTTAGGTTTCTGTAGGTTACCAGGTGAGATTTTTCTTTGGTAGTATGCACAGAGTAATTTAAGAATATCACGTCATGAGCAGAGAGTCCCGGAGCGGATGTCTGATTGGCGCGAATTATTTTATATGGTCGCTTTGTTGCTATTATATCTATCAGTGTATGGCTGTGTGATGAGTTGAGTCCAGCGGTGTTAAACTCATATCATTGGAGTGGAACAGTCTCCTTAGTTTTTCTGCAGAGGGAGATTTTAACCGTAAGTCGATGTTTGTGTCGCCCATGATGATTATGTGTTCATACAGCGTCACGAGCGAGGACAGGGCAAACTGAAAGGAGGACATAGCACCGACGTTTGGAGGTTTATAGATAACTCCAATTAGCAGTTTCTGATTTGATGTACTTATTTCGAAAAACAAGAACTCTGCTTCTTCTTCGCCCTTTGTATCCGATGTGCATAGTATAGTAGGTCTCAGATCAGAGCGAACATAGGAACCCACACCACCCCCGCGTCGTGTTTCACGATCTGCCCTTAGGAGAGAGTAACCTGTGATTCGGACAGCGTCGGAATAAATGTTTGGTTTCAACCAAGTTTCAGAGACGAGGATAATATGGAACAGCGATTGGCAGAACAGGTTACAGAACTCGTCGAAGTGAGCCGTTAGCGACTGAGCGTTCGCGTGGGCCACAAAGAGCCCGCCGCCGGAACCGGTCCGTCCCATTATGGCCGCCTGTAGGGCCGAGAGCGCTCCGTTTACCTGCTGGCCGGAAGAGGGAAGACATATTTATAGTTGTGTCCGAGGTCGTGACTGACTCAAGCGTCTGTGGGCTAAAGGTGAAAGACAAGCTGGAGGTATCGGAGACGGGATCGAAAAGAAAGATGGAAAGTGGCAGTAGTGGTTACGAAGAAGATAATAGTAGTAGTAGTGGTAGTGACGAGGATGAAATTAACAGATATAGAAAGGCGGTACATTTGACCTAAATATTAATAGTAAATTTGTATATTTTAGGCTTTTGAAAATTTGAGACTATGATATAGAGGACGCGCGCATTTAGCGCAAAAACGGCGAACAAAATCTAACAAATTTTTATATCTATGGAAGACCGGTGTTTCACATTTTACAGCTAGTTTGACAACGCATGAACCTGTGTTCAGTGTAAGGTACCTTTAGGTATGAACTATATGTATTTCGCATAAATTTAGTTAGATCACTAATAAGCGTCGGTAAGTATTGCACTTAATTATAGGTTTTAATATAAATTTGCTTTTGTATTGTTTTAGCATCTGAAGATGGTCATTGCATGACCGAAACCGGTTATGACTGTGTCAAAAACATGTGATTGTGTCTATAAACAAACAAAATAATGTAGAAAAGAATCAGTCGCACACTACATAGACAAAATGTCGTTTTTACAGAAGAAGGTAGCCAAGTTTGTATTCCAGATGAAGCAACAAATGAAGTGCGAAAACGGTTTGTAACTGAAAAGAAGCGCACAAAAGAAACGTAAACTACGATTTCTTCAATTTTCGCTGAAGAAGAAGGGCGGCTGTTCAATCGGAGCTACGTGTTCAGTGATATCGCTACCATCACGTAGAAATGCGAAGCAATGGCAGTATCGAAGTAGACGAAAATGTATGCGATCTAGGCAAGATCCTATCGATGCTGAAGTTTTTGAAGAAAATAATTTACTGATATACGACTTCAAAGCTATACTTACAGATGACAACAGAGGACCGAATGAACTGGTGTTTGAAACATAAAAGGAGAATCATGCTCCTTAAACTTTGAAACATTCTATGTGGATGAAATGTTCAGCACTTTGAACAAATGGTCCGGACTTTTTTATATAATTGACGATAATCTTAGATGTACTTGGGAGGAAACGAACACTGTTGTAGCGGTTTACGCTTTGCTGCTGAACAAAAAGTGGGAAACATATGATTGACTTCTTTTTTTCATAATGGATTTGGAAAATCCTATCGTCCATTCAGCAACAAGTTGGTTTCTTGAAACAGAGATTACTGGTTGCAAATATCATTTCAACCAGTGTTTGTGTAATCAAGTTCTGTGCTGCAGCCTTATTTCTGACTATAACGAAAATATAGGTATTCGCTGTCACATAAGGATATCTTCAGCTCTAGCACATCTCCCTCGTGAAGTATTCAGGTCACGTATAAAAACGAAAAATTTCAGAACTTCTACGACTATTTTGTGGAGCAGTGGTTCGATAAAGGTCATATCATATGTCAAGAAATATGTTGAACGGCATCACATTAACAACATCTCAGAAGGATGTAACCAAAGAATAAACACGTTAATATCAACGATTCATCCAGATGTTGACTCTTCATTAAACAACCTTCGAGAAGGCGCAGAGTACCACTCCCACCAGTTTGACCGACTAATTTTAAATATCAGTCGGAAAAGAAGAAAGAGGTAAGCAAGTAAAAGTTACGAAACTATTGCAAAGGCTTTACAAACACTCAAAGTTGATAGAATCATTATACCGTGTCTTGGTTGTGAAATGAAATGAGCGTATGGCATCGTTGGTCGGAAGGCGCCATTCGGGGAAGCTCGGCCGCCAAGTGCAAATCTTCTTTCAGTCGACGCCACATTGAGCGACTTGCGAGCAGGTGATGAGGATGAAATGATGATGAAGACAACACAACACCCAGTCCACAAGCGGAGAAAATGTCCAACCCCGCCGGGAATCGAACCCGAGCCCGCTTGCGTGGGAGGCCAGAACGTTACCAACCAGCTAAGCAGACGGACTTGTGTCTGATGGACAGAAATTACAATGGTGAAGAAAATTTCACAAACACTGGAAATTATGTACGCACTGAAGAGGAATTCAATGCATTTCATACTAACTGTCAACCTTGTAAGTAATCTAAGTACTGTTAATAAATTTAACGTGGGCTGAATGTAGAGTAACTCCTCGTGCTGTTATCTGGAAACGACACGATGTCGGCTGAATGTCTCTTGCATGTGGAAAACACATTATTTTATCCATACCAAGTATCGAGAGCTATCGACAAGGGATATCAAATTGATTTCATATTTTTAGTTTTCCAAGAGGCTTTACCCATGTTTCCTCCCAAGCGGCTTGTAAGCAATTTGCGTGATTATTGAATATCGTCTCGACGTAAACTCATCGAGTAAAACAGAAGTGATTTCAGGCGTTCACCAAAGGTAGTGCACCGGGCCATCTGATGTTCCTTACATATATATTTGATTTAGGGGAGAATTTGAACAGGCGTCTTAGGATGTTTGAAGATAATGCCGTCGATCATCGTCTAGTAAAGCCATCAGAAGATCAATTTCAAAACGATGCAGATATACACTCCTGGAAATTGAAATAAGAACACCGTGAATTCATTTTCCCAGGAAGGGGAAACTTTATTGACACATTCCTGGGGTCAGATACATCACATGATCACACTGACAGAACCACAGGCACATAGACACAGGCAACAGAGCATGCACAATGTCGGCACTAGTACAGTGTATATCCACCTTTCGCAGCAATGCAGGCTGCTATTCTCCCATGGAGACGATCGGAGGGATGCTGGATGTAGTCCTGTGGAACGGCTTGCCATGCCATTTCCACCTGGCGCCTCAGTTGGACCAGCGTTCGTGCTGGACGTGCAGACCGCGTGAGACGACGCTTCATCCAGTCCCTAACATGCTCAATTGGGGGACAGATCCGGAGATCTTGCTGGCCAGGGTAGTTGACTTACACCTTCTAGAGCACGTTGGGTGGCACGGGATACATGCGGACGTGCATTGTCCTGTTGGAACAGCAAGTTCCCTTGCCGGTCTAGGAATGGTAGAACGATGGGTTCGATGACGGTTTGGATGTACCGTGCACTATTCAGTGTCCCCTCGACGATCACCAGTGGTGTACGGCCAGTGTAGGAGATCGCTCCCCACACCATGATGCCGGGTGTTGGCCCTGTGTGCCTCGGTCGTATGCACTCCTGATTGTGGCGCTCACCTGCATGGCGCCAAACACGCATACGACCATCATTGGCACCAAGGCAGAAGCGACTCTCATCGCTGAAGACGACACGTCTCCATTCGTCCCTCCATTCACGCCTGTCGCGACACCACTGGAGGCGGGCTGCACGATGTTGGGGCGTGAGCGGAAGACGGCCTAACGGGGTGCGGGACCGTAGCCCAGCTTCATGGAGACGGTTGCGAATGGTCTTCGCCGATACCCCAGGAGCAACAGTGTCCCTAATTTGCTGGGAAGTGGCGGTGCGGTCCCCTACGGCACTGCGTAGGATCCTGCGGTCTTGGCGTGCATCCGTGCGCCGCTGCGGTCCGGTCCCAGGTCGACGGGCACGTGCACCTTCCACCGACCACTGGCGACAACATCGATGTACTGTGGAGACCTCACGCCCCACGTGTTGAGCAATTCGGCGGTACGTCCACCCGGCCTCCCGCATGTCCACTATACGCTCTCGCTCAAAGTCCGTCAACTGCACATACGGTTCACGTCCACGCTGTCGCGGCATGCTACCAGTGTTAAAGACTGCGATGGAGCTCCGTATGCCACGGCAAACTGGCTGACACTGACGGCGGCGGTGCACAAATGCTGCGCAGCTAGCGCCATTCGGCGGCCAACACCGCGGTTCCTGGTGTGTCCGCTGTGCCGTGCGTGTGATCATTGCTTGTACAGCCCTCTCGCAGTGTCCGGAGCAAGTATGGTGGGTCTGACACACCGGTCTCAATGTGTTCTTTTTTCCATTTCCAGGAGTGTATCTGTATGGTGCGAAACTCGACAGTTGACTTTAAATAATGAAAATTGTGAGATTGTCCATGGTGATGATGAGGTCCCATACTCCGAGGAGCGTATGGGATGATGCGGAAGACCCGCACCTCTGTACTAGGCAAGATCCAAGTGGACATGGTTTGCCCTTGCCTTACACCGACTGTGATGGGGATGAATGATGATGATAAAGACGTCACAACAACACCCAGTCATCTCGGGGCAGGAAAAATCCCTAAATGATTGGTAAAATGTATCGGTTAAACTTTGTTTCCAAGAGAAATCAGTCACATCTAACGGCTGTGAATTCAACTAAGTACCTAGAAATTACAATTATGAACATCTTAAATTTGAAAGAATACACAGGAACTGTTTTGGGTAAGTGAATCAAAGACTGTGTTTTACTGGCAAAAGACGCAACAGATCTACTAAAGAGACTGCGTACACTACTCATGCCCATCCTCTTTCGAGTACTGCTGCGTGCTGTGGGATCCTTACTGGAAAGGATTAACGGAGACCATCGAGAAAGCTCAAGTGTCACGGACATGATACAAGATTTGGAGTAGACATCATTAAAACAAAGGCGTTTTTGGATGCGGCGAAGTCTTCTCACAAAATTTCAGTCCCCAACTTTCTTCTCCGAATGCGAAAACATATTGGTGAGGCCAACGTACATAGAGAGAAACGATTATCATAACAAAAAAGGGAAATCATATCTCGCACAGAAAGATGTAGGTATTAGTTGTTTCCCCACGCTGTTCCAGAGTGGATTAACAGAGAATCGTTGCGAAGGTGGTTCGATGAACCCTCTGCCAGGTGTGTAAGTGTGCTTTTCAAAGAATCCACGTACATGTAAATGCAGATGTAGATGTTGAACATTAGAACTGTCGATGTAAGGAGAGATTCTCGAAGCAACAACTTACGCAAAACTGATGTCCATGTACTTCAGTGTTTGTATATACCCGTCATCTGAAGATGGCCTGAAAAAGTTTTGTTTAATTTTTCACCATCTATTTAAACAAATTCTTAGTAGCATGTGTCGCAGAGTACGGTGAACTGTACTACACTGCTACATAGGAGACTAATACCTCGAGTGCCTGTACACGCCTGTTGCTACCTAAGTGGACCCATGCTTGGTGCAAGTGTTCAAACTCTGTTCAAATCAAATGCAATGATATCAGACACACGTGGCTAACCACGAAGAATTTGACAAAAATGAAGAATGAGAGGTGCTAGTTAGTTAGTTTCAAGTTCCACGGACCATTGTTTACGATTTACCGTAATGAGTCATTTTACATTCACATTGCAAATTAATTAAAATATGGCTACACGCTTAAAACTGAAAAAGAAGGAATTCTCAGCTAGAAACATTGTCACTTTGTTATCAAATTTTACTTTTCTGTCTGTCAGACATTTTATATTACTAGGTAAGTGATCAAAAACGTTTGTTCCTGCATTGTGCTCAAGTTTTTGTGCTACAGACAACCTTAACATGGAGTACTGAATGTCATTTCTCCTTCTGGTATTGTAATTGGGTGCATAATTGTTCTTTTTGAACTGTAGTGGATCTTTTACAACACACTTCATGAAGGAATAAATATTCTGTGAACCAGTAGCCAGAATGCGGAACACCTTAAACAGATGTCAACAAGATGACCTTGTGTGAGCACCACGTATTGTTCTTAGAGCATGCTTTTGAGCGTTTGAAGCTTTGTTTTTTTAAAGATGAATTACCCCAGAACAATATTACATACGACATTATTGGTTGAAAATATGCAAAATATGTCAACTTACCGATTTGTCTGTCCCCAAGATTAGCCATGAATCTAAGTGCAAATGTCCCTGAAATAAGTTGTTTTAGGAGTTCCGAAATGTGCTTTTTTCCCCGTCTAAGTTCCCATTAAGATGGGCAGTTATAAATTGTGAAGTTTCCACCCCACTTATTATTTCCTAAACATGCGTTACGCTTATCATTGGTGAAGTAACCCTTGATGTGCACAACTAAATATGGTGTGTCTTTTTAGCATCGAGAGTGATACCATTCGCAGAAAACAAATAAATGATACTCTTAAGAAAATTGTTCACTTTATCTTTCCGTTTCTGTATGTAAACTTGGATTGCTTACAATGCTAGTCTCATCTGCCAAAGCAACTAATTGTGCTGGTTATATATTAGATGGAAGATCGCTTACTATGAGCAATAATAGTGGGCCTAAAACTGAGCTTTGAGGAACCTCATACATATCTCCCTAGGCAGAATTACGTCCCTTGACTACATTGCTTGAATAAGTGAATACATTCCTACATTCATTTGGTAGGATAAGACGTTATCCACTGTTTAGGTATACCATCAATTCCATAAAACTTGTATTTATCTAGGAGGATATTGTGATTCGCACAGTCAAACTCCTTATATAGGTCGCAGAAAATAACAGCTGACGCTATTACAGAACTGAATACTTGTAAAATTGGTCAGTGACCATGCAAATGGAAATCTCAGTAGAGCGACTCTTTCACGCTTGTATGCATTCAAGCGATAAATAGAACTTTTTGCCTTCTGTAATGGCTTTGGTGATGGTAATAGCACTTCAGCTGTGTGTGATCGACCAGAATACAACAGGAAATGAAAGAGTACATAGAACGAAATGTCGATCTATGGCTGTGTATTCGTAGCCCTAGAGGTGGCACATTACATGTAAAAAAAAAAAAAAAAAAAAAAAATAAATAAAAAAAACCTCTTTCTTCAAGCATCACGAACTTAAAATTTCGCAGAATCTTCGACATTGGCATTAATCAGTGTCTAACAAGGAATTCAGTTCATAGCTTTCAAATCCTCTGCAAGCTTTTGTCGTTTTAGAA
The DNA here is from genome assembly GCF_023898315.1 of Schistocerca nitens. Lineage (NCBI taxonomy): Eukaryota > Metazoa > Arthropoda > Insecta > Orthoptera > Acrididae > Schistocerca > Schistocerca nitens. Next base: position 59,981,942 of record NC_064619.1, on the reverse strand, counting down.
GTGCATGCTTGTATAATGTGGGTTGTTAAACACTTGGCTTCTCGGCATCACTAACTAAACCTTTAATAGTATCCGACTGTATAATAAATACTGTCTGAAAATCTATAGAAGTAGAAGACTATGCGATTATAGCAAAGACCAAGTGAAGGTACCGTGTCTTTCAGATACCATGTCATTTAGATAATTATTATATTTACGACACAAAGTACTACTGTCTGTCGTGAAACACAACGATTTACAAATATTTTTGGAAAAGTCTTTGTATTAGGAGACAGGTGGCTAGGAGTTTTTTTTTTTTTTTTTTTTTTAAGTTGTATTTTATGACGTAAGATTATAAAAGTAGTTCCATTTACTTATTCATTTCAAAACCGGAACTACATGTCGTAGTATAACAGTGTAGTAGCTACCTGGATGTTATATGTTACGGTTGTACCTAAAATTGGAAACTAAGTAGGACATGAAGCACATAACAACAGTGCTATTTGTTAGAGACTTTGATAGTTGCATATATTCTGTTGGACACACATATAGATGCAATTCTGGCGCCTTCACTGCTCCTGGATGTCGTATCGTATACCAGGTTGAGTGTGGCGGTGTATCAGAAATAGGCGATATTTACATCTACATGATTACTCCGCAGTTCACACTTATGTGCCTGGCAGAGGGTTCATCGAAATACCTTTAAGTTACTTCTCTACCGCTACAGTCTCGAACCGCGCTCGGGTAAGACGAGCACTTAAATCTTTTCGTGTGAGCTCTAACGTCTCTTATTTTGTTATGATGAACATGTCTCACAATGTAGGTGAACACCAACAAAATACTTTCATGTTATGAGCAGAAAGTTTATAATTGCAATTTCATGAGGAGACCCTACCGCAGCGGAAAACGCTGAATGACTACCACCCCAATTCGAGTACCATATTCGCGGTATTCTCCCCGCTATTTCGTGGTCACACAAAACGAGCTGCCCATCTTGGATTTTCGTCAATCCTGTCTGATGTCGAACGCAGATCAGTTACAGGGATGCCGATCTCCAGAAGCGGTTTCTGCGTAGCCTGTTAGGCCAGCCTGTCATAAAGTTCACTGCCTGCGATTCCGAAGTATCATGGGGTCCAGACAAACACCACTGAACGGCTGGAACGTTCCAGGGTGTAGATGGACTCCTGGGTGGTCGCTACCAAAGGATGGGGAGGGTAGCACTGGTCGATAGCTTGTAGGCTTCGCAAGGGGGCACTACAGAGAAGAAACGACTCGCCATGGCATAAACGGATGTGTTTAAGAGAACGAAATATGGCCATCAGCTCTGCAGTGAAAACACTGCAGCCATCCGGCAATGAGTGCTATTCAATACGTCCTCTGTGAACATACGCGAATCCAACATAACCATCAACCCTCGAGCAGTGGGTGTAAACCACTTCAGAGACCCGGGACATGTCAAGAAACGAGAGGAAGTGCGAGCGGAGAGAAGCTGGCTTAACTGAGCCCTTAGGGGCATGCAAAAGGTCCAGATGAAGATAAGGGCTAGGTTTACACCATGAAGGTGTGTGTGAATGGACGGACGTCGAGTAAAGGTGGTAAAGGGAAGGACTCCAGTTTAGACAGAAGGGATCGGACGCGAACCGCAGTTGCAATCCCTGACCTGGGCCACTGACGCGGGAGACGAACCGCCGCGGTTGGGAAAAGGGGATGGTAATTTGGATGCTCAGGAGTGCTACAAATTTGTGTGACGTAGCTTGCAAGCAATTCTGCAAATCTGATCAGTAATGCAATGACTGCACCCTGCCGGCCGGAGTGGCCGAGCGGTTGTAGGCGTTACAGTCTGGAACCGCGCGACTGCTACGGTCGAAGGTTCGAATCAGGATTCGACCCTTCCTCGGGTGTGGATGTGTGTGATGTCCTTAGTTTGGTTTAAGTAGTTCGTAGTTCTAGGGGACTCATGAGCTCAGAAGTTAAGTCACATAGTGCTCACAGCCATTTGAACCATTTTTTTCACTGCAGCCTCCACCAGTACGCTGATCACCGGACTCGTCCTAAAGGCACCAGTCACTAGGTGAAAACCACAGTGGTGCACTGGATATAGCAACCGCAATGCTGAGATCGCCGCTAAACCGTAAACCAGACTCCCATAGTCAAGGTGGGATTGAACAAGGGCTGTGTACAGCTGCAGTAGTGTAGAACGATCTGCACCCAAGTTGGTGTCTCTCAGGCAGCACAGGGAATCGACGTGGTGCTAGCACTTCCTCTTAAGCTGATGAAGGAGAGGAAGCGAAGTCAATCGAGCATCTAAACCCAGCCCTAAGAATCGATATGTCTCCACTGCCGCGAGTGGATTCATTGAGGTAAAGTTCTGCTTCCAGGTGAATGGTACGACACTGACAGAAGTGCATGACACAAGACTTTGCGGCTGAAAACTGGAAGCCGTGATCTAGAGCCCGTGACTGCGCGTTGTGGATCGCTCCCTGTAGGCACCGCTCAGCAACACCAATACTGGAGGAGCAGTACGAAACGCAAAAGTCGTCTGCATGCAGAGAAGATGAAACAGACGTCCCTACAGCTAATGCTAGACCGTTAATGGCCACTAACAATAGAGTGACAACGCAGAGCCCTGTGGCACTCAATTCTCCTAGATACAAGAAGAACTATGGGAGGCACCAACTTGGACACGTAAAGTACAGAGCGAGAGGAAGTTTTGGATAAACGTCACGCACAGGTCATGGAGAGAGTGGCAAGAATTTTTTGCCACTAGGTTGTGTCATAAATGCTTTCCTTAATTTGGAAAAGATGGCAACCAGGTATTGGTGCTGGGAATAGGCTGTTCAGAGGGCAGACTCGAGGGACACAAGATTATCAATGGTAGAGCGACCCTGGTGCAAACCGTCCTGGCAGCTTACAAAGAAAGTTGGTGAAGCTGATGGGCGGGGGGGGGGGGGGGGGGTACTTATCGACATCAAGCGGGTTGTTATCGGGTTTGAGCACTGGAATGATGGTGCTTTCCCGCCATTGGGATGTGAAGACGCCATCGCACCAGATTCGGTTGAAGATGACGAGGAGAAGTCGCTGGTAGTCCGACGAGAGATGTTTCATCATCTGCCTGTGGATCCGATCTGGCCCACGAGCTGTGACGGGACAATGTGCAAGAGGGCTCATGAGCTCCCACTCAGTAAATCTAGCATTATAAGATTCACTGTGACGTTCAGTGAAGAAGAGAAGTTTCCCTTCTATCCGCCGTTCTGAGGTTGCGAAAAGCTGTGGGGTAATTCTACGACACAGAGGATCAAGCATAGTGCTCAGCAAAGTGCTCGACAATTTCGTTTGCATCGGTAGATAACACGCCATTGATGTTAACGCTAGGGACACCTATCGGGGTCTGGTACCAAAAAACACGTCCGATCTTTGTCCACACTTGGGAAGGTGAAATATGTCACCCAATGGTCGAGATGTACCTCTCCCAACACTCCTTTCCCGTCTGTTTATAAGCTGGCGAATGCGTGCACAGAGTCATTTAAAAGGTATTAGGTACTCCAGGGAAGGCTGCCGCTTATGTCGCTTTAGAGCCCGCCTACACTCTTTAATGGCCTCAACAATTTCGGCGATCACCAAGGTACTGACTTTCGCTGGGGCACCCTAAGGAACAAGGTATACGTTTTCCGCCGAAGAAACTATCGCCCTGGTGACTCGCTCAACTACCACATCGATGTTAGCGTGTGGGGGAGTTTCAGGGATGATGGCAGAGGTGAAAGCTTCCCAGTCTGCCTTTTATTAAAGCCCATCTGGGTAGGCGTCCGTGGGCATGATGCCTGGGGAGTGACAGAAAGGTGGGGAAGTAGTCACTATCACACAAGTCATCGTGGGCTCTCCATGGTCAGATGGGACAAGTCCTGGGCTGCAAAGTGATAAATCAATGGCCGAGGATGTAGCATGAGCCACAGTGAAATGTGTGGGCCCCCCAGCATTTAACAGGGAGAGGTCGAGTTCAAAAATGTTCAAATAAGTGTGAAATCGTATTGGACTTGACTGCTAAGGTCATCAGTCCCTAATCTTACACACTACTTAACCTAAATTATCCTAAGGACAAACACATACACCCATGCCCGAGGGAGGACTCGAACCTCTGCCGTGACCAGCCGGATAGTCCATGACTGCAGCGCCCCAGACCGCTCGGCTAATCCCGCGCGGCAGAGGTCGAGTTGAAACAGTAAATTTTCGACATCTCTACCTCGGCCAGTAAGCATGGTGCCCTAACACAAGGGTTTATTAGCATTAAACTCTCCCAAAAGTAGGAAAGGTTTACGAAATTGATGAGTCAGTGCAGGAAATATGTTCAGGGGTACTGCACCATCTGGCGGAAGATATACGTTGTAGGCAGTTATTACCTGTGTCGTCCTTATCCTGGTAGCTACAGGTTCAAGAGGAGTTTGGAGGGGCACAGGTTCACTACATACCGAGTTCAGGACATAGACACAAACTCCACCCGCCACTCTATTATATTTGCTACGGTTCTTGTAATATGCCCTATGGCCACGAAGGGCAGGGGTCCATATTGCTTGAAGCCAGGTTTCCTGAAGGGCATTGCACAGAGCAGGCGTAAAGGTTTAGCAGTTGTCGTAGCTCAGCTAGGTGGTGGGAAAAACCACCGCAATTCCACTGGAGGATGACGTCGTCGTGGGGCTGGGAAGGCATGAAGCGATAAAGAAGGAAGTTTATGCCTCAGGGTCACCGGCTGTCACCGACTTAGTACCTGAGAATTCTTTATCTATTGTGTTTGAGGGTCCGTTGACATCTAGGTCCTCAGCGGACGCCAGAATCTGCGCCTCATGGGCAGACGCAGAGCTTGTAGGTAGTGGATGTGTGGATGCCACCACAGTTTCTTGTTCTTGGGCGTCTTCTTTTTATATTTCTCTCGCTGCTCCTTGAGTTCCTCTGGCTGGGTGGCCTTCACTCATTCAGTCTCCAGGACTGAAGAGGATCTTGAAGCCTTACAACCAGCTGCCTGTGGGCGCTTCAGCCACTGGCGGTTGTCCACTTTCTCACTCGTAGGAACCTGGGAAGGGAGTGACTCAAGCGACCCCTTCTTAGCGAGAGAAGCAGAAGAAGACTGACGCTTCTCCAGCTGAGAAGTGGGGACTGATGTCCTCGATGGTTGGGGAGGGGGGTGGCTGCGTTGCTCCCAAGGCAGGTGGTGCAGGAGCAACAGGGGGAGACTCACCTCCACCATCAAGGGGGCAGGTGTAGTCTTACAGCTCTGAGAGCCAGCTTTTAATGGGAACGGATGGGGCTGGAACTGTTGTTGTAGTGGCAGTCCAGGACGATATCATGCACACAGCATGGAACCTTTCAAATTGCCTCTTAGCCTAGTGTAGGCAGTCAGTCCAAGATCTGTTACGAGTATTCCTTGATTTTCCGTTCTTTCGGTAGAATCCTGCAGTCCAGTGAGCAAGGGGAATGTTGCTCGCCGCAGTCGCAGATGGGAGGCGGGGCACATGAAGTATTGGAACGTGATGAACATCCACAGTCACGACATATGACGCTGGAAGTACAGCGGGAAGACATATGCCCAAACTTCCAGCACTTAAAGCACTGCATTGGGGGAGGCATACATGGCTTTACATCGCAGTGGTATACCATCAACTTGAACTTCTCAGGTAATGTATCACCCTCGAAGGCCAAGATGAACGCTCTGGTGGACACCTTATTATCCCTTGAACCCCAATGGATGAGCCAGACAAAATGAACACCTCATCGCTCTAATTTGGCGCCCAGCTCGTCATCACTGCAAATGAAGGTCCCTCTGGAATATAATATCCTGGATCCTTGGGGTGTGATGGATACAGAAACATCCCATAGGTTGTCACAGGCAAGTAATGCCTGTGACTGGGCAGATGATTCTGTTTTCATGATGCTGACCCAGATCAAATTTTGGACAATCCCTCCACCTCCCCAAACTTGTCCTCTAAATACTCCACGAAGAACTGAGGCTTCATCGACATGAAGTATTCCCCTATAAGCTCTTGTACATACGAGGTACTGGGGCCAATAAGGTTCGCTGCCATCCTTACCCTTTGTTTCCTCCTATGGTGTGACTAGCCCGCTACCATAGAGCTGATATTCTAAATGAAACTTTTCCCTTGTTTCATTTCCTCCAACTTCCTTCCTTTTTAAACAGAAATTACTTCACCAGCTCACAGCCGCTTGTAACAGGATAGTATTTTTCCAGAGTAGATACTAAGAGGAAGTCTTGTATTAAGTATCATCACTAATGCATAAATTATCTAGTAATCGGAAATTAGGAAATGGCCGTTGTAATTTTAGGTAATGCTTTCAAATTAAGAACACTGGAGAAACACTCGTCGTGTTTTGACAGTAGGTTACTAGTAGTGCTACAGCCGTCTGAAGAAAGTAATTGATATAGTCTACGTCATACAACGTTTAGTGTTTAATTAAAGATTTGCAAACGCCAGTAATTTCCGTAATACTTAGTAGAAACGCTGGAGAAATAGGCTTCCTATCACCGCACAAGGTCACTAGTAGCGATACCGTAGTCTCAAGGAAGTACTACCATACTGGAATCTTAAGCTCTGTGCCCACACTTGCAGGAAAATGGTAATGATTTAAAGTGAGTCCTCTTTTTTCCAGGCACACAATTATTCTTTTGCTTTAATATCCAAACATGTTTCACCACTGCTGTGGTAGCCTAAGTGTTTTTTTTTTTTCCTTTTATTTTTCCTGAAATACTCACACGCTGATATTATTTGGGTTAGAAAATATGTTACATCGGAATTTGTTACTGTTTACTTTAGGCATGCACCTTATCTGTCGTGCACATTGTGTGTCTTGTTTAGAATACAACAATCAAAAATGTATACTCCAATAAAATCATGGCATTGACATTTTTGCCTTCCCATTGCTGTAGTTGGCTAGTCCTGAGCGGTGGCTGGTTTTTATTTGTTGTAATTTGTGTACTTTGAATGAACTGTGGACGTCGATAAAAATTTGTAAGCCTTTGTTATGGAGAACTGTTAGGTGTGGTCTGCCATTTATGAATTCTGTTTCGTAATTTAACACCGTTTACTCACGTTTCTCCAGCTTACTGGTCAAGAGACGATTTTATTTCGTTGCTGTGGCTAGACCTAAGTTTCACGGCTCAGTTTACGTTTATTGTGCGTTTTTGACACTGGTTTGCTTCATTCTTTTGTTTTCGACTAACGGCAGTGGAATTTGAATGTATTACGTCTGTTTTTATTTAGTTTCCTGTTTGTGTGTGTTTTTTGTACGTGTGTGTGTGTTTTCAGAGCATGTCACAACGTCCCTATGGTTGGCATCCACTGGTCACACACAATGTAAGCGAACGGTATAATGCATACGTAATTTAAACAACAACAGAATGCGATGTAACATATTTCCTTATCTGAATGATATCTGTAAGTATGTATTCAGTGAAAATAAAGAAGGAAACCTACTGTGATGAAACATGTTTAGGTATTAAAGCCAAACAACAATTGTGTGCTTGCAAAATGGCCGACCCTCTTTAATCTATAATTTCTGCAAACGAATACTGAGGTATGGAAACCAGAAAACTGAAAGAAGTCGATGTACATATTCCCATAGACCTTGTAACTGAAGTGGATGGGCACCCAATAACGTACGAAGGGAAACGAACTTTAGCAGGCAGATGAAAATCTATCAGTAATTCTTTATTCATGTAGAAATTATAGCGTTAATTGTTTGGAATCTGTAACAGTCACATGCAAAATCTAAAACTACCGTTGAAGATGGATAAGGTAAAAGTGGAAACATTTGTGCGTCCTTAATAAATGTCCTACAGTAAGCATAAACTGTCTTACAATAAACATACAATACGGGAAGAAAATGCAGTGCGTGTGCTTCCAAGATTAACATTTTGTGCGTATTTATTTGATTTTTGCGTTAGGGTTGTGTAATTGTTTTCTTTCCTTAAATAATGTCAACTTTTCATATACACTCATAGAACAAGATAAATTTGGTGCAACGTGCATTTTTGCCTCATACATTTAAAGATACATTCGTAACAATTACTACGTAAGGTGAATGTGCGATTTTCCCTTCTAAGAGAGGAAGTTACACACACTGGAATCGATGCACGCACGCGCACACACACACATACACATACACACACACACATACACACACACACACAAACACACACACACTCACCAGAGAGTGTTTATGAACAAGAAGGGATAGACTGCAACCAGTTCACATCGTAGCTTATAACAAAAACTACTCTTGACGCTATGCAATCAGTTTAACACTCACTGTCAAGAAATACGTAGAAGAATAACAAGTTTTCGTTCCGAATAATACCGGAGAGGAAACTTGTTTCTGTGTTCGCGCGGCAGCCACGATATTCCTCACCTCCAATCATTTGTCTTGTGCTCCAGTCTCCGTAAACAACGCACGTCTCTAGGGAGAATGCAAGTTCTTGCCTGGCGCAGTTCGAAAAGTTCCATTTTATATGCGAGCAAATACGACACGCACTAAAAGACAGGTTCTGGAAGGCCATTCTTGGGAAGCCAGACAAAGTGGCGCCAGACGGAATGGGAACACGTCAGTCATAACAGTATTTCCATCGATGTTCCAGGCGGCGGGCAAATAGTGTGAGGGACTTGAACGATAGCGTTTCGTGTCTCGCCACACCCCTACACGACTCCGCGCAAGCTTGCACTTTCCTGGTCAAAGCTAAAATTAACACGATTTTTGAACTTCGTCATACACAGCTCATCGTTTACCCATTATTACCGTAAAACCAATATTTTTGCACCACTGTGAGGGACGGGAACTGCTCACAAGCCTTTAGTTGATATCCAGACCTTTATCTTTCGGGATTTAATTTCATGACGCAGTGAAAACTATAGTCCCCCTCTGCTGTTAAATATTTACCTCTTTTCAATTTTTAAAATAATTCTTTACTCATTACGTATATAAATATTTTTCTCTTTTCAATTTTTTAAATAATTCTTTACGCATTACGTATATAAATATTTACCTCTTTCTAATTTTTAAAATAATTCTGTACGCATTACGTACATGCACTTACGTAAAAGTAAAAGAAAGAAGTAAAAGAAGTATAAGCAATAGAAAAACCTGAAAAAATTATTTAATTTTGCCTACTGTTAATTGAGATCATAGTTTCTGAAATGAATTTTTTTCTATGTTAATTCTAACGCCTTAGGGCGCCGTATAACTATAATGAAAAAAATTCTTAGTGAAAATATTTCAATCGTTACATAAGCCGAGATTGCGGCGTACTGCGAAAATACTCATTAAGAAACTGAAAAATAATTTAAAATTTTGCTACTCTCATTCATAATGTGCTAAAAACCGGCATACATAATTTACTTTAAGTATATCAGCGCGCCTGTCTCACTATTTAAAGGAATTTGAATCTGCCGCCTAAAGGTGGCATATTCTTGAGTGATGGCGATGTTATTTCTCGTGGCAGCTGAAGATGCTTTAAATATTTGACAAGGAGAGTGCCATTATTACATGAATAGCCACCAAATGAACGCTTAATATGTATATTATTATGATTTTCCACGGTACAAGCCTGTTTGGAACAGGATAAATAATAAATACATACTGTCGCCTATGTCCAGAGAAGTAATTCTTCAGTGAGCGATCATCTTCCACATTTTACGAAGAAGACATCAGAATTTATCACACAATGTAGTATTCACAGGCATCACGGTACTTTCCTTGTTCTTTGCCAAGACAATTGCAATTCCTTTACAATTATTCTCACATAAAAAAGGCCTACCTCATTTTCATTGTAACACAATTATCAGATGTCACACGTAATGTTCTTCACTGTGAAGCGTTTAACATTTTACATTATTTAGAATGTCAATCCAGACTGGAATTCTACAAAATTTTGTTTTCTCTTTAGATTTTATTCCTAGCAGATTTTATTCAAAACACATGTTACTCGAAACCTTTAAACCATTGCCGCTGCTATGTTGAATGCCTGTGTTGGAACGTAAGCAGCCGGAGTGCTATCTGACATATCACTTCTGAGATTTTATTTGTCTAAACAGTAAGTTACAAAATTATTTAAAGATTGACATCGTCAGTTGTTGAATGTTATTCTTTGCATCAGATTTAAATAATGGAAGTCCAGTGGAAAATAGACAGAAAACAATTAATTTGATAAAAATCTGCAAATGATACAAATTGGGAATCTTGTTTCGCAATTTGTACCAGTGGGTGCAATTGTACCATTAAATTGTACCATCCTTAGAAACTATACCTCTGAGCTTAAAGATATGCACTATACTCTTGTAATCATAAGAATAAACGTCATGTAAATATTACGCCATGTATTCTTTCGTGCTAGAAGAAAACACTAAAAAAGGAAAGGAAACACAAGGAATGGAGGACAGAGACCGAAGGGAAACAAGGAGGTATTCGTGACTGGCGGACCTCTTACCTAAAACCTGGGTGAGGCAGTCACCCAGCAGCACATTAAAACCCTCTCCCTAAAATCCGAGGCAACAAATTGGACAGGACACAAAACCGTGAGACCTTAACCACAGTCGTTGCGACGTCTTGCAAAATAGAGGGAAAATCCGGTGGCAAAGAAACCACCGCCCTCTGGTCAGAGAATAAAAGACACTCAAGTAAAATGTGGCGTACAGTAAATCTGGACGCCACATGCACTGCAGATTGGGGGGTCCTCCCGCCGGAGTAAAAAACCATGCGTTAAAGGACTGTGCCCGATGCGGAGGCGAGTGAGGAGAACCTCATCCCGCCTGCACGACTGGTAGGACGTACGCCATGGCCGCGTGGTGGCCTTGACCAGACGCAGCTTATTGTCACCGACTGCCAGCCACTCCTCTTCCCATTGACGCATAACACGAAAACGCAGGAGGGAGGTAACAGCATGGAGGGGGACGGCACATTCAACAACGAGAGGGAGGGAACATGCGTCTTTGGCAGCCACAACCGCCGGTTCGTTTCCCCTAACACCCACGTGCCCCAGCACCCAGCAGAAGGAAACCTCCTTCCCCTGCCGTTGCAGGTGGAGTAGGGCATCATGGATGTTCTGGACGACCGTATCCGCTGGGTACAAGTGTTGCATGGTCTGAAGTGCACTCAGGGAGTCAGAACAGATGAGAAACTTAAGACTGGGAACACATCTCATCTGCTCCAATGCCCGCAAGATCGCAAACAATTCGGCATCAAAGATGGTAAACGCCGCAGGAAGCCGTAACTCGACGACTCGATCAGGGAAAACAACAGCACGACCAACAGAGTCCCCCGTGCTTGCTTGAATCTCATTGGTTTCGTTTCACGTGCAGCGAAAGCCAAGTTGCGATCAGTACAGTCAAGTTCGACCACAAGTGTAAGTTGTATGCTGTGTTACACGCACATATACTGATCCATAATGTGCAAGACAACAGCTTTACTGGCGCATTAAACTTGGGCAGCACTGATGTGAGCAGTTGCAGTTCAAACGTAAAAAGAGACGGGCAAAAAATAATATACTTTCGATTCTCATTTAATTTTTAAAGAGAATGAAATAATATTCGGCAGAACCCCAACACTACCGCTTGCTTCTTAGGTGACCAGACGGAAATCATAAAATGCTCTCTTGTTCTCACCTGTCATGGTATTCTAATTACGAACAAGAGTGATAAAAATTCCAAACCTAAACACAGGGTAATTTTTCTGAGCAAGCTATGTGTGATGCAAAAGCATACTGCAGGGATTTCACCACACTGTTGATTACTGAACCCAATGAATGTATTAATTAAAGTCAGTCGCCTGGTAATCCCAGAGCTCCTTCGTTATCCGAATCCGAGAAATATGTTGCAGTACTGGAACTGTCATCTGCTACGTTGTTAACGAGTCGATCAACAACAAAATCCAAGAAACCCATCAGGGGTGGAATTTTCTCCTTTTCTTTTATAATGTGCCGTTGTGTATCGCGCCAGCGTTCGGCAGTGACATGTGAGAGGGCTGCGTGCGTTAGTTCCAGTACATCGTTGTTATTTCTAGGGCCAAATTCCTTAACTTGGCTCCGGATCAGTTCTGTTGGGGTCATACTGTAATGATACACTGTAAAATGTAAAAATGAAGCTTTAGTATGGTGATGCTGTGAAAATTATTGTTTTTGATGCTTCTACGACACATCTATGGTATGAAACAATGGACATAGTCCAATTAAAGAGAATTTCGTTTTTCAATTGTGCCTTCAAAATGAAACTGTTATGCTTTCTTAATTTAAACAACCTTCATTAACAGTTTTTCACAAAATATAAATAATTGAGAATTTATATTTGGAACGGAAACAAAAAAGTTCAAATGTGTGTGGAATCTTATGGGACTTACCGGCTAAGGTCATCAGTCCCTAAGCTTACACACTACTTAACCTAAATTATCCTAAGGACAAACACATATACCCATGCCCGAGGGTGGACTCGACCCTCCTACCGGGACCAGCCGTACAGTCCATGACTGCTGCGCCTTAGACCGCTCGGCTAATCCGAACGGAAACAGGAATTTCACGTGCAATATGTAATTCAAATCAACAAGATGAGCGTCATTCATAAACATGATTATGAATTTTACAATTGAGAACCGCTGATAATTCAAATTGAACAAGATGAAAAAAACGACGCGGGCGAGACTTGAACCGGCGAACCATGTGGTGCAATAATTAAGGAAGCTAATACGCTACAGATTTCGTTGTGCACGAACATGCAATCTGCCTGCAACTGTGTGTAATATACTCCCTCGTAAAACTTCAAAGCCGAGTACCTCTTTAAATTCATGACAAATATTAAGAAGAACGTATTTCTCGGCACTTTTTAACCGTCTTCCACACGCGTGTTTCACTGTTGAATGGGAAGCAGCCTCAGCCATTTCCATGCTGCGTATTAACAGCGCGACAATCAGAGCACAACAGTGAAGAGGCTGTGCCTATACATGATTTTTGAAATAAAAACGTCATGACCAAAACGTGATTAATAAAAACGTTGATGGCTGTTAATACATTTTAATGTATTTAAGTTTCATTTTAAGTAACTTAGTAATAATACCCCCCCCCCCCCATGAACCATGGACCTTGCCGTTGGTGGGGAGGCTTGCGTGCCTCAGCGATACAGATGGCCGTACCGTAGGTGCAACCACAACGGAGGGGTATCTGTTGAGAGGCCCGACAAACATGTGGTTCCTGAAGAGGGGCAGCAGCCTTTTCAATAGTTGCAGGGGCAACATTCTGGATGATTGACTGATCTGGCCTTGTAACATTAACCAAAACGGCCTTGCTGTGCTGGTACTGCGAACGGCTGAAAGCAAGGGGTAACTACAGCCGTATTTTTTCCCGAGGACATGCAGCTTTACTGAATGATTAAATAATGATGGCGTCCTCTTGGGTAAAATATTCCGGAGGTAAAATAGTCCCCTATTCGGATCTCCGGGCGGGGACTACTCAGGAGCACGTCGTTATCAGGAGAAAGAAAACTGGCGTTCTACGGATCGGAGCATGGAATGTCAGATCCCTTAATCGGGCAGGTAGGTTAGAAAATTTAAAAAGGGAAATGGATACGTTAAAGTTAGATGTAGTGGGAATTAGTGAAGTTCGGTGGCAGGAGGAACAAGACTTTTGGTCTGGTGATTACAGGGTTATAAATACAAAATCAAATAGGGGTAATGCAGGAGTAGGTTTAATAATGAATAAAAAAATAGGAGTGCGGGTTAGCTACTACAATCAGCATAGTGAACGCATTATTGTTGCCAAGATAGACACAAAGCCCATGCCTACTACAGTAGTACAAGTTTATATGCCAACTAGCTCTGCAGATGATGAAGAAATAGATGAAATGTATGACGAGATAAAAGAAATTATTCAGGTAGTGAAGGGAGACGAAAATTTAATAGTCGTGGGTGACTGGAATTCGTCAGTAGGAAAAGGGAGAGAAGGAAACATAGTAGGTGAATATGGATTGGGGGGAAGAAATGAAAGAGGAAGCCGCCTTGTAGAATTATGCACAGAGCATAACTTAATCATAACTAACACTTGGTTCAAGAATCATAAAAGAAGGTTGTATACCTGGAAGAATCCTGGAGATACTAAAAGGTATCAGATAGATTATATAATGGTAAGACAGAGATTTAAGAAGCAGGTTTTAAATTGTAAGACATTTCCAGGGGCAGATGTGGATTCTGACCACAATCTATTGGTTATGAACTGCAGATTGAAACTGAAGAAACTGCAAAAAGGTGTGAATTTAAGGAGATGGGACCTGGATAAACTGAAAGAACCAGAAGTTGTCGAGAGTTTCAGGGAGAGCATAAGGGAACAATTGACAGGAATGGGAGAGAGAAATACAGTAGAAGAAGAATGGGTAGCTCTGAAGGATGAAGTAGTGAAGGCAGCAGACGATCAAGTAGGTAAAAAGACGAGGGATAGTAGGAATCCTTGGGTAACAGAAGAAATATTGAATTTAATTGATGAGAGGAGAAAATATAAAAATGCAGTAAATGAAGCAGGCAAAAAGGAATACAAACGTCTCAAAAATGAGATCGACAGGAAGTGCAAAATGGCTAAGCAGGGATGACTAGAGGACAAATGTAAAGATGTAGAGGCTTGTCTCACTAGGGGTAAGATAGATACTGCCTACAGGAAAATTAAAGAGACCTTTGGAGAGAAGAGAACCGCTTGTATGAATATCAAGAGCTCAGATGGCAACCCAGTTCTAAGCAAAGAAGGCAAGGCAGAAAGGTGGAAAGAGTATATAGAGGGTTTATACAAGTGCGATGTACTTGAGGACAATATTATGGAAATAGAAGAGGATGTAGATGAAGACGAAATGGGAGATAAGATACTGCGTGAAGAGTCTGACAGAGCACTGAAAGACCTGAGTCGAAACAAGGCCCCGGGAGTAGACAACATTCCACTAGAACTACTAATGGCCTTGGGAGAGCCAGTCATGACAAAACTCTACCATCTGGTGAGCAAGATGTATGAGACAGGCGAAATACCCTCAAACTTCAAGAAGAATATAATAATTCCAATCCCAAAGAAAGCTGGTGCTGACAGATGTAAAAATTACCGAACTCTCAGTTTAATAAGTCACAGTTGCAAAATACTAACGCAAATTCTTTACAAACGAATGGAAAAACTGGTAGAAGCGGACCTCGGGGAAGATCAGTTTGGATTCCGTAGAAATGTTGGAACACGTGAGGCAATACTAACCTTACGACTTACATCAGAAGAAAGATTAAGAAAAGGCAAACCTACGTTTCTAGCATTTGTAGACTTAGAGAAAGCTTTTGACAATGTTGACTGGAATACTCTCTTTCAAATTCTGAAGGTGGCAGGTGTAAAATACAAGGAGCGGAAGGCTATTTACTATTTGTACAGAAACCAGATGGCAGTTATAAGAGTCGAGGGGCATGAAAGGGAAGCAGTGGTTTGGAAAGGAGTGAGACAGGGTTGTAGCCTCTCCTCGATGTTATTCAATCTGTATATTGAGCAGTAAAGGAAACAAAAGAAAAATTCGGAGTAGGTATTAAAATTCATGGAGAAGATGTAAAAACTTTGAGGTTCGCCGATGACATTGTAATTCTGTCAGAGACAGCAAAGGACTTGGAAGAGCCGTTGAACTAAATGGACAGTGTCTTGAAAGGAGGATATAAGATGAACATAAACAAAAGCAAAACGAGGATAATGGAATGTAGTCAAATTAAATCGGGTGATGCTGAGGGGATTATATTAGGAAATGAGACACTTAAAGTAGTAAAGGAGTTCTGCTATTTAGGGAGTAAAATAACTGATGACGGTCGAAGTAGAGAGGATATAAAATGTAGACTGGCAATGGCAGGGAAATCGTTTCTGAAGAAGAGAAATTTGTTAACATCGAGTATAGATTTAAGTGTCAGGAATTCGTTTCTGAAAGTATTTGTATGGAGTGTAGCCATGTATGGAAGTGAAACATGGACGATAACTAGTTTGGACAAGAAGAGAATAGAAGCTTTCGAAATGTGGTGCTACAGAAGAATGCTGAAGATAAGGTGGGTAGATCACGTAACTAATGAGGAGGTATTGAATAGGATTGGGGAGAAGAGAAGTTTGTGGCACAACTTGACTAGAAGAAGGGATCGGTTGGTAGGACATGTTTTGAGGCATCAAGGAATCACAAATTTAGCATTGGAGGGCAGCGTGGAGGGTAAAAATCGTAGGGGGAGACCAAGAGATGAATACACTAAGCAGATTCAGAAGGATGTAGGTTGCAGTAAGTACTGGGAGATGAAGAGGCTTGCACAGGATAGAGTAGCATGGAGAGCTGCATCAAACCAGTCTCAGGACTGAAGACCACAACAACAACAACAGTAATAATACATCTAATACATAAGTAGGACGTAATTCCGAGAGCGTACCAACACCAATGAACGTGTGCTACGGCGTCTGACCAATCATTGCGTTTGTGTTTGTCTATGTTTCGGAGTATCGACAAGCGCCGGCATGAAGATAGAGAATGCAAGAGCAGACAAGCTTGTGAGACGACGTCGGACAATAACTCGCTGATTAGGGCCGCACCACGACAGAAGCGGCCCCTGCAAGAATGGAACATAAGCGCCACACCTGAAGGCCTCGGTCGCGCAGTATTATACCGGCCCTACGATAACAGTTATTAGTAATCCATTTCCATTGCTAACATGGAAATTACATGTAGTGAAGGACACTATTTGCGTGTCACCCATCGCTTACGACACGTTCTTATAAATACAAAATTAAGTATTGTCAATCTGCTTTGTTCAAATCAAATTATTAATGTGATTTGCTTAAATTGTTGAATGGCTATCAGAGAACGCAGCATCCTCTAGGTGCCCTATACGAGACGAGTAGGCAAGACCCCACAGTTTACACCAGGTTTCTTCTTATGATGAACGGAGTATAGTTTAAGTTTAACGACATGTTACGACACTATTTTCTGGCATTACTGTATATCATTTTACAAACTTTCCCCCCACCTGTGCACTTTTCCATAAATCCTTATTTTGAAGTTCATCCATCTGATAATTTTTATTGTTACGTACCACGTTTCGTACCTCATATAGCATCATTGTCCTCCGTCTGCCTGTCCGTCCACCTGTTAACACACCTTTCCTCAGGCACAAGAATAGCTACAAAGGTGAAATTTGTGTCAAGCACTACGGCCTACCGTCCCTTGGAGGAGTAAAAAATTTAAGCTTCTAAGTCAATGTAATAAAAAGAGACGGTCGTTTATGTCACATGTTCTGTTGTTCGCAGACTCACTCATCAAAACCATAGGGTGTTTCCCGTTGACCTAGAATCATGAAATTTGCCAAGAAAAGATGTTTCGCAGTGTACGTAAAGGAAAAATTGGAAAATTGTTACGTATTTGCTGTCCGTCTGTTCGTATCATAAGACACATTTTTCTCAGATACGGGTAGAAGGCATGAAATTGAAATCTGTGTCAAATACTAGAGGTTACGGTCATTTGACGGTGTAAAAAATGTAAACATCTAAGTCAGTAGAATCAGAAGATACGGCCACTTATCCCACACACTTGGAAAGTCGCAAACTCACTCATCAAAACGTATAGCAGAACTATCTACATGCGTAAATAATTTTGTACATGTCATACTCACATTTCCTCTTCACAACTGAGTCTACAGTTGTACATGTCTTCTCCTTTGATTCGGGTAAATTTTTTAGTGTAGGCTAGTTGTCAGCTCACATGTTCATCTGCTATACATTACACTTGGAACTTTCATTTTCCTTTGTTTCAACAGCATTAATGATGCGCAAATTTAGTCCACATTTTGCCTACAATTCCCTTTTCTGCATAGAAATTATGGGGCAATCCCTTTCTTCCTGCAATGCTAAAGGAAAATTTTCTTATGGCCGGCATGTTTAAACAGAACATCGTCTCTTCAAAAGTAGTTATATGGTCTTACGTTTCATTTTCGCCTTCGTTAGAAAGCATTCTTTTTACGAGCAAAAACTTTTTATATCACTGGTGTCGCATGTGGTCGATGTATGTGTTCGGTAATACGTTCAGTGAACAAATTTTACGCTCTCTATGATGTTCTTCTTCGAGGCATACACTTAAACAAACACAGTTTCCGTATGATAAGAGAAGTCATAGATATTCAAAATGAAGAAAATAAAACTTATGAACTTTGTTGGAGTTCCCTGCCAGCGGCGGAAAATCAACTCGAAGTTAGTTCCTTTTACTATTAGACAAAAGTAAGCAAAGAAGCGACACCAAAAAATAACGTAATGTAAAGTCTGTGACGCCCGCGAAGCCTTCGTTGCGACGATGTTCTGTTTTACGCAGGTGGCAACTTCAACGACTTTGAAGTTACGGCATTGTAACCGACCGGTATGTGTGTGTTACTGTAAGTGAACCATCTATAACGCGTAAATATCAAGGTTTCTAGAATGCAATGTCATGGAAAGATGTTATTTTCGTGTGTCATGTCTACCATAGCACCTGAGCGGTATGCGGGATAAGATTTGGTGACACTGTGAGAGACAGTGGTAATATTTTCATATTTTCTCGTGCCTATATGTCTACTTCTTTTTATCTAGTTCTTTTGTGCACATACATGGCAAAGGGCCTTTCGAATTATATAATCTTCATTCGCCTCCTTTTCCAATTAATATTAGAAATAGGTTCTTCGGTTTTCCACGGCTTCGTATTAATGTTACGATTGCAGCATGAGTCTTAATTGTTGGTTTGGGCACATTTTTTTGTGCGTGCAAAGTCATTTAATCAAAGAAGCACATTTGGATTTACTGTTACAGCAAAATGCTGTTCATCAGTCCTCCTCTTTCTTTGGTCGTCTGTAATAGAAAATAATTATTTAAGGAATAAATTTTGATAAAGAAAGCCCCCTGACGCTGCCCCTGTTGGCAGTGTAGACCCTGCACACTACACCATACAGCTTTCGTCTCTGGTCTCCCTCCCTATACGAACACTTCTATCCCTTCCCCTTCTCCTACCCATCCCCTCCAGATTGCTGCTTGCGTACCATTTGATGCTGCATTGCGGCCTGAGGCACTGAGCCGACGGTCGTGTATGTGTGTGTGTGTGTGTGAGGTATGCTTGCGTGTATGTGTGTGTGTGTGTGTGTGTGTGAGTGTGTGTGTGTTAACTGACGAAGGCTATGGCCGAAAGCTATATGTGAGTGTCTTTTAATCGTACCTGTCTGCAAAATGACGTGCCTTCTTTACAATTAGCAGCAATCTGTCCTTTGCTACATTCTGGATAAAGAAAGCCTTAGGAAATTCGTCAAACCCTTTCTAAACATTATGCTGCAGTAACAATGCTAATTGCATTTTTAAATCCCAGTATACGAGCAACTTTCTTAAATTGTACAGGCACAATATCAGAAACTTAGAGCTGAACGTTATATGCAACGTCACCATTTTGTCGATGTCACTTTCCTACAAACATATCATCAAGAACACAGATCCACCACAATCTGAAAACTAAAGGTTCTTTCATGTATACAGGGTGATTAAAAAAAAGTTACAAATTTACATTGCACATAGGGCATACAACAAGGTTCAGTAATCTCGTATGAAGCAGGGGTTGCTAACGCCTCGAGAGGGTGCTACGGTCACGAGAGGGCACTGCTATATAAGCAAGGGCGAAGAGCTCGGAGATCATCGCCAATCACGCCGTGTAAGCGTTGGGAGTAGAATGGCTAGCTACAGGAACCGCAAAATAACTGAAATGCATTTGATATACTGCGTGGCCATCTGCAATTGACAATAATCCGTGCGACTGCATAGTGCGAAATATCCTGTTAGAAAGGTGCCGCGCCATACATTGTGCGCCACGCTGATGGCTGATTGTGCGACACTGGGTCTCTCCATGTGCAGGAGCCAGATGCTGGTCGCCAAGGAACAACACGGACAGTTGCGGCGGAAGAAAGCGTTCTCGAAAGGGTGCGGCGCACTCCGTCAACAAGTGCACCAGGTGCATCCCGCGCCACTCGTGTCCCCCAACCATCGTCGGGGGCTTTGTACACGGCGAGGGACTGCATCAGTTTCATTTCCAAAGCGTCCAGGCATTACAACGGGGAAACTATAACCAAGGATTTGGGCGGTGATTTTTGCCGAAGCTTCACAGCGAGTGTCCTATTCACCGATGAGGCTGCGTTTATTCTCGAGGGTGTAATGAACGTTCACAACCTGCATACACGTTCGAATGTGAGCCTACACGATACACATATTCATGCCTCACAACGCAAATTTACCCTTAACGTGTGGGCTGGCGTCATCGGAGACTGGGTCGTACATTCTTCCGGACCGACTTGATAGCCGCACCAATGTCGTATTCCTGCAAGAGATTATGCCGGACATGTTGAATGACGGTTCCCATGCCCATTCGTCGCCGAATTCTATTACAGCACGACGGAGCCCCCACGAATTTCAGCAGAAAAGTGACGGCTCATCTGCAGGCTACCTTTACCGGCCGCTGGATTGGTCGCGATAGGCCAGTAACATGGCCACCACGATCACTCAATCTGTCCGCAACTGATTTTTCCCTGTAGGGGTATCTGAAGCACCTTGTGTATGAAACACCTTTTACATGGCCGGATGACTTAGTGGGCAGAATTGTTGCGGCAGCAGGGTATCTTCGAGATACAATCGGTATCTTTCAGAGAGTGCGCCGTTCAATGTAACGTCGAAGTCAGGTGTGTCTCGATGTGTCTGGACAAATCTTTGTGCATGTCTTGTAGAGGACATCCATTTGTAGCGTGTGACGAAATGACTTGAATGACATTTAGTAGCTTTGGATGGCCTTTGCTGCCCTCGATTGCTATATGATTACTGATCCTTGATTTATGTCCGATGTGACTTGTCAGCGTCTAAACGTTTTCGTCAATCACCTTCTATTCACTCACATATAAAACATTAAGTTGCCACTTATCTTTTAACAGCAATTCTCTTCGCCACGTAAAGATAAAGTTAGATGAAAGCTACAATAAAATCAATCTTTCAAACGATCCATTACTCATGACTCAGAATTAATAGCTGACGATATGGCTCGAAGGAGCTTGTACCTCAACGTAACCTACCTAAATGTCGGATGCAGCGAGGCAGGAATTTGGTAGTTATGGTAGAAATTAGGACCCAATACTATACAGGAAATTCTCCACAAAGGGGAGCAGTGACGAACGGGGGAAAATTACAACATCGTTTCTTTTTTACCTTTTGAGCTTTCAGTGTTTTAATGGGTTCATGCGGCCAGCAACGAACTCCCTTCCTGCGCCAACCTTTTCATCTCAGAGTAGCACTTGTAATCTATGCACTCAGTTATTTGCTTGCTGTATTCCAATCTCTGTCTTCCACTACAGTTTTTGCCCTCTATAGTGTTGATAGTTCCATGGAAGTTATTCCATGGAGTCTTAACAAAGGTCCTGCCACGCTGTCCGTTCTTATTGTCACTATTTTCCTAACGTTCTTCTCCTCGCTGATTCTGCAGAAAACCTACTCAGTACACCAAATTTTCAACATTCGTTTGAAGCACCTCATCTGAAATTTTTTCCCCATAGTACACGTCTCACTACCACACAATGCTGCTCTCAAATCGGACGTTCCCAGAAATTTGTTTCTCAAATTCAGGCAAGGAACGCCATTTTTGTCAGTGCCAGTTCCTTTTTTGTGTCCTCCTTGTTCCGTCCGTAATGCGTTATTTTATTGCTCAGGTAGCAGGATTCCTCTGGGACACACTAAACTTTATGACGTCGACATGACGTTACCATGGTTTCCGAGGAACACTTGACGTCCACGACATCGTATTTGGTTTTATTACTCAAAAATTATTTTAGCTACTCAAATACACGAAGGCAATTTATGGATGTTCAGGTATTTTTTACCAGTCTTCAGTATTGTGCATTAATTAACGCTATCCGAAAATCTAGGAACAATGAATCTTTCTTCGGCCGACATCTATTGTTCGAAGGATATCGTGTGTTTCACATGATCTATTCTTTCGAAATCCTTGAAGCATTGTTGGCAAAAGCTATTCTATGAAATCTGTCGTCCTATTTTCTACTGGTTCTGACGCCCATCGTCATTTGTGATGTTTATTTAAATGCCGTTCAATTCAGAGTTAGTGGAGAGGTGAGAAAACTGTCGATCTGTACAATCTACGCCGGCCGCGGTGGTCTCGCGGTTCTAGGCGCGCAGTCCGGAACCGTGAGACTGCTACGGTCGCAGGTTCGAATCCTGCCTCGGGCATGGATGTGTGTGATGTCCTTAGGTTTAAGTAGTTCTAAGTTCTAGGGGACTGATGACCACAGCAGTTGAGTCCCATAGTGCTCAGAGCCATTTTTTTTTTTGTACAATCTACGTTTGTGAATGGATTTTCAGTGTAACACTCAAAACTTCCGCTATCCCTTTGCTGTTTCGTGCTTTCGCGTTAGACTGATACATTGCTGAACAGCAACTTTCAATCTGTTTAATGATATTTTTAGGTAAACCGAAAGGAATGCCGCTGGTCGTTGTTAAACGTGTCATTCATAACCCTAGTTATGAACCTCCGACATTCTACTAACTTTAGTCTGTCAGTATTTCCTTATCATTTTCTGGACCGATACTGCGAAAATCTTCGTTTCTTGTTTATTTTACGAGTGATGTTGTTAGTGAAAGGTGTTTCTTTCCAACGCTCAATCGACTAATTGGCGCAGACATACCATAGCGCAATGGTGACTCATTTTAAAATTGACTCACAATCGGTCTACGCCCATCCATTCGAAGTAAACGATCTCTCTTCGTATTGTACGAAGAATGTCAGCGTATTTGACGGATTTATTGCCTGTAGTAACCCTCTCGAGTATTACGATACCGTAGTCGCTAATTATCGCCCCTCACTGACACCACTGATAAGGTCAGGGCTCTATGTCACCATGAGGTGTAAAATATAACTATTTCCTGCGTGCTGTCGATGTTGTTGATGGTGACTGTTATCGAGCTAAGCCTTAAGAATGGTTTCGTGAGATTACTTGTCCTATTCACTAGCAGTATTTTATAAATGTCCCACTATACAGGGTGAGTCACCTAACGTTACCGCTGGATATATTTCGCAAAACACATCAAATACTGACGAATCGATTCCACCGACCGAACGTGAGGAGAGGGGTTAGTGCAATTGGTTAATACAAACCATAAAAAAAATGCAAGGAAGTATGTTTTTTAACACAAACCTACGTTTTTTTAAATGGAACCCCGTTAGTTTTGTAAGCACATCTGAACATATAAACAATTACATAATCAGTGCCGTTTGTTGCATTATAAAATGTTAATTACATCCGGAGATATTGTAACCTAAAGTTGACGCTTGAGTACCACTCCTCCGCTGTTCGATAGTGTGTACCGGAGAGCACCGAATTACGTAGGGATCCAAAGGGAACGGTGATGGACCTTAGGTACAGATGAGACTGGAACAGCCATTTAAAAAAAAACGTAGGTGTGTGTTAAAAAACATACTTCCGTGCATTTTTTATGGTTTGTATTAACCTATTACACTAGCACCTCTCCTCACGTTCGGTCTGTGGAATCGATTCGTCAGTATTTGATGTGGTTTACGAAATACATCCAGCGGTAATGTTAGGTGATTCACCCTGTATATCTTATAGGTTTAAGTCTCCTATTACAACTGTCGTGTGTTTTGTGCAGTCCCGTGTAGCGGAGCTTACACTTTGTTTCAGTACTCCTCCGGCCATTGTAAAAATATTCTGCGACCAATAAAGTCATCCGACTACTGAGTGCTTCAGTACACTTCCGAAGTAAGAATAATTTCGATTTGTCTAGACGTGATACTTCACTTTATTACAATGAACTCATCTCCTCCCACATAATGTAACTTATTCCTTGGGTTAAATGCCTCGTTAAATGTTTTAGAATTTTCGGTCTCGGGGTGCATCAGCTGTCATTACCAGATTTAATTCATAAATCTTAGTGCTCACAGATATTTTAATAATTCACTAAAGATAATGCATACATTCAACGCGAAAATGAATTTTTGAAGTTATTTAGTGATTGTTTATAAACGGGTGCCATTGTTCAATTTACGTTCTCGTTTCCCACGCCCGGGTTCCAGGGTTCGATTCCCGGCGGGGTCAGGAATTTTCTCTGCCTCGTGATGACTGGGTTTTGTGTGCTGTCCTTAGGTTAGTTAGGTTTAAGTAGTTCGAAGTTCTAGGGGACTGATGACCATAGATGTTAAGGCCCATAGTGCTCAGAGCCATTTGAACCATTGTTCCACTTGAATGAGTAAAATTATTACACTGCGCAATGTACGTGAAAATATGACTAACCCCGAAGGTTGAGACCAATTCGCGGTCGAAGATAACTTTACAAAGTACAGCTGAGCCTACTGTAGGCTGAACTACTAGCTGTTTCGCCTCTCTCCTCTCTCGTAGCTTTTGCTTTTTATGACAACGTGCTACTTCCTCCCAAATAAACCGCGGAAGAAGACCACAGCACGAAAATTCGAAAAATTAGACCTTATACATAGGCTTACCGACATAATACTTCCAATGCACCATTCATAAATGGAACAGGGGAGTGTCATCAAGTAGAGATGCCAGAAGTACCCCCCGACACAAAACGTCGGATGAGTTGGGAAAAACTGTATCTGTAGATTTTGAAGAAGAGGGGCCGCTCAGATATTTCGTCCACAGATATGCGACACTGGTCGCTTAAAGACGAGAGTGTAAATTTCAGGTAGCATCTAAAATAATTAAATACGTACGAGGGCGTCCTGACAATCAATACCTCCGATTTTTTGTGTGAAAACACATACAGCTATTTAAATAAAACAAAAGTTAATAGCGCTCTGCATCTTTATTCTTCATGTCTGCATATTTGCAGCCATCTGCCGCTAGAGGGCTCCGTATTGTAGCGTGTAAAACGACGCTGCGTAATGCAACAACGTCAGTGCTTGAGAAACAACGTACAGTGATCGCGTTTCGAATTCAAACAGTTCATCCTCACAGATCTCCCTCTCATTCAGCACAACATTGCCAGACCATACATGAGCACCGCAACATTTGTAACACTCCGACGCCTTGGGTTCATCGATCATCCTCCATACAGTCACAATTCTACCCGCCCGCATCTCGTGGTCGTGCGGTAGCGTTCTCGCTTCCCACGCCCGGGTTCACGGGTTCGATTCCCGGCGGGGTCAGGGATTTTCTCTGCCTCGTGATGGCTGGGTTTTGTGTGCTGTCCTTAGGTTAGTTAGGTTTAAGTAGTTCTAAGTTCTAGGGGCTGATGACCATAGATGTTAAGTACCATAGTGCTCAGAGCCATTTTTGAACAATTCTACCCCCCCCCCCCCTCCGATTTTCATCTTTCTCCAGAACTTAAAGAACACCGTCGAGGACCTCACTTCGTTAGCGATGAGGTGCTGCAAGCAGAAATGAGGTTGTGGCTTCGTCAAATTTGTCAAAAATTCTACAGTGAAGGTATCAACAAACTGACCTCTCGTTGGGAAAAATCTGTTTGTCGACAGGGTGACTATGTTGAGAAATAAACATGTAGACATAAAGAATAAAGATTAAATACTTTAGTAAAAGTTACTTTATTCAAAAAAATCCTCAAGATTCTTCGCATAAAAATTCAGAGGAATTACTTCGCAGCATGCCCCCGTATGCGTGTAATGAAGAGACTTTTATATTCAATCTGACTCAGTCGTTATACGAATGCTCAAAGTACTTTCCACCAGAGGCCCACGTGGAGTACGAACAGTTCCGCTGCAATTGTCAGATTCTTATCATGCATTAGTTCGCCACCTGTCCGTCTGAAGTATTGACGGAATACATGCTGCTGAGACTGCACCAGTCATTATTTTATAACTTCTGTTCCTATAGGGCCAATTTTGATTTATAACACAATTCTAAACCAGGGCAGCGGTAGGATCTACTTCAGTAGAGCATGCACAGCAGCACAGTCACTGTGAAAGATCGATAAAATATGTGTGTTTATTGTAGCTCTAGAAAAATTCCGAAGCGCAACAGTCAGGAGCGATCTACAGCTCATAAATTATTCCGATCATCTGTGCTTTCCCTTCTACGTGTGTCTAAGAATCATATGTCTATCCAGCGTTCAGTGAGTAGTGGAAGGGACAGGACGATAAGACAAGTAAGGCAGCAGGGAGAAACTTCCAATGTACTGGAGGAAGCAATGGACGGTGGAATCCGTAGCAGAAGGCAGAATGTAAGTTCTACTCTGAGATGAAAAGTTTGCACAGAAGAGCCAGTCGCGGCGGGCAGCTTGAAACCAATCGACAGTCTGGTGTTTGTTAGTTGGGTATTGCATTTAGCTCACTGTTTTTTTTTTATGAACATAACAAAAAGAGGTCTCATGAAATAATTGTCAAAGCACTTTGGTTTATAATCCTTAAGAAACAAGATTAGAGAAATTGTAATTTCATAACACATCCAGTAAATACAAGATTTGAGCTAAGAGCGAAAACTGAGATCAACTGTGAAAGGAGAAACTTAGAAAGTGGCACAGGATACGTTGGAATGCCGACGGTCTTGCCGCAGTGGTACCACCGCTTCCCGTCAGATCACCGAAGCTAAGCGCTGTCAGGCTTGGTTAGAACCTGGACGAGGTCGGCCAAGCGCTATTCACATGCAGGGTCCACTCACACCTAGTGAGGCCAACTGAAGAGCTACATGAATGAGAAGTAGCGACTTCGTTCACTAAACGTGTTAACAGCAGAGAGGGTAGTGTGCTGACTACATGCCGTTCCATATCACCATCCTGGTACGCCTAACGACTGAGAATGATATGGCGATGGGTCGGGACCCCTGGGCCTTTGGATGTTTGTCCGTACAGAGTTTACAATACGTTGTAATACAATATGATGTTGGAAAAAGCATTTTAAGGTTTCTTCAGACATTTTTCTTTCTCGTCAGAGGTTCTAATCACGTGCCCGTCTGTTACGGGGCTGGAGAAAGCGTCGAAAAAATGACGAACTCGTGTAGACTTTCTGAGAAAAGAAGTGTCAGGGAAAACTTCTGTCATAAATTGTCTAGAAATCCCTCTTTTAATTATTGTTTCTTCTACCCAGTAAAGGTGTAACCACCGAATTTTTGCTGTGCCACCAGCTTGAATGCTGCTCTCGTGAAGGAACTGAGCATGGAGAGCACAGCAGACACTTTTACATGTTCTGTTTGTACTGATGAACTTCATTTTATGCATTTATATGAATAACTGCACTAATTTTCCACTCACAATCAATTTGATTCAATGTCTATTCAGAGCATTATTATTTGGATTCTCAGTCAATAAATGTATGCGATTTAGAATCCTTGTTTCATCACAGTATTTGGTAGCCCCTATCAATAATTAGAGATTTGTTAACGTTAATCAGGGCATACAGCTATGGTTCTCATTTGAAGAACACCTTTCGTTGATTACTTCCACGAAATTCGTCTCTATACTTCTGGACCGAAGTGGAGGACTTCCACCTTCAGTGAATGTCAATGGCAAATATCAATGATTAACAAAGTAAAAACCCGCCTCGATTGCGAAAAAAGCACCTAGTGTTAAGTGTTGACCCAGGTTTCGGCCTAGAAAACTACACCTTCAGAACAACAATATACTAACCAACAATGGCTGACGCGCTGCGATGTTGAAGGTTCTTAAATATCAATGAGTATAGCTTAATCCCAGTGGCGTCTTGCAGTATTTAATATCGAAAATGTCGATAATTTGCCTCTAATATGCTGTCAGGTTGCATACCACACAGACGACCTAACGGAATGTCGGTGCATTCGTGCTTCACAAAATTTTGTCATCTCTATGTGCATCTGACAGGCAATCTCGAATTATTCGTCTCGCCAATCTAACTACATGGTAGCAGTTATAATGCCCTCTTTTGGCGGGATCCACTCACTTTGAGATTTCTTCTCTACATGCATGCCTCCATTATTTTGATTTATACTTAGTTTCTGGGAAACTCCATGTCCATCAGAGTCATCACTTCCTAACGTCGTTCCTATTAATACCTTTTATTATACGCAGTTTTCTCCCTGTATGGAAAACATTTGCTTGATGCTGTCTGTACCAAATTTTATCACAGTACTGTTCGCGAGGGACGGGGGTTGGAGAGGGGAATGATGTGGCGACTTATCTCATGTGGTATCAGGTGGTTTGAGATCACCCAAGTTGTACATATTAATGTCTGTGGCATAATTAAGGTGTTTAGTTTTAAAAAAACTGGCTAAAATTATTGATAGTTGTTGTTACATTTGACAGAAAAGTGCTAGCAACCAGCTTGGAATTTGGACGATGTGATACCCCACATGGACAGAATTTGGCACAATATCCCTCAAGTAGAGATCCAAAATCTCTGTCAATAAAGTCCAGACCGAATGATTGCTTGTGTAAGGGACAGATGTGGACCGACGGATTATTGATTTGCTTAATTTGTGAAGCTCCTTCTCCGGAATAAATCTTCCTATTATTCTGTAATTACAATCATTTGTATATTTTGCTTTCTTTTCTTATGACTTAGAGGTTAATTAGGCCTATGGGCTTATCATTATAGGGTGTTCTGAAATTTTATAAAATACGTGACAGTGTATGCTTCAGCGCCGCAGCCGGCGCAGTTCTGCCAGACTCCTGCACGCAGGAGAGACAGTGGATCTGTGGAGGAATCGCGTTTGGCAAACACTGGTGGAAGATGTTGGCGCAACCTCTGCCTGCCTCCCCTCCCCCCTTCCACCTCCCCCCTGGAACGCCGCAATGTGCTCAGCAGGCGGAGCGAGGTCGGCCCTGAGACGAGCGGGCGCGCTAAGTCAATTTGTCGCTACGGCGGCCCCAGAGCCAGCCAGCCAGCCAGCCAGCGAGGTATTGCAGCCGTCTGCGCACGTCCACCTCCTCAGCGCGTAGCGCGGCCGAGCTCTGGAAAGCGCTTTGTCGGCTGCCAGCAGCGAGTGACGCCGTAACTGTAAAACGTGCGCGGAGCAGGCCGCGTGACTCTGCCCGTTAAGGAGAGCGCGCAGTTTGTAACGCCGGAAATGCGTATCCTCCTATTTCCATCTATTGCACTGCAAAATTTTTTCCTTATTTTGCTACCTGAAGATATAACATTTCTGTGTCTTTGTATATTGTAATTGTTTTACTATATATATATATATATATATATATATATATATATATATATATATATATATGTGTGTCGATGTATAATTGGTTTGTTTTGTGAATATTATTTGTATTTACACGCTGGGTCTGGCCTAGGGAAAACTATGCTATTGAACGAATACATCGATAGGTCGTGTGGATAACGAAAGTGTTTAGGATCTTTGGTAGTGTTAACTCTGCCGCGTGGAGCGCGGGCTGAGCAGAGAGAGTCTGGCTGGGGTAGTGCAGCGGAGCAGGTGTGTTGTGTGACGCTCCCGCGAGTTGCCGCGCTTTCGGGGTTTGGCAGCATGTAATTGCGCTGGACTTGCTGTAATAGTTTCTGACACGGTGTCGCGGACGGGAAGCATTAGCTGGCGCACATCAAGAGCCTGTTTCGCCCGGTGACCGTGTCGAGAAGGAGGCGCGCCAACATCCAGCTTCTGCAACAGCGACAGCCGACAATGAGTGACTGTCGCCTCCTCCTCGATCGACGGCTTCAAACCTTCAATCAACCAACAAGGAAGACTGGAAGCACGTAAAGTTTTAGAACTGTATGGCAGACCTCAGCTTTTGAAACTGTTCAAATCACAAAATTACAGCAACGTAGTATGAATCTTTGTTGCTCATTGTCCCAATTGCATTACCAAGCAGGGACCCTTCCTTTTCCGGAATGAACCCGAGTGTTGTTGAAATTCAAACGCCAGTATTAGAGCAATATTATTCTATTTCAATGCTTTAATTTCAAAGTTCAGTTAAAGTATTCATAGCTGGCTACAATATTTAGATTACACAAGCACAAATTATGAGTGCCAGTTTTGTTACCATATTTTAGCTTACCTGTCACTACAGCTCAGCTTGGTACGTACTAAATTTTACTATTGTTCATTGTTCAGAATCATTTAATTCAAGTTCAAAGTTAAATCTCTTATTTCTAAATTGCGCAGATTCAAGTAACTTTGGGAATGATTGTTGAGGTAGCCCAAGACTAACCGTATTTTACTGAATTTCGATGTGCTTCAGAAACAAAGCTCACTATTAATTTCAGTCACTAAATTAACTTTCAATTTTCCGGTTTTATTAATTCTTTTTCTAAATTAAGTCAGAGTGTAGCGAAATTTATTACTTCTGACAAATTTCAGTTTTCACACTACACGTGTCAACCTTCAGTTGCCACGCTTCTAGTGCTAATTATATGTGTAATAACCTTTTTTTTCAGTTACTATAGTAATTGTCCATAGGACTGGCGACCGTAATTTTCCCCAAATCTCAAATATCTAATTACCGCTAGTTAATTGTTAACGTAATGGCCGCACATTTACTTTCTTTATTAACTTTACTCCTTTTCAAAATTAATTTCCACCAGTTTCATTTGCATTTTCCCTTTCATTTAGATGTAACCCTTTCCTCCCTCTTTACCGACAGATTAACTTCGGTGACGATTGCTTTTCCGAAATTTCCATTAGGTACACGCGGTTTAATTTTTCACTGTCATTAAGGTCGATAAGAGAGGGGGAGGTTACAAGTTGGCTATTGGAAACAAACACTGTTAGGTACCGATCTTCTTGATATCACGCTCTCGTATTACAAGAGATGTACCTTACCTATAATAATACCCGGAAAGTTCTGGTAGAGAAATAGGAATTGTTTAGGAATAAACGTGACGAATCGTCGAAAGTCAGGAGTGCTGCCTCGTCGGTAGGTTGGTTGTGTTGATGGGTTGATTTTGGGGGAGGGGACCAAACAGTGACGTCATCGGCCCCTTCGGATTAGGGAAGGATGGGGAAGGAAGTCGGCCGTGACCTTTCTACAGAACTATTTCCGCGTTTCCCTGAAGTTATTTAGGGAAATCAGAGAAAACGTAAATCAGGTTGGCCGGAAGCGGGTGTAAGTAGGCTGTTTAGGTTTTTTTATTGGTAACGCCACCTCTGTATGAAAATCACTGGCTGTGCTGTGTGCAGTCTGTGGCTGCTTTGCATTGTTGTAACACTCGCCATTGTAGTGTTAGGCAGCTGGCTGTGAACGGCGCGTAGCGTTGCGCAGTTGGAGGTGAGCCGCCAGTAGTGGTGGATGTGGGGAGAGAGATGGCGGAGTTTTGTAATTTGTCATGAACTGCTATATATATTATGACTATTAAGGTAAATACAGTGTTAGTTCTCTATTAATATCTTTCATTTGCTAACTATCCCTATCAGTAGTTAGTGCCTTCCATAGTTTGAATATTTTATTTAGCTGTCAATAGTGGCGCCCGTTGTATTGCAGTAGTTCGAGTAACCAAGATTTTTGTGAGGTAAGCGATTTGTGAAACGCATTGGTTAATGTTAGCCAGGGCCATTCTTTCGTAGGGATTTTTTGAAAGTCAGATTGCGTTGCG
The DNA here is from genome assembly GCF_023898315.1 of Schistocerca nitens. Lineage (NCBI taxonomy): Eukaryota > Metazoa > Arthropoda > Insecta > Orthoptera > Acrididae > Schistocerca > Schistocerca nitens. The sequence continues at coordinate 59,950,401 of NC_064619.1, read as the reverse complement.
CTAAAAATATTGTGTGTCAGTTAAAGCACAGTCTTGTATAATTGCTATAAGGGGACGTTTCATATGGCGACCCTGACAGGATTCCGCATTGGGTGTCCTATGTAAGTACGCTGTTTAGGTTTTTTTATTGGTAACGCCACCTCTGTATGAAAATCACTGGCTGTGCTGTGTGCAGTCTGTGGCTGCTTTGCATTGTTGTAATACTCGCCATTGTAGTGTTAGGCAGCTGGCTGTGAACAGCGCGTAGCGTTGCGCAGTTAGAGGTGAGCCGCCAGCAGTGGTGGATGTGGGGAGAGAGATGGCGGAGTTTTGTAATTTGTCATGAACTGCTGTATATATTATGACTATTAAGGTAAATACAGTGTTTGTTCTCTATTAATATCTTTCATTTGCTAACTATCCCTATCAGTAGTTAGTGCCCTCCATAGTTTGAATATTTTATTTAGCTGTCAATAGTGGCGCCCGCTGTATTGCAGTAGTTCGAGTAACCAAGATTTTTGTGAGGTAAACGATTTGTGAAACGCATAGGTTAATGTTAGCCAGGGCCATTCTTTCGTAGGGATTTTTTGAAAGTCAGATTGCGTTGAGCTAAAAATATTGTGTGTCAGTTAAAGCACAGTCTTTTATAATTGTTATATGGGGACGTTTCATATGGCGACCCTGAGCCGAGGATACCTCACTGGAATCTTCTGATTTTTTCTTGTAGTTTGTGTAATTAGTGTAGCTTTTGTTTATTGCTAGCGCGTAATTGTAGAGAGAATCTCCTTTGTAGTTGTAGTTTTTCATTGTTGTACAGTAAAACAGTTGTGGCATGTATGTAGATTTGCAGCAAGTATTTCGCAGCTGCGCTTGCAATTAACTAGATATTATTTTCAGTGTTATGTTAATGTGTTTTCTTATTTTTGCTCTTCAAATTGTGCTTTTCTGTGTTATCATGTAAAATATTGTGACAATAATGGCGTGTGAAAAACGTAATACTAGGCTCCAAAGTAAACTGAGAAATGACAGTGAAAACGAAAGCAGTGTGTTAGCGCCACCGAGTAATGAATTAACTAATGATCAAAGTAGTAATTTGGTAATTGTGCATAGGGAAATGGAGCAGGCGTCAAACAATGGCGTAGACAGTGAAACAGTGAAGAGGGAAGCATTATCGATCGATCGGTCGGTAACAGCTCGCCTCAGGAATCGGGAATGACAGGACACAATTTTGCAAATATTGTAGACTCAGGTTTTGGGTTCTCACCGGTTTCTCAAATGAGTCAAGACACAATTTCCGCTTGTCTAAATGTGAATGTTGCCGGTGCAAATTCACTGCTGAAAAGCACTGAGGAACATGTTCCAGACACCAGTGCGTTGTTGTTAGAATTAATGCAACAAATGGGACAAAAGCTTGAAAAGTTAGACACAATGGAACAAAATCAGAGACAAACACAGCAACAGTTAGACACAATGGAACAAAATCAGAGACAAACACAGCAAAAGCTTCAAAAGTTAGACACAATGGAACAAAATCAGAGACAAACACAGCAAAAGCTTCAAAAGTTAGACACAATGGAACAAAAGCTTCAAAAGTTAGACTCAGTGGAACATAAGCTTAAACAAACACGTGAAAATTTAACTACTGAGTTACATAACATCGAATCGAAATGTCAAAAAGGCTGTAATGACGTAAAAACACAAATTTGTGAGCATTTTCAACCTATTTTTTCGCGGCATGAAAATGCATTACAGAATCACGAAGCAGCCATAAAAGAAGTGCAAACCATTGTTAATGAAAACCACGACACCTTGCAAGCTAAAATTGACTCAGTTGCATCTACCGATTCGGTTACACAACTTGCAAAAACTCAGGAAAATTTAAAGGACACAGTAAATACTCGGAAACTTGGTTCAGAAAAACACACTGAGGAAATAAGTACACTGTCGGAGAAAGTAGCCGAACTTTCGGATCAGTTCACTAACTTATCTACAAAGGTAGATGATAATCTCAATGACACAAGACCGGTAGTCTTTAATGACACAGAAGAGTGCGAACAAATTAGGAAATTCAAACAAAATCAGAATCAAATAAATACGCAACACCAAAGAGAAATCCGGGAAGTACAAGATCAGCTGACACAGATAATACAAGAGTTACGTATTTCAGAGGACACTCGCGCCCCAATACGGGAAGAGGGACATAGCCACAAAATAATAACACAGGGCATTTCTTAAACTATGAAAGAAATTGGCAAGGTGCACCGAATTTTGAAATGGAACCGCCGAAACGACGTAACAATGACCGATATGCTATTCGCCGAAACGATGATTTTGACTATAAGCTGTTCATTACTACACGTAAATTCAAAACGTTTAAGAATTCCGCCAACGACATTCATCCACAAGCGTGGCGCCATCAATTCTCTCATTGTTTTCCTCCCAACTGGTCATTGGAGCAGAGGTTAGAATTTATGTGTGGCTACTTAGAGAATGATCAGCTGTAAGAGTGCGATCGGTCATTCACGATTGTCACAGTGAAGGAGAATTTTACCATGCCTTCCTCTCAGCATATTGGTCTCACACCACACAAGACCGAGTAAAACATAGCATCATAATGATGAAACATTTCGAACAATCTGAATTTTCCAGTCTTGTGAAATATTTTGAAGACATGTTGCACAAGAATCAGTACCTGTCAAACCCATACAGTCCCTCAGAACTCATCCGCATTTGCTTAATCAAATTACCTGAACATTTACCACACATTATTTTGGCAGGTCGTTGCAAAGACGACATTGAAGCTTTTCAAGGACTCTTACAAGAATTAGAAATTGACACTGACAATCGCGGAATGCGAAATCAGGAGCACAACAATTACAGGTCACATCCGTCACAATTCCACGATGACAGAAATTATACACGACAAGGCTATTCTTTCAACGTAAATCGTGACCAAAACAGACACCACCCGTATGACAAACGTTGGCAGATTAGTAATAATTACAGAGAAAGGTCGCATTTCCATAGTAATGACTATCACAGAGACTACCAGAGAAACAGACAATATGGGAACCAAAATAATTATTATCAAGGGAGACAGAATAACTTCAGACGCAACAGTTCGGCGCACAGTTACGATTCAGGGAGAAATTCTCCACCACTTAACCGACAAGAAAGAAACTACAGGAACTACCGACATGACGACATACGATATGATTGTAACGACAGACCTGAATTGCATCAGAACTGGCGGGATTCAAACAGAGCAGGGCCTTCTCGGCAAGGAGAATTTGTAGAAGTTAGGTCTCCTAATCCCAATAGTGACGCACGCCAACAAAGAGATAGCAGAAAATGACTCGCACCGCAGGCAAACGCGTGCGCCGGCTGGCTCAGAGAAAAATAACATAGACGCTAACCTTGAGAAAAATTCCAGTATTCTTTACCGACGTATACCACATGATAATTGCGTTAAAGTTGAAACTCTGTGTACTAGGAAGAGCAAAGGGTTACACCACATTTCACATGTAAAACCATTTATTGAGAGATAATCTGCTTTTAACTTTGTCTTTGCCATAAAACTTTTCACTTCACATTTCTAGTATGCTTTGTCAGACTTAAGAAACTGTTAACATGCAACAATGTTTGAAGTTAAATATCCAGTCTAGAACCTAGGGAAAATTTTTAAACAGAAATTACGATTGCATTGTTATAGTGAACAGAAGACACAGTGTTGTATTTGTACATTCTAGCTTGTTAGTTGCACGATTACATAACGACTATAAGGCTCACATACTTAGAACATATACCGGCACTGCTAATGAGATTTCCATGCAACATTTTGGTTTACTTGAAAAGACATTCTTTATTTGAAGTACTTTCTGTGGGATTAAAGATGACTTAGCACTTGGTTTCTTTGACAGCTAAAGAATTATATCACGACGCTACTAATGTGTGACACAATTTACATTGTTGCTTTTGTGCTGTATCTGCTTTATATCTGCACAGTTTTTCTGTATTATTCTGGAAAGTAAAACATGTTTTAGTAGTAACTTTTGTGGTATAGCAACAATGAGACATCCCTTTCCATAGCACAACAATTCATTACAGCACAGTACTTTCTTCATCACAACAATAAGCGTAATAACTAAGATATCTATACACAAAGCATTTCACTTTTGTTTATCATGAGGTAAGTGCATTGACTTCTGCAGAACTTAGCTTTCGGAGGACGATAACTACGAGACTTCCACAGAGATTATCTTACGAAATGACGCACAGTTTAGCGATACAGGACACGTATTTGAGTGATTAATTTTGTACTTAAAACATTCATTTTTAAACATTTTTGAATTATGTAACTATCTTTCCAAGTAATGAGCGTGTCGTATTTGTGATGCTTTCTACAAAGGAATGTCAATAGCGAGGATAATAACCTCTTTTTTTCTCCACCTAATGGCTTTCTTTTGTCAGACGACTACCTCTCAGCTGGGCGCCAAAAACGCATTACGTTAAGGTCACTTACCTTTCTTAACGAAATATTTACGACAGCAGTTTCCGCTACAGTGGCAGTCTCATGTAAAAAATTTCACAGGTCAAGAATTTGCGTTACTAATCTGTAGAAACAAAATCTTATTGATATAACAGTGTCCAAAAAAAGATTTCCGTCGGCATTGTGATACATTCACGCATTTACACACATTTCATAACTCTTATTAAAGTACGATTCTTGGTTTCCAACATCCTTTTCCACAAATCAGAGTCCCTAACCACTATTCATTACTCCTTACCTTATTACACATATAAATATTCGTCGACACTTCTTCAATATTTCATCATATCTTTCATTTGCTAACTATCCCTATCAGTAGTTAGTGCCTTCCATAGTTTGAATATTTTATTTAGCTGTCAATAGTGGCGCCCGCTGTATTGCAGTAGTTCGAGTAACCAAGATTTTTGTGAGGTAAGCGATTTGTGAAACGCATAGGTTAAGGTTAGCCAGGGCCATTCTTTCGTAGGGATTTTTTGAAAGTCAGATTGCGTTGCGCTAAAAATATTGTGTGTCAGACAGAGCACACTGTTGTATAATTGTTATAAGGGGACGTTTCACGGGTTTGAAACGTAGTCCTCCCGAATGCGAAGCCATTGTACTAACCACTGTGCCACCTCGCTCGGTAGTCGATAAGTTCACAAACAAAAGGTACAGAGTTTAGCTTGCTTTCAGAATGAACTTTCTTTTACAAGCTTGTGGGGGAAACATGGACACAGATACACCCACACACTCGCTCACGTAAACACGTCAGTCTCTCTTCATTGTGGTTAATCGACTCAGTACAACATATGGAGAAAGGCGTGTGCATGTGAGCGAAAATGGTAGTTCATTCCGAAAGTTAGCTAAGCTGTGTACCTTTTGTTTGTGTACTTATCGACGACGCTGCGCTTATGCCCTTCTATGAGTGGTCTCTCATTTTCCTAAATGATAAGGTAACGTATCGATATATTTTTACTACTTCGGAAACATAGAAGTGCTCAGAGACCCTACTTACGTCAGTTTGTTAAACGACGTACAGCAGTCAGTCGTAACTTGTGGGTATTTTAGCTGACCTAGATTTCGGACACTGAGTGACCACCTTCAGTGAAACAGATGAAGTTAACACGTTTCAGCCAATATTTGGCATAGTCCACTACAGTGAGTGCAATTTTCAACACACTACGTGTAGACACCAAGATGAAGTATGCCAAACAACGGGTGTAACGTGTTAACTTTATCTACTGCGTCCAAGATGGTCACTCAAGTGATCGAAATCTAGAACTGCTACAGTAAACACAATCTGCGACAGATCTGCTGTACCTCCTTTCACCAATAGTCACAGAAATATTCTTTGACAGTTAAACACGGAAATCGAAATTGGACGAGCTCCAGCGCTATTAATCGTTCACTTTAAGTAGACCCTCGAGGGGGCGCCTTACGCGGTAGCTGTTTCAACAGTAATCGGATGATCGTGTATGGGACGGTTCTCACTGGGATGATACAGTAAGTAATACGCTGTGTGACTCGCAATACAATCCAGATGCAAATCCCGATAGTGGAGCACATGGAAAAGTAGTTAAGGTGCCTTCACAGGCATACGCTGGGACGATAGCGATACAACACCGACACGTACCTCTGTTGTATCACCGGAGAAAAAAGAAACGTCGAGTGCTGATTGCTCTTCACAACTGTGTTCGTACGATGCAAATTTCAAGTTAGCAGAAATGCCTTGGAAAAAAAGTTTTATGTAAACGAGTCAATGAAGCAATTTTACAACAATTTTCTTCTCAGTTTATCACTAATGCCTCTAAGTTCTGCATAAAACGTTAAAAACCGAGGTTTTCACATTCAGAGGTGTTGTCCAGTATGTAGGCCTTCTCATTCGAATTTAAGAAAACTACTCGACAAAAATAAATATTTATTTTTCATATTTTATAGCCCCACATCAAGGCTTGACAATTAAGTTGCTTTCTTTTCACTATTGGTCGTGGGTATTGTGATATTTCGAAAATTAGTAAACCACTAGGCGCATTTGCAGCGAAGAAGGCAGACGCCGGACAGTTAACGTTTTGTGAGTTTTAGGTCTTACATCGCTGTGGACGAAATATATCTTACATATTGAAACTGTCTTTAACAGTGGAAGGAGACTGATACGTTTTTCCATTGTCGAGAAAATACATGAGATATACTACAGGTTGTCCGCAGCTACTATACTATACGGAGAACACAACTGCCTCCTGTTCCTCTTTTTCGTATACCGCCGATACCAGCCAAAGCAGGAAACGAAAGACTTATAAAAGTGAAAAGACAGGAGGAGTCGTCAGCTGATGTAATGTTTCTTCAGTCTGTGACGATTGATTTCAGGAAAATTTGTCCCAGGCGTAAAAGAGATCTAACAATTAAATTATCGTCACTTCTGAATGAGCAGCTGATAGTTGTTATGAAGGACATGTCAATATTTTGCTTAAGATACTTAGCCTCTTCCGTTTCTTAAACATTGTCTACCCCTACGTAGAGGTCACCACCATGTCCAGCATTTCAATACTCTTCATACTGAGTCATGTAGCACTTCAGGGAATTGAACAGTTTTAGAAATACTGCTACAGCCTTTTTAATTTACAACCATAATCTTTATATGCATCACACTGAGTAAATTACAATGCTCGGCAAACTTACAAAAATTAAAGATTTCATAACGACATGTTTAATGTTATTCACACTCTTTCACCAGATTACCTTATTGTAATTAGTTGCTTCCCATTATTAGAAATAGCAAGTCGAAAAATTGTGTCCTGCTTTATAAGTGTAGCTGATACTAGTTGCTCCAAAAAGTGGAAACTGTTCGGACTCATTCTGCAGAATTCGAGGAATTTATTTACGTGCTTGAGAGCCGCAGCTGAACTACACTATGTGATCAGAAGTATCCGGACATCTGGCTGAAAATGACTTAAAAGTTCGTGGCACCCTCCATCGGCAATGCTGGAATTCAATATGGTGTTGGCTCACCCTTAACCTTGGTGACAGCCTTCACTCTCGCAGACCTACGTTCAATCAAGTGCTGGAAGGTTTCTTGGGGAATGGCAGCCCATTCTTTACGGAGTGCTGCACTGAGGAGAGAAATCGATGTCGGTCGGTGAAGCCTGGCACAAAGTCGGCGTTCCAAAACATCCCAAAGGTGTTCTGTAGGAGTGAAGTCAGGACTTTGTGCAGGCCAGTCCATTACAGGGATGTTATTGTCGTGTAACCACTCCATCACAGGGCGTGCATTATGAACAGGTGCTCGATCGTCTTGAAAGATGCAATCGCCATCCCCGAAGTGCTCTTCAGCTGTGGGAAGCAAGAAGTTGCTTAAAATATCAATGTAGACCTGTGCTGCGATTGTGCTAGGCAAAACAATAAGGGGTGAGAGCCACCTCCATTAAAAACATGACCAAACCGTAACACAACCGCCCGCCTTGGTACTACTGACGTTGGCAGTTGACGTTCATCGGGCATTTACGATACCCACCCTGCCATCGAATTGCCACATTGTATGCTGTGATTCGTGGCTCTACACAATGCTTTTCCACTGGTCAGTCGTCGCATGTTTACGCTCCTTGCAGCAAGCGAGGCGCCGTCTGGCATTTACCGGCGTGATGTGTGGCTTATGAGCAGCCACTCGACCATGAAATCCAAGTTTTCTCATCTGCGGCCTAACTGTCATAGCACTAGCAGTGGTTGCTCGTGCAGTTTGGAATTCCAGTGTGATAATCTGGATAGATGTCTGCCTATTACACATTACGACGTTCTTCAACTGTCGGTGGTCTCTGTCAGTCAACAGACTGGTCGACCTGTAGACTTTTGTGCTGTACATGTCCCTTCACGTTTACACTTCACTATCACATCGGAAACAGTGGACCTATGGATGCTTAGGAGTGTGATAATCTCGCGTACAGACGATTGTCACATGTGACATCCAATCACCTGACCACGTTCGAAGTTCGTGAGTTCTGCGGAGCGCCCCGTTCTGCTCTCTCGCGATGTCTAATGACTACTGAGGTCTTTGATATGGAGAACCTGGCAGTAGGTGGCAGCATTATGCACGTAAAATTAAAGACGTATATTTTTGGGGGTGTCCGGATACGTTTGATCACATAATGTATCTTTTCTGTTTATAGCATTGTACTGCTGCATCCTCAACTTCCTTTTCTTTTTCAGTTCTTTGAACATTTAATACTACAAAACAAAATGTTCGTGAAGTAGCGGTGGTAGAAACTCCATTTACTAATTGACTGACAAAAGACTAGAACTTAAACCTGTATTCCTTAACAACTACAATCATCTTTACAAAATAACTTCATATAAAAAAATGTGACTTTTCCATGAGGTTAGTTACTATAATGGTAAAGGAGTGGCGAATCTATAACTTTGAGTGTAAGCTATGTTAGCAAAAAAATGGTTCAAATGGCTCTGAGCACTATGGGACTCAACTGCCGAGGTCATTAGTCCCCTAGAACTTAGAACTAGTTAAACCTAACTAACCTAAGGACATCACAAACATCCATGCCCCAGGCAGGATTCGAACCTCCGACCGTAGCGGTCTTGCGGTTCCAGACTGCAGCGCCTTTAACCGCACGGCCACTTCGGCCGGCGCTATGTTAGCAGATAACATTGCTTAATCACGACTGGACCATCACATTAACTGTCGCCAGCCAACAAAGAGAAAACTGCCAAGTATTTCTCTTGTTCAAACTCGTGATGAATTACAATGCTGCGACAACAATAGCAGAAACAATTTCTTCAAACTTTTCAAATCAATCGTATTTTCAATACGCAACATGTCTATGTTATGTTAATTACTTCGTGACCGCTCAGGACCGTAACAGAAAGCCGACTCGCTCACTCACTTCTCACTGACTGCTACTGGCAACGGCAATGCTACTGACAACCAAAGATCACATTGGTTGTATTCAGAACCTCTGTGGTGTAACGTTAAAAGTAAGCGACGTCCTCTGCAGAAGGGCTCATGACTGCAACTGAAACCGAAACAGGAACGTGTTTCGTGCTCTCTTGTGGCTTGTCGTATCGCGAACATCATAGCGTATAGAATCGCATGTCGTACCGTACCGGTGGAAACAAGAGTATAGTGGCAATAGGTATCGTGACAGTTGGTCATTATGCTAACGTGTCGTATCGCATATCTTATTACATCAACTAGAACCGCCGCTGTACCTTCTGACTGATACTCACTTGTTTCCGGTCGCTACCAAATTTAATTTCAATACTGGATGATAACAAGCTGTTAATGTTGCAGCCATATTGTTTGCATGTTAACTTCGTCCTGTGTTTATGATCATATACGGAGATCACTCTCTTCTAAAGTTTTAAAGCTAATGTTGTACACTATTTTATCTAAATTCGTCGGGCACCGCTGTGTAATATGGAATTGACCGCTAGGTGTGACGAGAAGCGAATCCTACCGTACAAACGGAGATGGGAGGTGTTGTATTGTCAGTAGGGAAGCAGTAACAGCAGAATTGGTTGGTCAGGAGGGCTCACTGACTTCTTATGTGAATTAATGATTAGATGTCACCTGACTAGCAAATGGACCAGGGACAGTTCAACCCTTCTGAAGTTCGCCAAGTCTACTACTGATGATGTCATTGTGAAGTGGGTTAGGGACGGAACAACCGTAGCTACATCAAGAGCAGACAAACTTCGTGTATTGACGCACAGGAAGTGTTGACCATTGCCAAAGATGACAGTAAAAAGTGCTAGAAAACAGGAGGAGTAATCGGTCGTGATTCTCTAAGTGCCAAGATCAGTCCAGCAGGCAGAATGACTCTGTGCAGGGAGCTGAAAAAATTGTTTGATCTAGTGGAGCAGTTCCTCATAAGCCACAGATCTCTGTAATCAATGTGAAGCAACGGTTGAGGTGTTGTAAAGAGCGACGCACTTGCGAATGGATCAATGGAAACGAGTAATTTTTTGAGATGAATCACGCTTACCCTATGACAGTCCTGTGGAAGGATTTGGGTTTGGTAACCACCCAGGGAACGTTTCCATCTCGTGTAGAGCCCATACTAGTGTTCGGACGAGGTAGCGTTACGATATTCGGGTGTTTTTGGTGTTTAGGTCATGGTCTCCTTATTGCGCTTAACATAACGTTAAATGCTGAATGACGTGCGAAAACTTTACGGCATTGTGTATTTTGTACATTAGACCAACAGCTCGGAGAATGAGCATGACAATGAACCCCCTCATTCAGCAGCATCTGTGACGCAATATTTTATGAACAATAGTAATCCTGAATCAGAGTGTAATTCCATGGGTCCCGAACTGAACGCTATGGTATGAGTTACGTCGACTTAACTCCAGACCCCAGAGTCGAACATCATTCTCTTCTCTGGTTTCGGGTCTTGAAGATGAATGAGCCACCATTCCTCCTTAGACTTTCGGACAGCTAATTAACATTAATCATTCATCAAATCATGCAAACAGTCTTAAAGCGAAGAGCGGACAACTCCTATACTAATGTCCATGGATACGTGCCCTTATATTTTTGATCAAGAAGTGCAATACTAACTGTTATGTTTGATGTTGTTCTTGTATTTTTGTACTTGTTGTAAACTAAACTGGCATCCTGATCTTAATCTTTCGTGTATGTCTGTGTTGAATGTGAACCTGAACAATGCATGAGGTGTGGTTAAGTAAACGCTAACTGATAAAAGGAGTCGCCAAATCCACGTGAAACTGTGTAACTGTATTGTAGCTAACTTTTACCCGAAATAATTAGGAAAGTGAAACAGCATACTAAATTAGCAATCCTCTGAACTTATGTATTGTGCAGTGCAGTGAACAGAGCGTGACGTCACAATGCGTGACTTTACAGTTCGAATACAAAAAGGTAACAGAATCAAAATTCTACATGAAACTACAAATCGAATTTTGAAAGAATAGATGTGCAAAAAGCTTCCACCAAATAGCCCTGCAAATTTATGCTGTCAAGCGGACTGTGTAAAATTTCAAACATTATATGATGCACACGCGAATGTAACTCTCCACTCTAAGATTGTCGGCAAAAGAAATGTGTCCTGCACTGCACTTAACGTACACAGAACCTGATAATAATGTTGAAAGGCAGTGCGTAACTGTGAATGAACTTACTGTGCCCTTAGTGTGGCGTTAAAATGGCCCTAACAGTTTGTGTGACATACGTTGTGGTAACGGAAACAGGGTATGGCTCGAGAGTGATGAATTTTAAAATACAGTGCATCAGCAACAAAACCAGATAGAGAAAATACACCTTGCGTGGTAAAATGCAATTAAAAGTAGTTGTGCTAAGCAGATCACGTTTAACTTTTAAGCAACTGTGTCCCGCTAAGTGCAATGCTGCGACACACAGTTTGAAAACAAAATTTTTATAGGTAGACGGTGGTAGAAACTTGATTTACCAAATGGTCGAAAAGGGGCTAGCAATCAAAAATGAATTATGAACCTCATTCCTTAATAATTACAATCATTTTTACAAATTCGCTTCGTATAAGAAAGTGACTCTACCATGAAATTAGTTAATATAGTGGTATAGGAGAAGTGAATATATAACTTTGAGTGTAAGCCATTTCAGTAGATAACTTTGTTTATTCACAGTTTGAAAATCAAATTAACTGACCCGAATCAGTAAAATGAGAACTCATGAGGAACTACTAGCGAGTAAGCAGTGCAAGCGACAACATTACCTGAAAATCTTTACTCGTCTTGAACCAAGACCTCTGAGCAGCGTAACCAGCATCAGACTCCCTCGCTTACTTCTCACTGAATGCTAGTGGCAACGACAATGCTACTGACAACCAAAGTTCACATTGGTTATACTCAGAACCTCTGTGGAATAACATAACGAGTACTAGAGACTTCTGTGTGAAAAATATCCTATTTACAAACATGAAGTATGACACATAAAATAAAAGTAGAACTCACATCAGTTTATTTGAATACAAAGAAATAAGCTAGCAACGTTCCATAACGTCGTTCACGAGTACGGAATTCCAATAACGACGGTGTTATCTGCTAGCTATGGTTTAAAAGACTGTTTGCTACAAGCGGTCTGTCGATATCAAGTTGTAGTCACCCGACGTGTACCGAAACTACCTCGTCACTCGCGGCTACCACCGCTCTGTCAACCTTCTTACAGTTAAAATTAATATTCCTGACTCTTTGTGGATGGAACACAGCAAAAGTGAACATTTCACTGGAACAAATATATATGGTGTTCCATTCGTACTGGGTGTCACAGCTGATTTTGGGCATCTAACCTGAAGGATGTGCCATTATAGAAGTATTACACACAATTTTTTCTAGGAATAGTTGTAGTTAATTTAGAAGTATTTAATTTTCGCCAAAATGACGATTTCGTTTGCGAGGGAGCCTTAGGTGCCAATTTTTAAAGCTCTTTCGCGCATGAATACACCAGAGACCCGTCGTAGAACCTGTTGTGACCCACGGAAATAGTCAGTGTCTCGCAACCTGGGCAACCAACATGCCCGAAACTTTGCAAAGGAGTATAACTACTTTGGTTTTGAACAGGAGTGACCTCAGATCAGTCCACTGTGTTCTTTGAAACCCGACTGTTAAATAAATCCCACAGCGAGAGCTCTGCCTCCGTACGACTCGGTTCCATCCGCCTTTCCCATGGCTACTGCAGTGTCTCCAGACCACAGAGTCGTCTCGATAAGACGCCGTACTCAGAGGGTGTAAATGAGTGCTGCAGGCACCAAAACGGCAGATAGCACTGGAAAACAAAAGAAATCTGTTCTTGGTATCTGAAATATCTGAACTGATTCTGGGTATCTTGGTGTTGTCGAAAGCGAAAATGTTATTTTATTTTCTCTAGCTGCTGAAGTTAATGAGATACTGATGATATAATTCGAAATTTGCTCTGAAGACCACATTATTTTTACCCCACCACTTGTAGACCGATTGATTGCGTAATACTAATTGATTTATCCTAGCTGTATTCATGTTATTGTTGCATATCTACTTTAACTGTTATGTCATTTTTTTTTTGTTTCTTGCATGTGGATTCATTAAGAGGAAAATTTGTGAACAATCCTGATGTTTTTTGTATCATCTATGGGGAGTACACATTCATTCGGGAAGAAACGTTATAGCTGTCTTAATAAAAAGAGAATTTTGGCCTATTTCAAAGGAAAACACAAAGACCAAGATAAAGCTATGTCACCTCACACTGTATGTAAAACTTTAGAACGTGCACAGACCATCTGCGACAGTGGACAAATGGGAAATGTAAGTGCCTGAAATTTTGGGTACCAATGATATGGCAAGAATATTGAAGGCCGACCCATTTTACTTGTTAAAAACCATTCAAAAGCCATAATCGCCTAAAAATTATTTATTTAAGAAGACCGGTGTCAACAGTCATTGCTCTCATCTTAAGGTGTTTAACTTCTTTGTTAATGTTAAAGATGTGAAGATTACAGCAATGCCTGTTGAACTCGGTCTTCTTAAATGAAGAATTTTTTATGCGATTTTGGCTTATGAATGGTTTTTAATAATTGAGAGAACAAATAAACCACGGTGATAGCTATTACATTTGTTCAGTGAATGTAAAGTCCATCAGCTACAACAACCGGAAAGTGTACTGCTCAGAGGAGATATACGTTCCTATAATTATCAGAGTCATCAGAAGAAGAGGAAGAATCAACTGAAAGCCGTGCCGAGCAAAATCATAGTGATTCTGCAGGGCTTTCATCAGCTGATAACTCCTTTAATCAAGCGAAATTGAACGACTTCACTACGGATCGAAGACTTCCCAAAACGTCCTCGGAAGTGTTACATTCCAGGCTGATATAGAAACACTGTTATCAGAAACTAATGCCACATTCTATCGCAAATGAGATATAAATTTCCTGCTATTCAGTATATCCATTGTGGATGACGAACTGCGATTGAGATTTAAGTTGACGTTCATGCGGTAATAAATATGCAACCAATCGCTTTTTTACGATTTATTCAACTGAAGTCACCCCAAAAATTCCTGAATGAACAAACCGAGACAGCACAAAACCTTACCTTCCACAATTTCCAGGATATCCTGGCACCAAAACCACAGTAAAAATGGTAATAATAATACATATTCATCTTCTTGCATAAATCTTTTCCTCTTGGCATGTAACGACTATAGTATTCTGTAACTTACGAAAATATTTTAATTATGTATTAATTATTCCACTCTAGTTCTTTACCTTTTATGTAATTGTTAACCCATATAAAGTTTTTTGGAGATACAAAGACACTCCCGCAACTAGCAACATTTACTAAACGTAAATTCTGTACTGATAACATTTGGAAAATAATATAATACATAACTAGTGCAAGACTATTATGTAGTTAAGTGTAGTATCTGTCAAATCCATATTATTTGTAAAAACATCGAATGTTTGCATTCAGTGATCAGTGTTAAATCAAGTGTAGCTAAATATTGTGTTTATTTGTGTAGACAGCTTAATTCTGCACGTTGTACGAAGCAATCTGATCTGTGTATCACAAGGAAGTGCACTGTAAGTACCTAAAACGTAAACAGCTTTCGAGTTCGTAAGTTTTTCGTCACCGGTTACTAAATTTCCGTCATTTCTGCCAGCAGTACCAGCCAGCACTGCATCTGGCTACACTCGATTCGTAACATAATGTTCTTGTAACAACTCTATCGGACGAAGAGCCTGCAGTGGTTCGAAAACAGGTTTTTGGTTGAATAAATCGTAAAAAAGAGACTGGTAGCATATTCATTACTAAATAAACGCCACTTCCTAACAATATTTACAACAGGAAACCAAATTGTCACTTCTAACAAGTTGAAGGATAATTATTGAAAGTGGACATCAGAAAAGGTACACCAAGTGATTGGTGGTTATTAACAGATAGCTCTAAATGTAACCTAAAATGTGTTCTTTCTCATAATGGGAACTCATGCGGGTTAGTTGCAATCGGTCACTAAGATGCTACGCCTAAAATTTTAGTAACAATAAACAAATTACTTTAGGAGATTTCATATTAACTGGTTATCTGTATCTCAGTATCTCAAGATGGTGAATTTTCTTGCATGAGAACTAGGGGGTACACCAAATACCCATGCATTATACACACACACACACACACACACACATATATATATATATATATATATATATATATATATATATATATATATATATATAGAGAGAGAGAGAGAGTTATAAGTCAACAGTGGTTGAGAAGCTTTATTGTCTTAGAAAGATTTCTCATCACAGAACTTTTCATTGACAGAAATAACATCGTAATGCCAACACAGTTTATCAGGTTTATTGTGTTAATGAAGCTGTTAACCAAGGCTTTGAATAGAGATGGAGCATTTTTTTGGCTGTATATGTACGAATCTTACTGCAATGTTGAAGAAAACGCTAACACTCTTCAACAATCTTATCATATGTCTCACTTGTTCTGAATGTTTCATGTAATCTTGTCTTTGGCATAATTTGTTGGCTTATTCGCTACGCAAATTTTGACAGTTGGAAGTTATGAATCTCTACACTGCTTTAATCTGTTTCCACTTTGCTTACTGCGTTGTTTGCCAAAAATGCCGTCAGTGAGCGAGTTGGCCCTATTGTCAGGCCCCCGACTCACGTACTTGAGGGCGGGGATTCAAGCCATTGCCTGGCCACATTTATTTGCGTATTCCGTGGATTTCATGAGATCTCCTAAGGTAGATGATCAGATAATTCCTTCGAAAAGGAGATGGACAATAACCCTAACCTACTCCCACCTCTGTTATATCCGGATTTTGTCGAGATTTTAAACCCAAGACTTCCTTCTACCCTGTGTTCTACCAAATTTACGTTGATGAGTGCATTTAAAAGATTTGCTGACGTTTTAAATTATAAATACTCCTCTAGCTGCAAAGAGAATCACTAAATTATACACAATGTGATTAAAAGTATCCAGACACCGCCAAACACATGCGTCTTTCATTTTACGTGTATTGTGCTGCCACCTACTACCAGGTACTCCGTGTCAGTGACCTCAGTAGTCACTAGACATCGTCAGAGAGCAGAACGGGGCGCTCCGCAGAACTCACGAACTTCGAACGTGGTCCCGTGATTGGGTGTCACGTCTGTTCGTGAGATTTCCACACTCCTAAACATCCCTGGGTCCACTGTTTCTGATGTGATAGTGAAGTGAAAACGGGAAGGAACACCACAGCACAAAAGCTTACAGTCCTACCTCGTCTGTTGACTGACAGAGACCGCCGATAGTGTAAGAGGGTCGTAATGTGTAATAGGAAGACATCGATCCAGACCATCACACGGAATTCCAAACTGCAACTGGATCCACTGCAAGTACTATGACAGTTATGCGGGAGGTGAGGAAACTTGGATTTCATGGTCGAGCGGCTGCTCAGAAGCCACACATCACGCCGGTAAATGCCAAATTACGCCTCGCTTGGTGTGAGTAGTGTAAACATTCGACTATTTTACAGTGGAAAAACGTTGTATGGAGTGACGAAACACGGTACACAATGGCAGGGTGTGGGTATGGCAAATGCCCGATGAACGTCATCTGCCAGCGTTTGCAGTACCAACAGTAACATTTGGAGGTGATGGTGTTATGGTTGTTTTGCGTGGTACTATCGCAGCACAGGCCTACATTGATGTTTGAAGGACCTTCTTCCTTCCCACTGTTGAAGAGAAATTCGGGAATGGTGATAGCATCTTTGAACTCGATCGAGCACCTGTAGTGGAGTGGTTACACAACAATAACATCCCTGATATGGACCGGCCTGCACAGAGTCCTGACCTGAATGCTACGGCATATCTTTGGGATGCTTTGGAACGCCGACTTCATGCCAGGCGTCATCGACCGACATCGATACCTCTCCTCAGAGCAGCACTCCATGAAGAATGGATCTGTGAGAGTGGAAGTTGTCATCAAGTGTAAGAGTGATCCAATACCATACTGAAATCGAGCGTTAATAATGGAGGGCGCCTCGAAATTGTAAGTCATTTTCAGCCCGGTGTCCGGATGCTTTTAATCACATAATGTAGGTATCATGACGACCAACCCCTATTTGAGATGCAGGCAGAGTATTCAAGACAATCCTGGCGCCCGGAGGGTAACCTGCTTAGAGTTTCAATTCATCACACGGTCGAATTCCCACCTTACGTCAGCACGAAAAGTTTAAATAAAAAAGTATTCTGCCTTTGCCGTGTGATAAAATTATGTCGCCTGTAAAGCACAGCAGTGGTTTGCTTTCTCTTCACACTTTTGTGCGAGTTCTTAAATGACAGCCCCTCGTTTAATTACTTATCCGGATCAACGGTTTAACGGTAAAACAACTTTAGTAAGACGAGTACTCTCCCGTGACCATGAAATGTTATTATGGTACCTAATTTTTGGAGATTCTGTAGATTACTCGAGTGCATTCACATTTGTTTCGTCATTTTTCTTATTATTTCTTTCGTCGCATAACCTCTTCGACTATATAATGTGTTGTGACTGACAATTCGCAATTTTTCACAAACACAACTTTTATTGATATAAGTTGACAAGGTTTATGACTGAACAACAAACGAAAGGTAACAACAACGATTCCAGTAAAAGTCTCCTAATTGAGGCAAACAAAAGTTCACTTAAAATTTTCCACAAAGGTTCATGTTAACACACACACACACTAGTAAAAGTCCAATTCAGAGACGAAGATGTAATCTTCAGCTGTCGTAGTACACGAGGTCGGCATCTGAAGTGAACTGAACTTCGGGTCTGCTTCTAGCTCCTAAATAGCTGTCTCCAGCCGGCCGAAGTGGCCGTGCGGTTAAAGGCGCTGCAGTCTGGACCCGCAAGACCGCTACGGTCGCAGGTTCGAATCCTGCCTCGGGCATGGATGTTTGTGATGTCCTTAGGTTAGTTAGGTTTAACTAGTTCTAAGTTCTAGGGGACTAATGACCTCAGCAGTTGAGTCCCATAGTGCTCAGAGCCATTTGAACCATTTGAGCTGTCTCCAGCAATTCAGGTTTTGACGTAGAGATACTTCTTGCAGGCCGTGGATCGACCTCCCCCTGCAGGAAGTAGTGCTCGGAATGTCTGTTTACATTATCTTGTATGTAAATAGCCGGTGTTTACCACGATGCTTTTCATATGACTTGGACTTAAGACAACCTCGTCCTCTGTGGTGTAATATGGGTTGCCGGCCCTCAGGGGCTACCTTGGCTCTGGCATAACAGAATGCTATTCCTATGTGTACTGCCGCCGTAAACATGTCCTTAGCATCCATCATCGTTCCTTCTATGTGCGAGATCTGAACTGACTGTGTTATACATTCAATTTCTCTAAAGCCACAAAGATAAATTAGTCTCCTTTCCTTTGCGTCTTTTTATCACAAAACTTCTACCGTGAGGTGGAAAACTGAGCGAGCGAGAATTCTGACATTTATCCTCTGTGTGACTTCGTGAGTATCGATAAACGTTGTTGGGTGCTCTTTTCCATAATTTCTGTTAAACTTGTAAAAAAAGTCCTCAGTTCATTTGCTTCCAAATGATTTTAGAAAATCATCAGGTATCTCATCAGCTTCTACTGACTCGTTCCAGTTTAAACCTTAGCCATGATCGTATTATCGAATCATTTTCCTCTTCCACAGCATCGTATTTTACTTTTTAAGCATCGATTTCTTTTCGTCTTTGCTACTTTCCTGCCATCCTTTGATTTACAGTCATTCAGATCCTTTCACTAATAACATAAGTACATATCCTGAGTAATCCTTGCGTTCACTTTATACGTAGAATCCTCAACGGCTTTTATTATTTACAACTGCATTGCTTCTAATCTATTGGGCTACTGCGAAATATTTTTCATTGCGCTTCCTTCAATCCTTATTTTTGAGCCACAGAACTTTATCGCGTTCGTTGTTTACTACATCTCAAAGTCCGCCCCCGGTAGCTGAGTGGTCAGCGCGACAGAATGTCAATCCTAATGGCCCGGGTTCGATTCCCGGCTGGGTCGGAGATTTTCTCCGCTGAGGGACCTGGTATTGTGTTGTCCTAATCATCATCATTTCATCCCCATCGACGTACAAGTCGCCGAAGTGGCGCCAAATCGAAAGACTTGCACCCAGCAAACGGTTACCCGACCGGAGGCTCTCGTCACACGACATTCATTCATTCACTACATCTCAAACTTCTGCTACTTCACCTTCCATCATGTGATGGAGAGTAAAATTTGATTAGCAGTCTGTGCTCTGAGTCTGAAATGTTGCGGCATGTTTTTATTCCTGCATATCCAGCTAGTCCAGGCAGCGCAGGTCAGCTACTTAAATTTCTCCAGATATCGCTGGTGTCAGCGTACTGCAGAGGTACCACCACGCGGAGCCTGTGAGTGGCTGCCTGACACAACGGTTGACGGTGTGTTGGTATTACTTGAAAGCAGCAACAACCTGGAGCTATATGTGGGTACCGTGGGCAGCCGTACCGGAAAAAACCTTTTGTACCGTGCCGGGCCATAAAAGATGTGCTGCCGGATCTTTTTCATCTCCCGGAGTTGCTAACCTTGGGAGCTGCGTGCCGATAAGCGGATTCTAAGCAGACAACTGGAGGCGCTGCAGGAGGCGGTAACAGCTGTACTTAAAATCTCCAGTACATAGCGGTAGCGACGACATCTGTTTGAGGCTGCTGTGGGCGGCAGTGGACAAGCTCAGGTTCACTAAGGACCTAGCATGGCGCGTCGACCATACATGTCTCTGTGGACTGAAGTCGTCAAATGACGGTGCTGCAGAAGAGATCGTTGTAAATCCTGGACACTGGCGAAAGCTTTCCTGTACAATGCTGTAGCGCTGCAGAATGTAGGATGGAGGCACGAGGCATTACAGCTGCTATGATCAAAAGGGGATGTGGTCGACTGTAACACGGATATGGTTTGGCTGTGGCAGCACGCAGAGTCTTCTTCCTGCCAACATACAGCAGCTGTAAGCCAGTGAGGAAGAGAAGATGCGACTTTCCATTACGGCGATGCTACAGCACGTCTTAGGAGTAGCTTGTACTGATGGATGCGTCGCAATTGGCTTTGTACGGGCATCAGTGTTAGTCAGAGAACTAACAGTCAAAACACAGCGACGCTGTGCTGCGCCTGAACATGTAGAACTGTGGCTATAGTTGTATTGTAATATAAGAATATGGTCGTGGTGTGCCCTGACTGTATCATTATTGTTCCTGAGTTGGACAAACATGATGAGGCTATGGTGTGCTACAAGGGAGTCTTGGTGGTAAGCATCGTGATTCAGTTATCAGAAGAGTCATATTTTTAGAAGGTTGTAAAATAGCTTGTCTGTGTCCCTGAAGGTTCTGTTGTGCTTGTATGTTGTCCTTCTAGGGGATGGTATAGATGTTGGTGGTAGCTGACTGTTGCTGTAATTGCAGCGAGCTTCTGTGTTCGTTAGAATTATCGTCCTGTACCTCCCTGTAAACCTAGTTTTCGGTTGTAATGAAGCCGATGTTAGATGTTCCTCAATGGGTATGTTGTATTCCTTCTTCATCATAACATTATTACGTAATGCTTCTCATATTATAGTGATGATTTCCTAGGTTCAACGAACGTTGCATTACATTAACTTGAGAAATTGAACTTACCCTTTCAAGACGGCTTGAGGGATTAGAATCTGCAACTGCTAAAAAACATTATATAAAGGGATGTCCTGTGTTCTGTCATTACTTCTGTGTGGAGAATTAACAGTTTCAGTACACAGTCGGTCTTCATTTGTCCCATCACATGTTAGCACATATGCCTCCACAATTACAACATACACTTTTCTAAACACATGGTGTAAAAACTATCTCTTTTCACATCTCTCAAATATTTTCAACAAAATCTCTCAGATAGCAAGCTGAGAGTAACCATGAATAATCCCATGAAATCCACTATCAAACTTAGACTGAATTTTCGCTAAAAATCGTATATACATTCTGAACCGATGTTCGAGAACCTTCAAGAACAAGCACTAAATAAATTTATATTTAAGACAAATTTAGTTACTCGAACTTTTTATCAGTTTTAATTTATATATTTTTTGCTGAAAATCTAAATGAACATTTATAGGCCAAAAGGTTCGTATAAAAAGTTTACAAGTCTGGAAAATATGAAAAATAGATTCTTACTATTATTTCGTAAATTCGATCTCATTCCCGATCCCAAAATTAACAAAATTCTAAATGGAGTCATATTTTGATGGCATACAGCACTGAGAGATGATAATATTAGTATCTAATGTAGTTTTCCATTCAGACCATTGTCTAATTTTCATAGTATACTATCAATAACTGATAATATATGAAATGCAAGTAGAAAAACGTATTTACAGAAAAAATAAATTTGGTGGTCAGGGATCTCTACGAACACCCACAGGTAAGAACTACACAATTTATGTAAGAAAATCGTCTTAAGTGTGGCTAAAATTCAGATGGTGTCGAGCAGTTCAATAACCGAGGAAAGATTTCGATAAAACTAGATTCACTGCAGGGCCGAAGAAAATTTATTAATAATATGTATACTTCTTAGGATAAAACCCAGTTGTATGTTCTGTTGCACACTCGGAGATCTCATTGTTTACTACTGTGGGGCTAGTAAATATTTTTGGGAGGCCAGTTATTTTTGAAATTTGAGTTCAAGATTTCGTCTTGTTTGTTTCTACATGCGTTCTCTCACTGTAAATTGTTATTTAATACTTGAGTTTTGGATAAAAGCCTATGCTTGCACAACCCCCAGCGAAACTACTGCCTCACTAAAATACTGTGTCACAAGGTTGATCGTGGTCAGTAGATTAGTTAAGAAAAACCGGAAGATAAAAGAACTTGTCACCGCAGAGTACTGTTACATAGTAACTACGTTCTTCAGATTTCGAGTGTATGGCACTGGAGTAACATAAACGGTAAATAAGATTTCAACATGAATTCTGATACCAACTGCGTAATGAGAGCATTCTCGTTTAACTCCAGGCTAATCTTAGTGAAAGCTGCATCATTATCATCAACTTTCACATCACAAAAATAGTGATTAGAAAGGAATTATAGATATTAAAATAGAAACTAAATTATTTAAATCGGTTAACTAGGAGCACAATCGTAAAATAAAGTAATCAAAAAAGTCTAAATCATAGCACCTACCATGGAGTGAGAGTGCGACAGAAATATTTGAAGAAGGAAACATATTTTGACAGATGATGTACAAACTTTGTGAAATAGAAATTTTAAAATCTACTGCAAAACAATTACAAATTACAAGGTGCTGAAAAGGAAGAATATGTGTGTTAACACAAGAATTTTCAGCAGAGGGATACAGAGAATAGGTAAATGGAGTGCAACTGCAGATTGACAGGGACCAATATTATCTCATTTAAAATATGCAGGCATGTATCTGTTAAATGTCCAATGAAACATGTCTCTGTCAAACACACTTAGAATACTAAGGATGCTAAAGCAGTGGTGGCAGTTGAAAATCTCATTTCCTACAAGCAGATGTCAGAGTTAACATTACAGACATCGCCACGGATCGATCCTTTCAGGACGTACAGGGTACTAATCCTGACACGTTTTTCTTTATAACTTTACTTGAATAACCATTATTTCACAACTACATTTAGAAGGCATTATCTTCCAAGTAAGCTCCTATTTTTTAGATAGTAGACTGTTATTACCCCTGATCTCAACCTAGAGGAATTTGTCTTGTAGTTGCTGGATTTCAGTTAACAGATTTCCAGCGTCGAGTGAGTATTGTCAACATAGCTGATACGCCAGATTTTCTACTTGTGTTGCTTTTAATCCCATTCTGATCTGTGCGATACTGTAAGGTATAAAGATAATAACTCATCTTTGTAATGCGCAAGAGAACTAAATTAACTAGTTGCTAGAGGGCGGAGTATTTATTCCAAATTAAAAGGGTAGCCTATACAGGGAAATGAATTCAATTAAGAGACTTGATACAGTCTATTTCGTGCAAGTGGATAAGATGGCTGCCTTCTAATGCTGTGCCCAAACTGCTTATCTGTCGAATTGTAACTGGTTTAGAAATAACGCTCTTATGTGGAATATCTTATTAGGGACAGCATTTGGTGGGAGTTAGTTTTTGGGCAATGTCTTTCATCAGCATGTGCTGCTCTTTTAAAACGTTGGGGACAGCGTTTCTAATAAGGAGAATGGCAGAAGTAATACCTATTCAAATAATGAGAAGCCCTGGCAGCCACGTGAAATCCAGTCAAGTATGTCGACTCGTGAATAGTTATGGAGGTACGCTGATGTGGAGTAGGAGCATGGAGGGCGCAGCTTTGGGAAGAAAGGGTCACTGTGCCTAGTGGGAATACTAGCTAGAAGTTAATGAACGTGTATGGTAATATCTGAAACAGGTCGTTGTTAAACCGTAAATGGACCGCCGCGAGGTGCGTTAAAGACCGTGCGATAGGGAAGCTTCTGGTAATGAACGACGACGTATAGTTTACGGCTCTCTTTCATTACCAGTCATAATGTATAAGTCTTGGCTCCTTAGTCCTGGCGCCTTGCTCCTTAATGCTTCTCATATAACATGGAAGCAGGAGATTAAGGGAGGGCAGCTAGCTTACCGGTCGTAATCCAGAAATGGGAACCTGATATTCAGATGGCAGTAAAGGTCGACGAAATATAGCGACTTAAGTCTGTTGTGATAGTGGACTGTAGCAGTTGAGCTCCATGGAGAGACGAGAAGGTACGCGGCCGAGAAAATGTCTAAGGACTGGTAGGGGAACAGCGAACGTTTCTGTTACAGCAGAAGGAGGTTCACCTGCAGCACGATATAAAATGGATACGTGGGTCTACTTGAGGGAGTATCAGGTGGCAACTTACGGTAACATGTATCGGTAGAGATAGTGAAATTGGAACAGGTCCTACGCTAAGCCTAGAGTGGCAGAGGAAGAAGAAGACATGGTTGTTGTAGTCTAGAGAGGTTGTACAGCTCTTTTACTCGTTGAGGAAACAATGAACAGTGATGAATGCATGCAGAATTTCGTGCAGCGCCTACTGTTACCGTTCTAACAATGGCAGGGACCATTTTTGTACTTAAATTCCTCACGTCAAGCCATTCGACACACTCTCCTAGACAGTCATCAGCCTATATAGTCAATGAGCACCATCACCATACTTCCCCCGTTGACTATGGAGGGGCCAGAATCGTGTCACCTGCGGCTGTTGGTATGTCATGATGTAGTGCAGTTCCACCGCCAGAGGGTCTCTGTAGTCTTGGTTGTCGCAGGTGCTGAATAGGGGCCCATCACATAATCATTTCTAGTTGAGGAGGTCTTTTGTTCATCACAGTTACAGTGATGGCATGGGAGATGCAGAGGTGGTCGTTGGCCTTCTTGACATACCTGGCAAAAACTGCTGAAGCACGCCAACGTCTGTAGTCCCCCATCACGAAATCGATGTGTACAGTTGTCTCTGGCAGTGAGTACTGCAGTAATTGCGCCGGCCGGAGTGGCCGTGTGGTTCTAGACGCTACAGTCTGGAACCGAGCGACCGCTACGGTCGCAGGTTCGAATCCTGCCTCGGGCATGGATGTGTGTGATGTCCTTAGGTTAGTTAGGTTTAATTAGTTCTAGGTTCTAGGCGACTGATGACCTCAGAAGTTATGTCGCATAGTGCTCAGAGCCATTTGAACCATTTTTGCAGTAATTGGAGCAGGAGAAAATTGACACTAGGCAGTGGCGGCTTCTGGTGATGGTCCACAGAAGGCATCCTAGCTGCTAGCTGGCTTTTGTAATGGTGGCAGAAAGTGCAATAGGGGAATCAAGGTCAAACCGCGCTTCCTCGTGGCTGATGATGAGCCCGACCTGGGCATTGGACAGCTACAAATGTCGGCACAAGGTGGTGGATAGCAACAGTCCACCTGTTCGGGTGCTGGTGGCTGAGAGGGTAGATGGGCCAGCCTCCAGCCCACAACTCACTAGGGAGGCAGCCACCAGCAGATGTTAGCCAGCCTGTGAGTGGCACGACTGTGCAGGAGCGGCAAGTGGACTGCATGCAGTATTACAATGGGCAGACACCTGCAGCTAATGATTGCGAAGTTGGACAGTGACAGCCCCAGTTTCAGTAATTTTCTGTTGTGCCCAGTATTCCCAGTCACACAGTTAATGCCAGACACTATTCACGAATAGGCCGCTAATCTGGAAGTGGCCTTCTTCTCGTGAATAGTGGTTGTCATTGACTACGTAACCGGGCGTACTGTGCTAAGCTGAAAATTATTCATACTGAGGCTCTCAATTAGGTGGCATTCATATGAATCCGTTTGGCTGGTGTTTTTCTAACGGCAGCACTCTTGCCTCATAAGTCACAACTGTACTGGACTGACAAGGCAGCCAGTCCACAGTGACGGGTAGCCGAAAGGGCACACGTACACACACGCCGACTGGCGCGAAGTCTGGAACAGGATTCGTAATGAATGTGATAAAGAAAAGAACGTAGCTACTAGAACACTTAACTTTTATACCGTCCTTTGGTATACAGCATTCTTGATGATACAAGTGAGACTATCTTGAGATACATGCAATGGTACAAATGGCGCCTTGCTAGGTCGTAGCCATGGACTTAGCTGAAGGCTATTCTGTCTCTCGGCAATTGAGAGAAAGGCTTCGTACGTGTAGTCGCTAGCAATGTCGTCCGTACAACTGGGGCGAGTGCTCGTACGTCTCTCGAGACCTGCCGTGTGGTGGCGCTCGGTCTGCGATCACTGAGTGGCGACACGCGGGTCCGACATGTACTAATGGACCGCGGCCGATTTAAGCTACCACCTAGCAAGTGTGGTGTCTGGCGGTGACACCACAACAACAAGCTCAGATGACCAGACATAACCATTGGGAAATTACGAATTAATTCGCCCTGTTCTTCCTATCTGGTCAGCTGCTCCATTAGTCATGACACTGGAGTGAGGCGTCTCAGTAACGACTATCACAGACGCTAGCTTGAGGCTTCTGCATTGTAGTCATCTAGCTGGATACACCTTCTCCGCTCATGATGTTGTTCAGCTGAAAGTGAGCAGGAACCGTTCCGTACATCAGGCGAGGCCGTAATGCAACATCTAGATATCGGATACATAGTGAGCTTACAAAAGTGATGGTTTATCTCCTAATAACGTCTCTGACCTCCTTTTGCCCGACGTAGTGCGGGAGCTGGACTCAACTAGCCCCCTGCAGAAATTTGCCAAGTGTTGCTGGTGTAGCACATTGTGCACGGACTGTTCTCCTGATTATGTCTCATAAGTGTTGGAAGGAATTTATGTCAGGTGATCTGGGTGGCCATATTGTTCGCTCAAATTCTTCAGAGTGCTCTTTAAACCAGTTGTGAACAGTTATGAGATGCTGACATGGTGCATTCTCGCCCATGAGCTTCTGCAGATGATCTCCAAGTTGTTGTTGTTGTTGTGGTCTTCAGTCCTGAGACTGGTTTGATGCAGCTCTCCTTGCTACTCTATCCTGGGCAAGCTTCTTCATCTCCCAGTATCTACTGCAGCCTACATCCTTCTCAATCTGCTTAGTGTATTCATCTCTTGGTCTCCCTCTACGATTTTTACTCTCCACGCTGCCCTCCAATACTAAACTGGTGATCCCTTGATGCCTCAGAATATGTCCTATCAACCGATCCGTTCTTCTAGTCAAGTTGTGCCACAAACTTCTCTTCTCCCCAATCCTATTCAATACTTCCTCATTAGTTATGTGATCTACCCATCTAATCTTCAGAATTCCTCTGTAGCACCACATTTCGAAAGCTTCTATTCTCTTCTTGTCCAAACTGTTTATCGTCCATGTTTCACTTCCATACATGGCTACACTCCACACAAATACTTTCAGAAACGACTTCCTGATACTCGATGTTAACAAATTTTTCTTCTTCAGAAACGCTTTCCTTGCCATTGCCAGTCTACATTTTATATCCTCTCTACTTCGACCATCATCAGTTATTTTGCTCCCCAAGTAGCAAAACTCCTTTACTACTTTAAGTGTCTCATTTCCTAATCTAATACCCTCAACATCACCCGACTTAATTCGACTACATTCCATTATCCTCGTTTTGCTTTTGTTGATGTTCATCTTATATCCTTCCTTCAAGACACCATCCATTCCGTTCAACTGCTCTTCCAAGTCCTTTGCCGTCTCTGACAGAATTACAATGTCATCGGCGAATCTCAAAGTTTTTATTTCTTCTCCATGGATTTTAATACATACTCCGAACTTTTCTTTTGTTTCCTTTATTGCTTGCTCAATATACAGATTGAATAACATCGGGGAGAGGCTAGAACCCTGTCTTACTCCCTTCCCAACCACTGCTTCCCTTTCATGTCCCTCGACTCTTATAACTGCCATCTGGTTTCTGTACAAATTGTAGATAGCCTTTCGCTCCCTGTATTTTACCCCTGCCATCTTTAGAATTTGAAAGAGAGTATTCCAGTCAACATTGTCAAAAGCTTTCTCTAAGTCTACAAATGCTAGAAACGTAGGTTTGCCTTTCCTTAATCTTTCTTCTAATATAAGTCGTAAGGTCAGTATTGCCTCACGTGTTCCAGTATTTCTACGGAGTCCAAACTGATCTTTCCCCGAGGTCGGCTTTTACTAGTTTTTCCATTCGTCTGTAAAGAATTCGTGTTAGTATTTTGCAGCTGTGGCTTATTAAACTCATAGTTCGGTAATTCTCACATCTGTCAACACCTGCTTTCTTTGGGATTGGAATTATTATATTCTTCTTGAAGTCTGAGGGTATTTCGCCTGTTTCATGTCTCATGTCATGTCTCCAAGTAGCGTAACGTAACCATTTACAGCCTATTATCGGCCCAGCACATTCCATGTAAACACATCTTACACCGTTATGGAGCCAGCACAAGGTTGTGTAGTGTTTTGTTTCAGCATGTGTCCAGTGCTTTGTGGGTCTGCTCCACATTCGAACCCTACCATCAGCTGTTACCAACTGAAATTGGTACTCATATGACCAGTCGTGTATGCTCCAACCGATATGATCACGAGCGCATTAGAGGATCTGTAGGAGATGCGCTGTTAGCAAAGGATCTCTCATCGGACGTCTGCTGCCATAGCCCATTAATGCCGAATTTATCTCCACTGTCCTAATGTATACGTTCATTGTACTTCTAACGTTGAGGTTTGCGATTACTTCACACTGTGTTGCTTGTCTCACAGCACTGACGACTCTACGAAAACGTCGCTGCTCTAGGCCGTCAAATGAATGTCACCGACCACTGGGTTGGCCGCAGTGGGAAGTAATGCCTGAACTTCGATGTTGTCGGCACACTCTCGACACTGTGGATATCAGATTATTGAATTATCGAACGATTTCCGAAACTGAATGTCCCGTACGCCTAGTTCCAACTACCATTCCGCGTTCAAAGTCTGTTAATTCCCTTAGTGCGGTCGTAATCACGTCGGAAACCTTCTCACATGAACCATCTGAGTACAAATGATAGCTCCATAAACGCATTGCCCTTTTATACCTAGGATATGCGATACTACCGCCATTTGTGTGCGTCCACGTAACTGCCACATGACTTTTGTCAGCTCAGTGTAGCGTGACTGTGTCTTGTTCCTTCTGCATTACCGATAACAACCATGGAACGACTGCAGCAAGAGTTTTCTAGAAGATAAGTTAAAACGTCGGCGTAACGTAAAGTTTATGTATAGATTTAGCATCCTGAGCGTATCGTCAAACACAGTGCTTATAGCGTAATTTTAAATAATAATAAGTGATTGTTTGAATAATTCATGCAACGATAACCATGCCGTTATTCTTATTGTATGAAGTAGTTTTGAAAATTAGAATTAATGAATATTTTCTCTTCTATGTATGTTAATAACCACGGCTGATTTTTCTCAGGGTGCTATCACCAACAATAGCATACATATATCAACGGGAAGACGTCCGTCCTACTCACGATGAATTAGAATCCTTTTAACCTATTACGCGAAATACATTTAAACAATTTTTTTTTATTTTTTTTTTATTTTTATTTTTTTTTTTTGGGGGGGGGGGGTGGATGTTCAAGGATAGCTACCTATGTGGAATGGCAGCGTAAGCATTTATTGATGTTCCTATAAATAAAACCTGTACCCCTGGCCTAATATGAATCAAAAAAATATTGGAGGACCCCGTTTTGAGATTATTAAAATTATTCTCTTTATAGTTTTAGTATTATATGGCTGTTGGACGAACTTATAAATTTTTGCAATTAATGGCGTCGTAAACACAATGAGCCTACACAGAAATCGACAGGGCAACATTTAATTAGTACGTACTGAATCATATACAGGATAGATACTGCCTACTCACAAAAATACGCACTACAATTACTAATCTCATATGTATTCAACAAAATTATATTCCTACTGCAAATAACTGTATCAGTTACAGACCGTGAAAATTTCACGTCCGTCAGTGAGGACCGCAGAATCGACAAGACAATGAAACAAAAACCACTCATCCTTCTTCTACAAAGAAAACACAGATAATAATGTTTGTAATTCTGATAGCACAGATAACTCTTCACCATTGTTAAGTCTCTGCAATTTATTTCTACTATATGCTGTCCAGTGTTATATACATTTGAAATTTCATTAATGAGATACCATTCTTTCATTTTCAACGATTTACACAGATTTTTTCTTCACCAGCGATTTGGAGTCCGTTCACATAAGAAAACCTTCAGCAATATGAATCCGTACAACTACTTTTTTCTCATAATATCTACACTCCTTTCCTCAGAGCTATCTTCTTTGCTCTCGGATTCCAGTAAAGTATATCCTTCACTCATCTAGGATACGTTCGCCTGGGTACATATGCTCCTCGTCCCCTCCCCACCACAGTCAAATGGAATTTGCCTTAAAATCATAACTGCGTTCTCTAATCGAGTGAGTCCGCTTTTGTTTTCCTGTCTCCATTCTACTCTTCCATCAGATATCCCCCCATTGCCCGTTTTGTCATTTCGTGTTTTAGAAAAACTCTTTCAAAAAAATACGTTTATCACTTACATTGGTCCCAATATTTAGTAATAAACACCGACTGTAAACTTTCCTTTCCAGATGCATCAGAAGCTTGGTATTTTAAGTATTGTTATATTTTCAAAAAGTCATGTAGTTTACTGAAAACCTCTGAGTATGAGATTTTTATGTCCATTTTGTGCAGCTGCTCTAAGTAACAAAACTTTTTGACTAGCTCTGTGCCTGCATTATCAGTTTGTACAATTGTCTATCGTTACGCTCGCTACGCCTTGAAAAAATACACGGTGATGCGGCAGAATCGGTAGCGTCAATCATCTACCACGGGTTGGGATCAGAGTCTTAGGGAAGGACGGTGAACATCTTGTAAATGAAATTTTCTGTCGTACTTTGAGCCCTGGGCTCTCACAACCGGTATCATAGACTTTTCGGCTTGTTGGAAAGTTGCGGCGGCGCGGTTCTTTCCGTCCATTTACGAGGAACCTGCACCAACCTGTGAACATTGTCTCAGCATAGCATCACTAGGGAAGCCGAGCGAAACACAATGTACTTCGGCGTGAACCAGGCTGCAATTAAAGTCACTAATCTACGTTTCGGGAGAAAGTTTTCACACCAAATGAAAGGTTGGAAACTTTGTCCTTAATTAATATATTCTGAAAATTAGGTCATCAAGTGTCACTGCCAAGCCCGTGTTAGTCTCAACACAGTCACACAGAATCCCTTTCACTCACGTTAGCAAGTATATGGTGCTGCATTTCCCGAAAACGTATTAAATACAAAAATACGGAATGTTTTTGAGAATGTTCGACAAATATTAAGCCTGTCGGTGCCTAATGCAGTTACCGTTTTTAGCCACCGACCTGCTCAATATGCCACGCGGAATTTATGTCTTTTCTCGCCACTAAATTCACTAAAAAATTCCGAAAATTCTACGCACCATCGGAATAATTATGCCGTCACTTTACAACACTTTTGTGTACGAGACACTGCTAGATCCGGCAGCTTATCATTTCCATCGGAACTACTACTACACACGTCGAACTGTTTCATGGGTAGGATCCGACTCCTCTCTAGAATACTCGATGTCTTCTCTACCAGCAGACCACTGATAAGTTTACTCAACAGCCAAAACAATATTCTCCCGCGTCAGTCCGCGCTTTTCACCAATAACCAATCGTAAAATAGTAAACCTAACGGCTGCACATTTTACCGGCGTAATTATCTAATATGTTGAAGTTTTGTTTACGCATAAAGTTATTTACTATTGTTATTTATACCTGAATTAATTTTCCCTTTACCATAAACTTACTTTACAAATCTATTCTACAAGAATCCCCTTTATCCACATACATACTTCTTCGAAATGTTCCCACACTAAATCCCACTACATAACTCGTTAAACCATTATCTTCATATTAATCTTAAACCACACTCAAGCATCATTCTTACTGCTAAAACACATTTATAACATTTCACGCACACAAAAAGACATAATAACACTCTTTGAAAATACTAGAACAGTTTATGAAAAACATTCTATTACTTTAGTGTATTCTTGTGGGCACAATCGAAACTAAATCACAGTCTCCTATCGAATACTGTCCTCTATCCGCTGATACATAAACTACGTGCGCGTCCAGTCTCGCGTCACCATCTGTCACTATCCAGCTCTGAGACACATCTCCCACTTAACCGCCTCCAAGGCAGGATCGTTATACGGCGCCACGCCTCAAAGTCAACATCAGACGGTAGAATAAAACGTCAGAAAACTAAACTGCAATTTCAAGTTAACTTCTAAACACAACTGCAAACACCTGAATACGTTAGAGAAGAACTCTTCAAAATACAATAGAGGAGACAACGAGACACGATAATAAGAGGTGCGTTCAGTAAGTAATGCACTTTTTTTTTTCCCCGAAGCCAGGTTGGTTTTATTAATGATTCCATTATACGATATTAGTCCACACTCTTTAGTCTACCAAACCCTATTTTTCCACATAATAACCGTTCAATGCTATGACCTTACGCCACCTTACTGGGAAGCCGTATATGCTTGCATGGTACGACTCTACTGGTCGACGTCGGAACCAAGGTCTTGCTGCATCAATAACCTCCCCGTCTTCCACGTACTGCTTCGCGTGGTGTGCATCCGTCTTTGGGGCAAACAGGTGGAGGTCGGAAAGTATGATATCCGGCTCTCTGTTGGATAAGGAAGAACCGTCCAGTGAAGTTTTGTGAGCTCCTCTGGAGAGCACAGACATGTGTGAGATCTTGCATTGTCACGGACATGTTAGTTTGCGTTTCTGTGGCAACGACCCAGCAGAAGTCAGAGCTGTGTACGGCAGGCCGACACGCCAGAGATGGAACAGGTTTGCGTGACCTTTCTGTGATAATGACGGACGCCTCGCTCAACGACTCACCATGCTTTTGCTCACTGCCAGGTCTCGGACGACATTCTGCATGCGCATATGAATACCTGCGATGCTTTGGTTTTCCATCTAAAGAAACTCAATGACAGCTCTCTAGTTGGAATACATCTCCGTTACCGACGGCAATTTGAAGGATACGAATGGCACCGCCAGCTATCGGAACATCATGAAACTGTTGGGGGTTAAGCGGGAATACTCCACGATTTCCCAAAACAAAGTCAGCATTTTTTCAAATCGGTGGAGCAAAATAATTTGTTGCATTACTTACTGAACGCCCCTCGTACATGTATATACGCTCATCTGAAGTTGACTACGTATTATCATAGAGTTTGTAGCTTCTAAGTCGCAAACATAAGAAAAGTCACAGCATTTAAGTATTCATGAAAGATAGCCTTTTCGGAAGATAAACTAGTTAAATAAACCAGCCAACGAAGGAAACAAAGGGGAGTTACAGATTTTTGTACATTATTCACCGATAGTATCATGAGCAAATTTCTCAATATCCTGATCGGCATGAAGTGAGTGTAGGGTCAGGGTAGTGGGCCTTTCAATTTTAGGATTTTAAGTTTTTCTTCAACAACTCGTGAACCGCGATATCTAGCGAAAATATATCGCGACACAAACAACCTACAGTAAATTTCTGCCAAAAAAATGTTCTAGTAATTTTCCTTTAGGACTAATAGTCTGTCACTTTTGATGGAAGAGTTGTCTGCTACAGTTAACGTGGCTTCATATAGTTCAGAATATTGCTTTTTCTGCTATTTGCTTATCATATACCCACGCCTGGAACATAGATTATTTTAAGAGTCAACTTTATTGAATTTGTTGCCTTTTATTTCAAAGCAGTATTCTACGTTATCATTTATCCACCACCCAGTTATGGTTAGTCTTGTATGAATGAGTGCTTGACTGATAGTGCTTGTGTGAGTGTAGAATCAGGCTAGCTTTCATGGCTCTCGACGTGGAAAAGTGGAAACGTCGGTTGAGACTGACTTTTAGTGTGACCGTTGGTGGCAACAATTTGTCCCGCTCTTTCTTACATTTCGTCTTCCGATTACTCATTCACACCAATGATCTAACTATGGTGCTTTCCAACGAACTCTTGTGCAAATTTTGTTCAGTAAATTGGTGGTAAGCTTGAGAAACGTGTACTGGAATTCTTTTTAGCACACACCCTATTGGGCGAAGCGTTTGGCACCGCAGAGTCGTTTTATGTGCTGACTGCTTCCCTGCTAACCCACACCCACACCCGCGCCCCTCAGGTGCGGTGTACCAGACTCGAGCGTCTGGGAAATTGTACAGTTTCTTGTGTTCGGTCGGTTGTGGTCTCACGGTGTGGTGAGTAACACGTGATGCTTCAGAGTGCACTTCGTATAAGACAATTTGGTGGAGATTCCATTTACACGTTTTGTTTTATAATCTAGGTAATCTGTGTAGCAATTAAATTCAGTTATCAAGGAAATTACTACGAAAGACTCTCAGTTCGTAAATTTTATCGGTATACAAGTTGCATTTTGCACGGACGGCTTGTTACCGTATTCCACACACATCAGGTTTCCTTTGTTGCAACCTAAAAATTTACTGTTCACAATGAACGGTCAAAAGTCAGGTAGGGTAGCAACTGCCTGCAATTCGTACGAATTGTTAGGATCTCCCTCTGTTGGTGAAAGTATATTCCAGTAGCTTTCTTTCCCAGGTGTAGCGAGTGTTTGAGTTTTACTGCGTTCACAAGAACAACCGTTTCCTATCCTTACGATGACAAAATCCTTGGCTGACAGAGTAATGACAAGGAATTTTATTAACAAATCAACACCTTTAAAGAACTATATTATTAGAATGACTTTTGCTTTGTTAAATGAGAGCTAAAAGTGGAGGAGAGAATAGATCGAGTTACTTTGTCCTGGAGCATATTTCGCCACGCTTTTCTGCTACGTCCATTCCACCGCCCTTTCTTCCTCTTGTGACTAGCGAGAATAGCTACGCTCCTTGAGAAATGTCTTTTTCAATAATTAATTAAATTCAATGGCTGATCAGTAGTGATGAAGTCGTTTAATGAGATTCCACTGCTTGGCGCAGATAAATCATTGGGCCAAATCTGATTATATTCTCTTACCGACTTCAAACGACACTGCACCCAGTAGAGCTTTCCAATAGATAGGTGTTGCAACCCCTAGAAAAAGCACAGCAGCTTAAGAAAGTCCATTAGATACGGCGAAAGAAGTACTCATATTTTCAGTAGTACTTAAGTACAGAATTAAAAAGAATGAGATGATCGATAGCAGCAATGCGTAATGTTAAATACAATTCAAAGACTTTTAGCGTGACGCAGGAGAATGAAAAAACTGTAGGTTACTAAAAATAATATTTTAGTAATGTAAAATTAGTGTTGAAAGGCAACTGAAATCAGAAGTAACGTGAAATCTGCGTCACATATCGTGAGCAATCATTCTGCCTTAAATGTATACACTTTAAAAGCGCTTAAGGCGGGTGCCGCTCGTAACCCTTGCAGTTGTGGCATGTCACACATTGGTCACACCAGGAGGACTGTAGAGGACCGCTGTACTGAGTATAAGCGTCACACACGCTTAAGAAAGCCGAGAATATGTGCCTCTCTAGAACGTTCTCGTAATACCAACCACCGTACGAAATATAAAAAAAAAAACGTGATTCTGGCGTGCACTTATAGCTACTTGGATAGTGATATTAAGGAAAAAGTTGAGATTAAAGTTGGAAGTCACTCGTTTACCGGTATGATATGGCAGTAGAAGGTAGCACAAGTAAAGAGAGAAGTTTTAAATTTCGCATTTGAGAAATCATTCATGCAGAAGAATGGTACAAACATGCTGTCGTTTGGCCACTGCCAGTCTTCGTTATAGAGGACATTGTAATAATCATTGCTGATGCAGAGTAAAAACTGAAAGAGTTGAAGCAAATAAGTCGCCAGGTCCCGATGGAATCCCACCTCAATCTCACAGAGTGTAATCTACACCATTGTCTCACTTACCTTGCACGTATCGCGGATCTCTCGCATAGCGCAAAGTCCCAAGCGACTGGAAAGAAGTGCAGTTGTCTCCTATATATATGAAGGATAAAAGAACGAACACACAAAATTACAGACCAGTATCTTAACATCGGTTTGCTTAAGAATCGTTGAACATATGCTCCATGCGAATATTAGGGGAAAGCTTCTTTCCACAAATCAACACGATTTTGGAAAGTATTGCTCGTGCGAATCTCAGCTTGCCCTTCCCTTACACGAGATTCTGTGAACCATGGATATTCCTCGGTATCCGTAAGGCATTTGACGCGATGCCCTAACGCGAAATGTTAACGAAGGTACAAACACGCGGAACACGTTCCCAGGTATGTGAGTGGTTCGATGACTTCTAAAGTAACAGGACCCTGTGTGTTGTCCTCGACGGCGAATGTCCAACAGAAACCATGATATCGTCAGGAGTGCTCCAGGATAGTGTCATATGACCACTGTTGCTTCCTGTATACGTAAATGATCTGGCTTTCAGGGTAACCAGAAGTCAGCGGCTGCTTGCTCATGATGCTGTGGTGCAAGGCAAGGTATTGTCGTTAAACTGACTGTAGGAGCATACAAGATAATTTAGACCTAATTTCCAGTTAGTTTTACGAATGGCAGCAAGCCTTAAATATAGAAAAATGTGAGTTAATGTCGATGAGTATGAAAAAGAAATCCATAATATTTGAATACAGTATTAGCAGTGTGCTGCTTGACATGGTCACGTAGATGAAATATCCAGGCGTAAACTTGCAAAACAACACGAAATTGAACGAGCTTGTTACGATTGTAGTAGGATAGGTGAATGGTGAACTTAGGCTTTTTGGAAGAATTTCAGGAAAGTGTTGTTCATCTGTAATGGAGACCGCATATAGGGCACCAGTGCGCCCCTTTATTGACTACTGTTCTATTGTTTGGCATCCACACCAAGTCGAGTTAAAGGAAGATCTCGAAGCAACTTAGAGGCATGCTCCTACATTTGTTAGCGGTAGATCCGAAAGTATATCTAGTTGCCTCGGGAACTCAAATAGGAAACACTGGAGAGAAGGCGAGTCTCTTTTAGAGAAACACTACTGTTGGGTGACCATCCTCATCAGCAAGTACAGAAGTATTTGTTTCGTAAATAAAATCCGACTTTCTGGCTACACTGTGTTTCATTTCTCCGAGACGTGTTTCACCTTTTTCACTTTAAGACATCATCAACGAAATCGTTCTTCGCTCTTTTGTTTGGTATCTGCCTTTTCTCTCATCTGGCGATATGGTGGAGATCGTACGATAGCTCTATTTACGAAACATAAGCACATTTTTATGTTCCGACTATTTTAGTCCCACTTTTCACTTCTTTACCCTTATTTTTGTGATGCACTATCGGTCTCTGTCACTGATTATAGATATCTGACCGAAAACTGTGATTTCAAGACTTTAACTTCTGTGAGCTCACTATGTGCCTCATCCCATTAGATTTGTTTAGGTACATACGTGTGTGCGTAGATGCAGATGTGGATAAAGTGACTTTAAAAACAGAGATGGAGGTTTTTGCTTAATTTCTGCGTGTAATTCTCTCTCCACGTCGTTAAACAACAAAGGGGCCTAATTAGTGCTCATTGCTCAAACTTTGGTAACTAATATTCGTTATCGATAACCTCTGACAATGGTCATTGTGTGATGGTGCTTGTTGTTATTTCGTCGTGCGTGTTACTTTTCAGCATATGCCGTATTACTGTCCCAGACCGGTGTAGCCACGTTTACACACTTGCCATCTGTGCCTTGAAAATCGCGGGGTGTCCACCTGTCAAAAAGGCAGCGGTTGTCGAAGAGATCGCATGGTTACAGTCGCGTACGTTTTTTGTATTTATTCATACATGAATTTCGGCACTTCTCTAATGAGTCGCATCGGGATCTTTCTCCGAACTGAAGTTTGAGGCTAGCCGTTGTGGCCGAGCGGTTCTAGGCGCTTCAGTCCGGAACCGCGAGACTGCTACGGTGCAGGTTCGAATCCTGCTTCGGGCATTGAAGTGTGTGATGTCCTTATGTTAGTTAGGTTTCAGTAGTTCTAAGTTATACGGGACTGATGACCTCAGATGTTAAGTCCCATAATGATCAGAGCCATTTGAACTATTTTTGAAATTTGAGAGTGAATAAAATCTCCTGTACTCCGTGGCATACAGACATATTTAGACGCTCTGTATTTCCGTTATAGGAGTTCATTTAATACGCAAGAAAAAGAAATGTGAATTCTGTCTTCAGAAAATGACTATTTTAAATCCGACACTTCACAGACCACATCACCTTCCGATCCTAATTAAGAAAGTCAGTGCATTATTGAATCCATACATTATGTAACTATATAATTCTATACAGCAACATAAAGACTTTCACCTGCAATCTGAAAAAATACGAGACTGGAATAGGGGGAAAGAATTAATACGACAACGCCATTTCTGTTGAGTCGTCACACTCTTAGCTCTTTCTTTTTGAACATATCACTTGATGAAGACTTTCCCGGCTGTCGAAACCGATTGTGATACCCTACTTCTTTAATCCGAGACTGTAAAAGTCAATGCAATTACGTTTTCCAGTAGGTATCTGTCAGTTGTGGGAGCCACCGTGATGTGAATGCCCAACAACAAAACTTAGGGCTTTTGTATGGTTTTACACCAACCAGACTCCCTCATTGGGACTACTAATATGCCAGACCGTCAGGGTCAGCCAGGGTCAGCCACTGCGCCCAAAACTTCACGCGTGCTCCATGTACTGTCGGAGGCTCGGCCTGTCTCGGAAGCTCTCGTCTTTACTCGAATCTTTCGTGGAAACCAAAATGACAAACCTTTGGGAAATTGTTTACGTCTATCCTTATGTCACTAGATTGTACGTAATGTAAATTTTATAATGTCTTGAGCGACCCAAAGGCAATTAAATAATAATGAAAAACATTTTGTTTTCAATCTAAGTAGTTATGAAATGTGAAACCAAGCTGCTTATAAGACGTTCAGTGCTTCTTGCGGAGTTGGATTGCCATCTAAATGCAGCGCGTTCGCAGATTCCCCTCATCCCTCCCAGACACAGTGGCGTGATTGTGAGGTAAATGTGCAGCCAAGCAACAGAACTTCGCACATGAGTAAGAGCACTGCACATTGGTGGAGACCTTGGCCCTGCCTGTCTTATCCAATACAAATAGGGCAAGCATGCAACTAATAAAAAACGTTTAAATTTTTAAATTATACAATAATTAAAATTCATGAAATATTGATAATTATTATAATCTGTTTACGTAGTGTAAATGAAAATAGCTGTCAACTGCTGTTATGTAATCATCAACGCTTACTATCGTTCTTGGCCGACTTCTGGTAAATGTCATGTTGAAAGTTCAATGATCAGAGTCGAATCCACAGTATTGAATCAAAAACAAATGAAAACGTCCCATATACACTGGCATCTAAAATTAAAGCAACAAACAGAAATCTTGCAAGGAGAAGTTTATTTTTCTACCTGACTCTATATGTGGGTGATATTAAGGTAGAAACAATGTAAAGATTACAGAACATATAAACCTGTAATATGCATAACGGTAGCTCTTCGTTTTTCCTTACTTAAGGGATTTTGACACATATTCCGACAAGTGGTTGATGTGACAGTATGGGGAGTGACCACCTCTGCCACCAAGCCAGGCCTGACAATGTCGTGGCATGCTGTGATTGATGTCATCAATCACATTTTGTGACGAAAACGACCATTCCTCCTGCAAGAGCAGCTCGCAAGTCTTCGAGAGTGGCTGGTGGATGCTGACATGACACAGCCCGTCTCCTTAGTGCATCCCAGACATGCTCTATGGGATTAAAATTGGGAGAGTGTGCATGCTGCTCCTTGTGTGCAATATCTTCGGTTTCCAAGAAAACACCTACCACCCGTGCTGTATTAGGATGAGCACTGTCGTTCTTCAGTACGAAGTCTGGGGCTAAAGCATCTCGCTACAACGAAGCATGAGATCCCAAGATATTCTCACGTAACCTGACAGCAGTTAAACCTTGCCGGCTCTCCCGTACAATTTCATAGAGGGGTGTTCATGTGGTCAACACTATGCCTGCCTACACCATTAGGGATCTTCTCTATACCTGTCTCTTTCTGCAATGTCAGGCTCACGAAGTAGTGTTCCATGTTCCCTCCAGATGTGAATCCGTCGACAGGGCTCATATGTGAAAGGAACTTGGCACACTGTTCGAAGGACCAGGTAGCATGTTGACGACTCCACTTTATACGTTTCCTTCTGTGTAGACACGTCACAGGTTCGCATATAGCAAATCTCAGACAGTATAGGCCACTCTTCTGCAATACGTTTGTCTCAATACAACACGTGCGTTGTGTGCCGAGACGTCAGATGCCAGCTGGCGTGCTGTACTAAGGCGGTACCGTCGTGCCCTTACAGTCAAATAGCGGTCCTTTCTCTCTGTGATGTCACAAGTGGTCGGGCCTGTCATTGTCTTTGAGATACAGTTTCGTTCTCTATAATCTGTCGGTACATCCGAGGAACAACAAATCCATTCTCGTAAATCATCGGTCCACATCGTCTTGCGTCTGTCCTGCTTCCATTCTTTCTGTGGTGCTGCACTGCAGACAGTCTGGTAGGCGTCTTCTCTGTGGCATGCTGTACCGTCTGTGCCTACGTACACAGCGATTGCAAACGTGGGGCTACCCAGTAAACACTATCCCTTTAGATAGGTGCCCTGACGTCATCATTGGCGCGTTTAGGCATTGACCAGAGTGCCGTCTTCCGTGTAGGACACGATCGTACGGACATCTGTTGGTAGAATGTATGATTGTATAGTGAATTAGAAAAGATAGGGAAATAGATGTTTGTAGCTTTAACTATTTAGGACACCAGTGTATTTGCACCAGAGTGAATAAGGATAATTTCGATATCGTAAGTAGAAGTACTTTACCAGGCCTACAGATCAGTTGCTAGGGCCACTACATAAGGCCGAAAGGAAGGTAAGCCGATTTGCGTTTAATATCCAGCCGTTGACGTTCTCGTTACAGGCTGAACACAAGCATGAATTGATGAAGGATGGGGGTGGTAATCGGCTGAGACCTTTCAAAGGAATTAGACCAATATTCACCTTAACGAGCTTGGGAAAATCACGGGAAACCTAAGTCAGAACAGGCGCCCTCCCGAATAATAATCCAGTGTCTTAGAGCTGCGCCAAATTGTTGGGACCCGCGGATGGCATCGTTAATACGCTATGCGCCACACATTGCCTCTGAACTGTATTATTGTTACTGCTGTTGTTACGTATGTACCAGTTATACCTAAAACTGTAAAAAAAAACGGATTGCAATAGTTGCATACTGAAACAAAATTCAACGTATTGTATACTTTATCCAGTGACGAATCCAACTCAACAAAAGAAATAAGAGATGTAGTAATCATTGCTGATACGTTGGGAATGAACTGAAAGCTTACACGGCTGTACTAACTTGTAGACTCTCATAAGCCTAAATGCCTTTACTGCAGAGCAAGTGTAGT
This sequence comes from Schistocerca nitens, assembly GCF_023898315.1. Lineage (NCBI taxonomy): Eukaryota > Metazoa > Arthropoda > Insecta > Orthoptera > Acrididae > Schistocerca > Schistocerca nitens. The sequence goes on along the minus strand of NC_064619.1, from coordinate 59,908,893 downwards.
AGAAAACATTAACATCAGAGCTGACTCACCTGTCGTTTTCCTCACAAAAAATATCATTTAAACGTAAAGCTCATAATGTTTTGTCATTTATCCGAGATGTTGCAGGTAGTAATACTATATTCTGCGTTATTTGTAGCGGATAATTAAAACTTTTTCGATGTGCTGATATTTGAAGACTTTTCAGTTCTGCGTGCAACGTATGTGAAAGGCCACATCGTAGCAGCTTCCTCATTTTCTCTTTTGTGCAAACATTGCGAAGCTAGTAACAGAGTGTGTAGGAGCCGGTGCACGACAAAACAAAAAAATTACAATAATTCAGCTTCAAGGAATTTCTCTGATGGCGTGCAACGTTTTAGTCGCTTGTTTGCCTCAGATTACCAGAGGAGAAAACCTTTAGAAAAATGCAGGCACGGATCAGGAGCACATACAGCTCGAAGCGTGCAAACTTATCTGAGATATTTTTGATGTCAAAAGCTCTACTGATTTCGCTTTGGCACTCTTAAGTTCTTTTGCATCTGGAGTTAATAGCAGGCATGCAGTTTTATACGTGAGTCAGTGTGAGACACTTTAAAATGTGTGCAATGACTGTCGTCAGAAGACTGACACAGAAATACGTATGGTTAGAGTTTGCTCTCCATAGAGAGAAATATTTTCTCAGATATGAAATTCTTGGCCTCACACCCTCTTTCATCTGCTCCAGGAATGTTTGTAGTTTACGTCTCTCCAGTGGAATGCACATCAGTCGTAAAGTCGGAGGTTCACTAAATCTCACGTTGCATAAATTCAAAAGTTTCTGTTTCTAGATAAAGTAGGACAACTCTTGGCGGACGAACACGAGAAGGTTATAATCTGATATACGTACAGCACACCACTGGCACTGAAGACTACTCAGAGGATGCGCCAGGTGCACGATCGAAAACGGGTGCGCCTAAAAATATTGCATATCTGTTTTTGACGTCGGGCGATCAATACAGTCTCACAATTCCAATGATTATCACAATTTCTCTATGTCGTTACTGTTCAAAACTTTCATCGCTTTTGTTGTATACCGCATATATTATTTATATCTCAGATCGAGGGCAGAGGGATACACAGTATATATTGTACAAACAAAACAGCGTGGTCTTATCGTGATGTAATTGACAATGTGTAAAAGTGGAATGAATATGATTTTTGAATCGTAACAGACTAAATACGACGCCCTTTTGACCTACACGTCACTGCAAGAAGTTTAAAATAAATTCCAATATTTGTATACATGTTATTAAAAGCTAGTTTCCTCAGAAAAATGTCAACAGTACAGTAAACTGTGTATAGGAATATTCGAGAGGAATGTGTAATCAGAGTTTTCCAGGTATATTATCAGTTTCTGTGAGTGCGTTTAGCAAGATGCTTTGGGGATCCCTAGTGGTTAAGGTATGCTTAAAGACACGTTTGTTTATTATTTATTTTCTTCTGAGGTATACAATGTAATTATGATCCTGTCTATGGCGCGAAAAGTTTGGGTTGCACAAGTCTCCAGCGCTAGCAACGAACTTTCCGTGACAATGAGTTTCTAACCGGTGACCATCAGTAGAGTCTTTGCATTTCTGTGTTTCTCGGCTAAGATTACAAAGTCAATAAAGCCTCCCTCCCCCTTCCGTGAACCTACTGCAAACCATATGATGAAATGGCATTAATGTATCTGTGAACAATGTAAATAATGTGATTGAAACTGCATCCACTAATTGTAAATAATGGATTGCAAAATAATTATTAGACATATTAGACATGACTGGTGATAATAATCTTTGTGAAGATTGTATAGAATAACTCCTGTTATTCGCGATAGCAAATGGGCCAATATTGCTTTGAAACTCTTTATTCTGTGTCATGAGAACGCTGGATACCCTCTCCGACACAACTCCTGCGAATCCTCTAAAATTTATTATTGAATGATTGTATAATTATCACGGTCTGTATGTTTTTCAGAGCGAGTAGAGTTATCGAAATAAAGATTTCATGTGCTCCTAGCACTTGTAAGACATGAATATACGTTCACACAAAAAAATGTTCAAATGTGTGTGAAATCTTATGGGACTTAACTGCTAAGGTCATCAGTCCCTAAGCTTACACACTACTTAACGTAAAGTATCCTAAGGACAAACACTCACACCCACGCCCGAGGGAGGGCTCGAACCTCCGCTGGGACGAGCCGCACAATATGTGACTGCAGCGCCTTACACCGCACGGCTAATCCCGCGAGGCACGTATACGCAAAAAATGACAATTCACAGGCCTCCACCTAAGACGTCCACATCAAGCAAACAATAATTCATGTTCCCAGCACTCGATTTGGTTAGTGGAAGATGTTACTTTCGTTTACAAGTCTCAATAAACGCAATGATAAAGGTGGATTATCTGGAATTTTAATTCCGAAGTCTTACTAGCTTCCTCTGAGTGACGATTGTGGCTAAAACACTAGATTCATATGCGGGGGCTTGTGTTTAAAGCTACATATTGCCATTCAAGCTAACCATTTCCATTCCCTTGTTAAATTACTTATACCACAGATGTGGCCAGATGATTTTTTCAACAAAGACGTGGCCATGACACTCATAACCATCTGAACTGACATATGCTCTGTCTCTAGTTACATTGGCATGCGTGGCAGTTTCGGAAAAACTTATATTTTTCTATTGTCTCCTATGGTATTAGAGGAGGGCAGTGGGAGTTCTAGAAAACCTCCAAATGACCTTTCCAGGAAACCACTGATGTGTGCATCAGCAATCCCGTAACTGCTGATGTAAGCATCATAATTTCTGGCTTTCCTTCTCCCTCCCTCATTTGCCAGAAATTCTTTATGCTAGACCACTACACTTGCCCATAATAGTGGCGTTACGTGTGTTCTCTGGTCCGGTCTCATTGGGCCCCGCACCAATGACGTGTCAGATAATGGTGTGCTTGCGGGAAATTGGTGAGGTGGAGGGAATTTCAGGAGAACATCCTGCTGACATTGTGAATCTAGGAATGCTTATGCTGATGTTACTGAAATACGTCATGTCTTTGATTGAGATTTAACAGTGGTTCCTTTAACTGATTTGAAAAAGCTAAAATCTGAAGACCTGCTGAATGAAAAAATACAGGAAAGAAAGATGTATAACAAAGAAACGTAAGTATTTTAAACTGGATTAAGCATCAGCCCGAAAACATTGATTGGTAAGGGAAAAACGTGACTCCATTTACACACAACAAATGTGAGTTCCTTGATATATGTCTAAACGAACAGCTTAAGTGGTATCACACAGCTAAAGAGGTCATTGTTGTTGTGTTCTTCAGTCCAGAGACTGGTTCGATGCCTCTCTCCATGCTACACTAGCCTGTGCAAGCTTCTTCTTCTCTGAGGAACTACTACAACCTACATCCTTCTGAATCTGCATAGTGTATTCATCTATTGGTCTCCTCCTATGATTTTTAGCGTCCACGCGTACCTAAAATACTAAACTGATCACCCCTTGATACCTCAGGAAGTGTGTCTTTCTTTTTGTCAGATAATGCCACAAAGTCGAATTCTCCCCACTTCTATTCAGTACCTCCTCATTAGTTACACGATCTACCCATCTAATCTTCAGCATTCCTTTGTAGCATAACAGTTCAAAAGCTTCTATTCCCTTGAACGATTAACCATGGACCTTGCCATTGGTGGGGAGGCTTGCGTGCCTCAGCAATACAGATAGGCCGTGCCGTACAACAGAAGGGTATCTGTTGAGAGGCCAAATAAATGTGTGGTTCCTTAAGTTGAGCAGCAGTGTTTTCAGTAATTGCGGGAGCAACAATCTGGATGACTGAGTCATCTCACCTTATAACATTAATCAAAAGGGTCTTACTGTGGTGGCACTGCGAACGGCTGAAAGTAAGGTGAAAGTGCAGCCGTAATTTTTCATGAGGACATGCAGCTTTACTGTATTGTAAAATGATGATGACGTCCTCTTGGGAAAATATTCCGGACGTAAAATAGTGCCATATTCGGATCTCCGGATGGGGACTACTCAGGAGGAATTCGTTATCAGGTAGAAAAGAAGCGGTGTTCTACGGATCACTGCATGGATTGTCACATCACTTAATCGGCTAGGTAGAATAAATAAGTTGAAATGGGAAATGAATAGGTTAAAATTAGATATAGCTGGAATGAGTGAATTTCGGTGGCAGGAGGAACTAGACTTCTGCTTAGGTGCATACAGGGTTATAAATAAAAAATCAAATAGGAGTGAAGCAGGAGTAGGTACCATAATGAATAACAAAAACAGGAGCACAGATGAGCTAAGACGAACAGCACAGTGAACGCTTTGTTGTAGCCAAGATAGACACGAAGCCCACGCCTACCACAGTAGTACATGTTTATATGCCAACTAGTTCCGCAGATGATAGAGAGATTGAAGAAATCTATGACGAGTTAATGAAATTATTCAGATTGATAAGGGAGACGAAAATTTAACAGTCATGGGGGACTGGAATTCTATAGCAGGATAAGGAAGGGAAGTGGAAGTATTAGGTGAATATGGAATGGGGGTAAGGACTGAAAGAGGAAGACGTCTGGTACAATTTTACGAAGGGCATAACTTGCTTAAAGAATCATGAAAGAAGGCTGTATACGTGGAAGAGGCCTGGAGACATTGGGAGATTTCAGATAGATTATATAATGGTAAGACAGAGATTTAGGAACTAGGTTTAAAATTGTAAGACATTACCAGGGGCAAATGTGGACTGTGACCAAAATTTATTTATTAGTTATGAACTGTAGATTAAAACTGAAGAAACTGCAGAAATGCAGGAATTTAAGGAGATGGGACCTGGATAAACTGAAAGAAACAGAGGTTGTAGAAAGTTTCACAGAGAGCACTAGGGAACGATTGACAAGTACAGAGGAAAGAAATACAGTAGAAGAGGAATGGGTAGCTTTGAGAGAGAAACACCGATGATTGCAGAGAATCAAGTTGGTGAAGAGACGAGGGTTAGTAGACATCCTTGGGTAACAGAAGAGAGACGGAATTAATTAATGAAAGGGGGAAATATAAAATGAGGTAGACGAAGCAGGCGAAAAGGAATATAAACGTCTCAAAAATGAGACGGTCAGGAAGTGCATTATGGTTAAGCAAGACCTCCTGGAGGACAAATGTATAGAAGTAGAGGCAATTATCACAATTGGTGAGATACATACAGCCTGCTGAAAAATTAAAAAGACCTTTGGAGAAAAGAAAATCACCTGTATGAAAATCAAACGCTAAGACGGAAAACTAGTCCTAAGCAGAGACGAGAAACAGATATATGAGACCAGTAAATAGGGGGTTTATACAAGGACGATGTCGATGAGGACAATAATATGCGCCGGCCGAAGTGGCCGTGCGGTTAAAGGCGCTGCAGTCTGGAACCGCAAGACCGCTACGGTCGCAGGTTCGAATCCTGCCTCGGGCATGGATGTTTGTGATGTCCTTAGGTTAGTTAGGTTTAACTAGTTCTAAGTTCTAGGAGACTAATGACCTCAGCAGTTGAGTCCCATAGTGCTCAGAGCCATTTTTGACAATAATATGCAAATGGAAGGGGACGTAGATGAAAATGAGGTCGGAGATGTGATACTGCGTGAAGAATTTGAAAGAGCACTGAAACACCTAAGTCAAAAAATGCCCCCCCCCCCCCCCCGGAATAGACAACATTTCACTAGAGCGACTGATAGCCTTCGGAGAGTTAGCCGTGACAAAACTGTACAATCTGGTGAGCAAGATTAATGAGATACGCAAAATACCCTAAGACTTGAAGAAGAATATAATAATTCCAATCCCAAAGAAAACAGATGTTGATAGGTGTAAAAATTACCGAACTATCAGTTTAATAAATCACGGCTGTAAAATACTAACACGAATTCTTTGCAGACGAATGGAAAAAATGGTAGAATCCGACCTTAGGCAAGATAACTTTCGAGTCAGTAGAAATGTTGGACCACACGGGGCAATACTGACCTTAAGACTCACGTTAGGAGATAGATAAAAAATGTAATATTGCTAGGGCCTCCCGTCGGGTAGACCATGGGCCAGGTTCTGCTCTTACGAGGTGACGCCACTTCGGCGACCTGTGTGTCGATGTGGATCAAATGATGATGATTAGGACAACACAACACCCAGTCCCTGAGCGGGCAAAACCTCCGACCCATCCGGAAATCGAACCCGGGCCCTTAGGATTGACATTATGTCGCACTGACCACTCAGCTACCGAGGGCGGACAGAAGATAGATTAAGGAAAGGCGAACCTATGTTTCTAGCATTCGTAGACTAGGAGAAAGTTAGTGACAATGTTCAATGGAATACAGTCTTTAAAATTCTGAACGTGGCAGTGTTAAATACAGGGAGCGAAAGCGTATTTAAAATTTGTACACAGACCAGATGGCAGTTATAAGAGTATATTGGCATGAAAGGGAAGCAGTGTTTGAGAAGGGAGTGAGACGCATTGTAGTCTATCCCAGACGTTATAAAATCTGTACAGCGAACAAGCAGTAAAGGAAACAAAAGAAAAATATGGAGAAGGAATTAAAATCCGTGGGAAAGAAACAAAAACTTTGAGGTTTGACGATGACACTGTAATTCAGTCAGAGACAGCGAAGGACCTTTAAGAGCAATTGAACGGAATGGACAGTGTCTAGGAAGGTGGATATAAGATGAACATCAGAAAAAGCAATACGAGGATAACGGAATGTAGTCAAATGAAGTCTGATAATGCTGAGGGAACTAGGTTAGGAAATGAGTCACTTACACTAGTTCATGTGTTTTGCTATTTGGGGAGCAAAATAGCTGATGAAGGTCGAAGTAGAGAGGGTATAAAATGTAGACTGGCTATAGCAAGGAAAGCGTTTCTGAAGAAGAGAAATTTGCTAACATCGAGTGTAAATTTTATTGTCATGAAGACTTTTCTGAAAGAATTTCTATGGCGTGTAGCCATGTACGGAAGTGAAACATGGACAGCAAATAGTTTAGACAAGAAGAGAATAGAAACTTTCCAGATGTGTTGCTACAGATGAATGCTGAAAATTAGATGGGTAGATGACGTAACTAATGAGGAAGTACTGAATAGAATTGGAGAGAAGAGGAAATTGTGGCACAACCAGACTAAAAGGAGGGACCGGTTGGTAGGACACGTTCTGTGGCACCACGGGACCACCAGTTTATTATGGATGGAATCATGGAGGGTAAAAATCGTAGAGGTAGACCAAGAGATGAATACAATAAGCAGATTCAGAAGAATGTAGGGTGCAGTAGTTACTTCAAGATGAAGAAGCTTGCCCAGGATAAAGTAAGATGGAGAACTGCATCAAACCATTCTCTCGACTGAAGACCACAACAACACCAACTATTATCTTCCATTCTAACCTATTTGCCATCCATGTATCACTTCCAGACGTGGCTATACTCCGCACAAACACTTTTAGAAAATACTTCCTGACACTTAAATCTGTACTCCATGTTAACAAATTTCTCTTGCCATTGCAAGCCTACGTCTTATATCCTCTCTCTACTTCGACCATCATCAGTTTTTTTACTCAGGAAACACCAAAATTCATCTACTACTTTAAGTGTCTCAGTCCATAATCTAATTCTCTTAGAATCACCTGATTCAATTCGATTTTATTCGATTAATTTAATTTTGCTTTTTTAATGTTCATCTTATATCCTCCTTCCAAGGCACTGTGTATTCCGTTCACCTGCTCTTCCTGGTCCTTGTCTGTGTCTGATGGAATTACAATGTCATCGACAAACTTCCAAGTTTTTATTTCTTCTCCATGGATTTAATTCCTACTCCTAATTTTTCTTCCGTTTCCCTTTACTCCTTGCTCAATACACAGATTGAATAACATTGGGAATATGGTACAACCCTGTCTTACTCCCTTCTCGACCACTGCTTCATTTTAATGGCCCTCGACACCCATAACTGCAGTCTGTTCTGTACAAATTGTAAATAGCCTTTCGCTCCCTGAATATAAAACATCCCCTTCAGAATTTGAAAGAGAGGATTCGAGTGAACTTTGTGAAAACCTTTCTACAAGTCTACGAATGCTAGAAACGTAGGTTTGCCTTTCCTTGATGTATCTCCTAACATAACTCGTGGAGTCCGTATTGCCCCACGTATTTCAATATTTTTACTGAATCCAAATTGATCCCCCCCAAAGTTTTCCATTCGTCGGTAAAGAATTCGTGTTAGTATTTTACAGCCGTGAGTTATTAAACTGATACTTCGGCCATTTTCACACCTGTCAACATCTAGTTTCTTTAGAATTGGTATCATTACATTCTTCTTGAAGTCTGAGTTTATTTCGCCTGTTTCATACATCTCGCTCACAAGATGGTAGAGTTTCATCAGAGTTGGCTCTCCCAAGGTTACCAGTAGCTCTAGTGGAATGATGTCTACTCCTGTTTTTTTTTTTTTTTTTTTTTTTTTTGTCTTTGGTGTTTCAGTGCTCTTTCAAATTCTTCACGCAATATCATATCTCCTATATCATACTCATCTATGTCCTCTTCCATTTTCATAACATTACCTTCAACTACATCGCCCTTGTGTAAACCCTCTATATACCACTTTCACATTTCTGCTTCCTGTCTGTGCTTCAGACTGGTTTTCCGTCGTAGCGTTTGATTTTCATACAGGTGATTTTCTGTTCTCCAAAGGCCTCTTTAATTTTTCAGCAGGCAGTATATATCTCACCATTTGTGATAAATGCCTCTACCTCCATACATTTGTCCACTAGCCATTGTTGCTTAGCCGTTATGCACTTCCTGACACTCTAATTTTTGAGACGCTTGTATTCCTTTTCGCCTGCTTCGTCTACCTCATTTTGTATTTTCTCCTTTCACTAATTAATTCAGTATCTCTTCTGTTACCCAAGGATTTCTACTAACCCTCGCCTTTATACCTACTTGATTCTCTGAACCTTCGGTGTTTCATCTCTCAAAGATACTCATCCCTCTTCTGCTGTATTTCTTTCCCCTGTACTTGTCAATCGTTCCCTAGTGCTCTATGTGAAACTGCTTGTAACCTCTGTTTCTTTCAGTTTATCCAGGACCCATCTCCTTAAATAAGAGCATTTTTTGCAGTTTCTTCAGTTTTAATCTACCGTTCATAACCAATAAATTGTGGTCACAGTCCACATCTTCCCCTGGTAATGTCTTACAATTTTAAACCTGGTTCCTAAATCGCTGTCTTACCATTATATAATCTATCTGAAATCTCCCAATGTCTCCAGGCCTTTTCCACGTATACAGCCTTCTTTCATGATTCTTTAAGCAAGTTATGCTCTTCGTAAAATTGTACCAGGCGTCATCCTCTTTCATTCCTTACACCCATTCCATATTCACCTAATACTTCCCCTTCCCTTCCTTATCCTGCTATCGAATTCCAGTCCCCCATGACTGTTAAATTTTCGTCTTCCTTATCAATCTGAATAATTTCTTTAACGCGTCATGGATTTCTTCAATCTCTCTATCATCTGCGGAACTAGTTGGCATATAAACATGTACTAATGGTAGGCGTGGGCTTCGTCTCTATCTTGGCTACAACAAAGCATTCACTGTGCTGTTCGTCTTAGCTCATCTGTGCTCCTGTTTTTGTTATTCATTATGGTACCTACTCCTGCTTCACTCCTATTTGATTTTTTATTTATGACCCTGTAGTCACCAAACCAGAAGTCTTGTTCTTCCTGCGACCGAAATTCACTCATTCCCGCTATATCTAATTTAAACCTATTAATTTTCCAGTTCAACTCACTTAACCTACCTGGCCGATTAAGGGATGTGACAATCCACGCAGTGATCTGTAGAACACTGTTTCTTTTCTACCTGATAACGAATTCCTCCTGAGTAGTCCCCATCCGGAGGTCCGAATATGGGACTATTTTGCCTCCGGAAAATTTTACCCACGAGGACGCCATCAACATTTAACTATATAGTAAAACTGCACGCTCTCATGAATAATTACGGCTGTAGTTTCCTCTTGCTTTCAGCCATTCGCAGACCTTTGCCCCTGAAACTACTGAAAAGGTTTCTGCCCCATTTCAGGATCCATACGTTTGTCTGGCTTCTCAACAGATATCCCTTCGTTGTGGTTGCACCCATGGTACGGCTGTCAATATTGCTGAAGCAGACGAGCCTCCCCACCAATGGCAAGGTCCATGGGTTATAGGGGGGGGGGGATGGGGGGGAGGTCTAAAGAGGCATGTAGAAATATTTTCGTGCTACATGCTAAAGAGGTATTTAGACTAATGAGAAAATAAAGATAGCAGTAATACATTGTCTGTAGACTTTTCAGAATTGAATTTCCGTCATAAAATTATAATTCTTTTGTCAACTACGCAGTATGCTAACACCAGAAGACATTTTCACATAATATTTACTGAATTCCGTGTGCCACACGAACCTGCTATTACCTGATCCTTACACAACACAGTAAACAAGGGAGAGAGCAGTGAGTTTAACTGCTACTTTTATTGCACGGTGCTTGAATAGAGTGTTTGGGAGACAAGAACTTGTTGATAAAAGCCATCCGCATTATCCAGTTAGTTGAATGGCACACATTGTTAGTAGGGTTCCGTACGCTCCCCGAGCAAGAAATATTGGATGGAATAAAATATTTTTTTTTCAAAAATTGCCATCAGATTTCAAGAGATAAACTGGTGACCATTTGTTTACGTATTCACAACTTTTCGATGGAAATATATATTTTCTACGGGAAAGTACATCGCTGCACCGCTCGAGAATTGCTTCAGAGCACAGTTGTGAATGTTTGGTGCAGCTGATATATCGGCCTTTCCCACCGGATATCCTGTGATGCTATGAACTTTGGCTAGCTGTTCTACTACGATGTTTGTATGTTGCTGGATGTTTCTGCATTGCAAGTTAAGTAGCTGCAGCGTTGCACTCAACTCAAAAGAACCCGCCATTAAGGAGATATCGACAACTCAGTTACTGTTTAAAGTAGACAGCAAATTCAACAACTTCAGACATTTTAATGACAGTGAAATACAGTTATTTAAAAATTTGCATCGTATCTACAATATTTTTACACGTTGTACAGAAAGATAAGTACACATTGTTTGAACTTTGAAGTTCAGAAAGAGGTAGTCTTGATTCTGCGGACGTTTGCTGAAATTGTGTCTTCCAGCCTGCGGGTTACAGGTAGCCTTAGGCGTACAGGGAGATGTCCCAGTCCATTTCTCAGTCTGTTCATGGTCGCCGCCCGGTTAAGTAGTTGGAAACTTGTAGTGTGCTCTTCCTATAGATTTTGAACATTCTGTCTGCGTGTTTTATTTCGCAACAGTTCTATTCCCTGAGTGCAACATGGTGATGATTGAACATTTCTTGATTTGATTATGGGAAGATGTCCATCACTTCATGACATTGGGTGTTTGTTTCATGCTCATATTTTCTTACTTCTCAACTTGTGTCCATGATCTGTGTCTAACAAGAAAGGTTGTTATGCGTACTAGACGGTTGATTTCGTTAACTGCTGTCGGTCGTGGATAACCTGTTACGATTTGGCTTGACTGAGAGAAGAGCCAACCTGTTTGGTGTCTGCGGAGTTCTGCCAAATTGGTTCTGCGTTCCTTTTCATCAAGAAATATAGAGATAGAACATAACTACGCTGGACATTTGATTGTCTCCCTGTCTGATGTCGGTAAGCTTCTTTATTGTATTAATATATATATATATATATATATATACAGAATTTGTGTTTTCGCTTTCTCTCAGTGGTCTTTGATATTGAGTGTACAGTCTAACTTTTCTCCAACATACCTAACGGTTCACCACGATGCAGTTGTCACTCTGTCTTGGTTAAATACAGCATTATCTTGGCTTGTCTATTTCTCGAGTGAGATTAGCATGTTTGGTTGGGTAGTTTGTAGGCGGTTATTGTCACAGTAGTCTGGCAGGATTTCGATGGCTGTGGTAAGTTTTACCTCCAGTTACACAAAAGGTAATTTCTTGTCTTGCAATTTCTGTGTCTACGGTATAAATGAAAAATCCGACCAGTTGGTCATAGGTGTAGATATTGTACAGTGCGGTGGGTTTCACACTGTTTTGAAAAAGGTCCTTCTTCTGTATTGTCCAACGGCATTTCTTATAGTTCTGGGAGACAAAATAAAGTCTATTCTGTAAGAGTTCTTGCATAAAAGCAGTAATCAATAGATCCTGTTGATGATATGCACATTTCTTCCAAGTTGTCATGGTTGACTGTATCACTGGCTACTGTAGCATCAACAATTACCAGTCATGTGTCCTACCATCTCTCATAACGTGTATCCACAAGCTGAGTTACATAAATAAATGGTGATGATACTGCTTATGTGATAACAGAAGAAATGGTAAGCAATGTTCTTAAAAGTATTAATTACTCTATATATGAAGATAGTAACTGTTCTCGAAAGAACAGATACCACTGACAACCGTGCTGCTTCTCTAGAATAAATGATAATTAATTGAAACCCTCAGCTGCTGACGAGTGCTGTTGATATACATCGATGGTGACCGGTGAAAATTTGTGCCCAGGCTCAGACTCGAACCCGGGATCTCTTGCTTACACGGCAGACGCTCTGTCCATCTTTTTTTTTTTTTTTTTTTAAAGAGTGTTCAGTTATGGGTAGGTGGAGACAAGGCGGGCAGGGGTCGAAACCCGAGGCCTGGCCGCGATGTCTTCCCCCCTCCCGTCCCTGAAGCACTCCCGCAAAGTAGCTTTTTGATTTATTTTTGTTTTATTTTTATTTATAATTTTTTTTACCAGGAAAAGGGTAAATGAAAAAAAGATCGTTATTGGTACAAACTTAAATACAACAGAAATGCCATCCTTCCGGCGAAAATAACACAAGACAATATACTCGTACAAGGCGAGGATTTTTTTTTTTATGAACAAGGTGTAGGGAAAAAAAGAATAATAATTCTGATGTAATCTAAGAGGTATGAAGCAATATACAGTGGAGTGAGGGAAAAGCCAGTGTTGTCTGGGGTAGTGCATTGAAGAAAGGAGGCGCGTGTCCATGCGCCTACTCCACTGTGGGTTACAAATGTAGAAACTAGCGCGGGGAGTCTCACATGTCAGCAGGGGGGGGGGGGGGGCGGGAGTGCTGTCGGCGTGTGGCACCATCCAACTGGGCGGCGGTGAAGTAAAGATCGCTTGTAGGTAGTTGGCGAAGAAGGCGCGGTAGCACGGTCGCTGTTCAACCTCACTGTGGGCGGTTTGTAAGTACTGCCAGAAATCAAGGCGTGATTTGTCGCCACCATTATACATGTAGGTGATCGTCCACCCCTTGACCCATACAATCGCATGATTTTTGGAGGCGGGGAAATAAGAATTCTCAGGATGGATAAAAGTCCGTGGGTCAATCGAGTCCGGCGGAACGCGGAGGTAACAGGCAACAAACTGTCGGGCAAGTTTCCAGACGTCACTGGTGGCAGCACAAGTCAGTTGGTGGACATCGTCATCCACGAGGTGGCAAATGGAACAAAGTGGAGAGTCCTGTAGTCCGATGGCGTGAAGGCGATGGTTTGTGGCGAATTTTTCATTTGCGATTTGGTACCATGTTGCCCGGACGTTGGAGGGAAGAGAAGGCTGGTGGATGTGACGCCAAACCGTTGGCCACCGCGTGGACGGATGTCTCAGTTCGATATTGTTGCTGGATATGGAACGAAGGAGTGGGGTGTAAAAATCTTTAGGTCGAGGAGAACGCGTGGTCGGTAAGTGCGTGTGAGCATAACTGAAGTCGACGATGAAATCAGAAATGTGGGTCAAATGGTGCTTGATGTGTCCGACTGGTACTGGTGGTGTTATGGTCGCGGGCACAAGAATTTCCAGCAAGCTGCGCGTAAGGGAGGTGCCCCCGTGCCACTGCTTGTGCATGGTGGACATGTACAAGGACGCCGCTCGGAGCCGCACATTGACAAGGCCGAGGCCTCCTGCTCGCGGGGGAAGGGTGAGCGTGTCGCAGCGGACCTTAAAGATCGTACCGGCCGTAAGGAAGTATCCGAGGGCAGCCTGGAGGCTGCGTCCAATAGTTGATGGCAGCGGGAGGACCTGTGCGATGTGGACCATTCTGGCCGCCACATGTTGATTGAGGTATTGGACACGTTGTAAAGAATCGAGTCGTCGGAGAAGATTTTGTCGCACCGTCGTGCGGATAGTTTGGAGTGCACGCCGAAAATTGATGGCAGCGGAGCGGCGCACGGTGGAGGTGAAAATGATACCAAGATATCGTAGTTGTTGTACACACGGGAGAGGTGCTAAGTCGTCGTGTGAGAGGCCGCGTCCAATGGGCATCGCCGCGGATTTAGCCACATTCATGTTACTGCCCGCTGCAGTGCCGTACGTTGATATCAAATCAAGTACCGTGTGTGTTTCACTCCATGAGCGGATCAAGAGGAGGAGGTCGTCCGCATACGCACGACATCGAAAACTGTGCTGTCGCAAAGTGAGACCAGAAAGGTGGCTCGTCCGACTCCCGATGAGTGGCTCCAGGCTTATGGCATACAGTAGGGTCGAAAGTGGGCAGCCTTGTCGTACGGAACGCCGGATCGCCACTGGTCCCGCCACACAGCCGTTAACCTGAATCAGAGATTCGACGGTGCCGTACAGGCGCCGGATCACGTCGATAAAGGTTGGTGGAAAACCCATGCGGTTCATCACTGAGAACAGAAAAAGATGCCGCAATTTGTCGAATGCGCTGTCAAAATCAATGGCAACCACTGCTGCGCGGAGTCTGCACGCCGCTGCCAGTGCAATTAAATCGCGATATTCTCCTGTGGCCGTTTGTATATTAACTGAGCCGCCCGGAGTTGTCTGTTCCGGGGATAGAATGCTAGGCAGGATCTTGCGGCATCGCGTTGCGAGTAGGCGTGTAAAAATTTTACAATCTGCGTTAAGCAGAGTCAGGGGACGGTAATGTGCTGTCGTCACACCTGGTGTCGGTTTGTGGATGGGTATAATAATTCCCGTGACGAAGGACGGCGGTACGGCGTTCCCCATCGTCAGCAGTTCATTAAACATCGTTGTCCACCGTGACGCCATTAGTGTGAAGAAAGCGCGATAAAATTCTATCGGCAATCCGTCGACACCAGGTGACTTATTCAGAGCACCTTTTTTGATTGCATCGTGGATTTCGTCACGCATAATGGGCTCCATCAGCTCGTCCGCTTCGTCGCTGGTGAGGGTGCGAGTTAAGTGTGGTAACACAGACTCCTCAGGGTGGTTGTTGGTAGTCTCCTCCTGGTACATTGTGCGGTAGTGGTCGACAAAGGCACTGACGATTTCGGCCTGGCAAGTGACGTGCTGGCCGTGACAGGTGGTGATCTCGGTGATGAGTTGTCGTCGTCGATGTTTCCTATCGGAGGCGATATGATGCATGGTCGGATGTTCTTGTTCCGCCGAATCTTGACGTCGGGTTCGCACCATAGCCCCCTGCAGTCTACGGCGTGTCAAAGTTACAATTTGCGCCTTAATCCTGCTGCGTTCCCTCTGGGTGTCGGGGGTGGGCGGTTGGGCGTCCAGGTCGCGGAGAACGGCGTAGAAATAGTCGGTAGTGTGCCGGCGCCACATAGCAACGTCCTTTCCATACTGAATCAAAGTACGTCGAATGGCAGGTTTGGCACATTCTAGCCACCAGGTCAAGGTCGTGCCGTATTTAGGTAAGCGACGTTCACAGGTGGCCCATGTCTCGGTAACACGTTGAAGACATTCGGGATCATGAAGATGGGAGGTGTTTAGCTTCCACGGTGCACGACTACGCCAGACCACTTGCTTGGGGAAGAGAATGGTGCAGATGTAGGCACAGTGGTCCGAAAAGGCCAGGGGCCAAAGTTCTGCAACTTGGACTGCAGGCGTGAGTTCCCGAGAGACGTAAATTCTATCAAGGCGGCTCGCGGAGTGACTCGTCTGGTAAGTATGTCCAGGCGCGTCGCCGTGCCGAACTTCCCAAGTGTCGCGGAGCAACAGATCTCGGACGACAAGACGCAGTTCTTGACAGGTGTTGTAGTGGGGCACTTGATCTTTAGGGTGCAGGACACAATTAAAATCACCCCCAAGCAAGTAATGGTCGCAGCGTCCAAGAAACAAAGGAGCGATGTCTTCTGAATAGAAGAGTGCCCTGTCGCGTCTGCGGGTGGAGCCTGACGGAGCGTAAATGTTGACGATACGGGTCCCCATGACGGTAACGGCCATGCCTCTGGCAGATGGAAGGTATGTGATATCGGCCACTGGAATGCCTTCTCTGGCGTAGATGGCTACGCCGCGTCCCAGGTGGTCACCAGGAGAAGGATAAGTGTTATATCCCGCGACGTCTGGAAGTGTGGCCAGGTGTACTTCCTGTAGTAGTGCGATATCGACGTCCGACGCCCATATCATCTCTCGCAGCAGTTGAAGTTTCACGGGTGAGCTAATGGTGTTAGTGTTGATCGTCGCTATTCGGTAGGTTTGGAGCCGTACCCCGCCGTGGAGGGGAACTCCACCGGCGGAGGATGAAGAGGGACGAGGCAACGGTGAGTCGTGCCGTACGCCACCCGACGGCGTTATCAGCGGCGTAACGATGCTTCCGTCTGGGGTAACTCTGTCCCCAGCGTGTGGTCCGGGTCCTCATCGACGTCCTCACTCCACACCATTGAAGGCGTTGTCGTTGTGATGGTCGTACGTTCCACTTCGGTCGTAGGGGCAGAGGACGTCTCGGCGACATTCGCATCTGTGGAGTCCATTGGTTCAGGAGCACCTGAGCGAGCCAGTAGAGTAGGCATCGACGTATCCACAGTCGGCGTCATGTTGTCGTCATGCGTATCGTCGTGTAGGTTCTCCGAGGCCTCGTCGGGTCGGACGGCCTCTGGAGCATCGGGGGGTGGTGATCCGTCTCGTTCCGAGACCGTACGGCGCCTCCTCTTGCGCCTCTTAGGTGAACGTTGTTTGCGGGTTCGCCCCTCCGTGTCGGAAGACGGGAGAGAGTCGCGTCGCTCTGAGAGGAAGGCCGCCGTGGGAACGTCAAATGAAGGGGCGTCCATATGTTCAGGCGGGTGGGTGTCGGAAGTCGTCGCTGTTGGTAGTGGCGCCGGAGTAGCGTCAGGCTTTGAGCGCGACGCGTCGGCCCCAGCGGTGTCCGTAGCAGCTGGAAGGGTCACCGGTGCATGGTCCGATGGGCGGCGGCCGGTGGGAGGAGAAGAGAGCGCCGAGGCGTAGGTGATCGGTAAAACCGTCGTCGGAGCCGGAGGTGCCACGGTAGCGGCTGGCAATTGGGTGATTCGTCGCTGAAGACACTCAGATCTGAGGTGGCCTTCTTTGCCGCACCCGGAACAGGTCTTGGGTTGGCCGTCGTATATGACAACCGCGCGGCACCCGCTAATTTGCAGGTAAGATGGCACGTGGCGATGGAGGTCGATGGTGATCTGCCGTACACCGTTAAGAACGGGGTACGTTTGGAATTGCGCCCAGCGTTTGGCAGTGTGGCCATGTACAGTGCCATAGGGGCGGAAAGCCGCGATAACGTCTTCCGCTGGAAGCTCGAACGGGAGTTCGAAAACTCGTATGGTGCGCATTCCTAAGCCGGCATGGTCGACAGTGACCGCTCCGACATTGCCGTCGGCGTGGCAAAAGCGTAATCCATGGTTGGTGTCACGAAGTATTCTTTCACATACCGCGTCATTGACGACTTTGACGTACACAGTACTGCTTAATATAGACAAATGGATGCCCAAGATGTCAGAAGCTGGGATCTTAGCAACGTCGCGGAGGAAGCGTTCCACTTCCAAGGCCTTTGGTCGTGCGTAGTCGTTGCAGAAGTTGAAACGTAAAGTTGATTTTCGAAAACGGTTGGCCATGATTCTAGTGCACGTAAGCGACACGTAAGTGACGGCCGCTGAAATGTAAACAACAGCGAGCGCGCGCGCTCCGCAGGCGGAAATAACAACACGTCCGTACTGCACGGCGGCGAAAGCCGGACTGTCCATCTGAGCCACCGAGGACACAGACGAATAGCGCGAGTGCAGGGACTTATCCGTGGAATTAGGTACATTACGTATGTAGAATTGTGGACAGTTGGGAATGTGGGTCTCACGGGAAGCGTGCAAGGAATAAGTCCCTGCAGTCGTGCTGTACATAGGTGTCCTCGGTGGCTCATGCGGATAGGGCGTGTTCCATGTAAGCAGGAGATCGCAGGTTCGAGTCCCAGTTGGGGCAAAAATTTTCAGCTGTCCCCATCGAGGTATATCAACAACACCTGTCGGCAGCCGAAGGTTTCAATTAATTATCATTTAGTATTAACGACTCGTTTTCTCCGAATGGTCTCACCCTCAGCTTTACAAAGACAAAGCATGTTCAGCTCTTCACAGATAGGGATACTAAACTAATAATAAGTGTAATGCATGGCGAGAAATAATAAATTGGAATCTTCTAAATTCTTATGTGTCTATACTGATGAGAATTTAAAATGAAAAAGTAGATATTGTAACTGCTGAAGCAATTTAGTTCAGGCTTCTTGTGCGTAGAACCATTGCAGATCTCGGGTAGATACAAATAAAAGTTGAAATCATTCACAAGTTTTTATCCAGTAACGTCATATGCAGTAACGTTTTGGGCTGACTCACCACTAAGAAAGAAAGTCTAAACTACGGCTCGAAAGAAACAGTGATGTACATATTGAAAATATCAGAAGGGAAAATGAGATTCATTACTCTACATTGAGGTTGCTTTTAACACAGAAATAGGTGCACAAATTTTGGTCAACCACCAAGGAGAGAGCAAAGCAAAATATAAAAACAAATTGAAAAAATTTCTCCTGGACAAGTCCTTCTCCTGCGCAGAAAAGATTCTATTACTGTAAAACGTAAAAGGTGGGGGAGAGGGGGTAAGAATACTAACTGACAGCTGTATATTAAAAAAAAAATTATACTTTTATAAATTTTCAGCATTTAACGACATTCACGAATTAATTTGCGATAGAACGTAAAACGACGCGTTCCACATCATTGCGATGCAAAGTGGAAAATGTTCCATGGAACATGACAATAACTAACTAGCTAACCAAATAACAGTCTTAATTCTGCAACAGCTTCTCTTTCCCTGAATTTTACGTGAACGGAAGTGAATGGGAAAAGTACAGTCAATGCAGTATGGAATTAAGGGAGTCACATGTTTTTTTCCTAACTGAGCATGTTTTATTGCACAGCTATGTTTTACATTATGTTGTAACTAATTATGAATTTAGACACTGGAGAACAGAACAGCAGTCGATCGCGAAGTATGTCGTTTTATTACAGCAGATCTAGATGTCGACTATTTATGTTCAGAAAATGTAGCAATAGATGACGTTGGTGCAAAATCACATAACAGACCATACTGTTTGGTGCACAGCATACAGGAGTCGCATTGACCGCTAGCCAATATTATTTAATATGTGACACATTGGACTAATGTCACCTCCTGTTATTTGCGCTAAAGATGGCTGTGTAATAGTTGAAATCTACACCTGGTGTAATAAAACTACTGATTTCGCCGTCGATTGCTGTTCTGTTCTCCAGAGTCCATATTCAACGATCACTGTGCACAAGAGGATCCTAAGTATTCGAATCTGATTGAATTTACGTATTTTGTAGATTACTGGTAAATGAGGAGGGTAGACGGATACTTAAATGCCGAAAGAGAGGATTAAAAATGGACGGAGATGGTAGATGGTGGTTATTCATGAGGTGGATTGTTCTGCAATGTCCGAAATGATACGTACCGCTGGGGAAGGGCGAGGCTCCGCCCTCGGGACTCCTTTACTATACACCGCCAAGAGCGCTCTCCGGAAAATACCCTGAAGCCCAGTCGGTCCCTTGTTCCTGCATAACCGTCTCCGCGCTCAAATCCCGGCAATCCCCTTAACCCTATTTGCCGCTAAAAGAGTTATGCGTACCACTCAGTCGCGGAACCTGGAGCGGAGATTCGAGCCAACTCCGCCGCTGGCTCCCTTTCTTGAATGCGAGCGAGAGATATTCTATCGCGCTGACACAGTGCAGCGGAAACCCTCCTCCGAGCTGCTTCATTGTTTCCAGACGCTGACTGAAGACCCGCGCTCTCGTAACCAATTAGTTGGCGAGGAAAGCTCGTATGATTAGCAAAAGGCGTAGCCGGATAGAAGGAACCAGCGTTTCTAGGCTCACTATTATAAATGTTTCAGTAATATTGCCTCCGAGTTCAGGAGTGAAAACGACACACTATTTAATACTCTGCATTACGTAATTATACACAAAACTCATTCTCACAACGTATTTTAGTCAAATTATGGTAAAAAACTGTGTTAGCCGAGCGACACGGCAAAGAATGTATGCAACGAAAAATACTGAAATATATTATATAACAAATAGAATGCATTTCCGTTGAAGTTACTAACTAAATGATACGCACTAATAGTGGACGTAATGTTACTTTCGCTTATGGTTTATGTCACGTCGCGTAAAATTTTAATCTGGCCGTATAGTGCAAGACAAGTATGAGAGTGACACGAAAAGTTTCTAGATTGGTAAAAAATGGTACTGATAATACTGAAGAATTTGATTTGTTATGTTGGTGAACTTGCAAAGTAATATACGCCACCTGATCCAAACTATTGTAGGACATCTATTAACAGACATGAATATGGGGTATGAGCACTCTTCCCCTTTATCGGGATTGGAACCTTGCTGGAGACACTTTCATTGAGGTGTCTGATGGTGTGTGGAGGAGTAATGCCGATTTTTTCTCAAGAGTCCCAAAACAGAGAAGGTACGGATTTTGGACGCTGACGCTCGGGTCTGGACTGAAGTCGACGAGTTTACTAATCCTAGGTTCAAGTCGGGACTCTGGACGGACCAGTCTTTTTCACCCAATGTTACTGTCCACGCGTAGCGCCCCCTTCCCGATCGACCTGTTTAATTGCAATATAAATGACACCGATTGCGTACGCCTGGTGACATTTCACAGTAAGTAATGCTATCCTTATCAAAGGAAAATAATGACGTTTAGAAGGAGGAAACTGTGCAACAATCCTTCCTGAAGAGACAAACTATTCTAAAAATAATGTAAATAATAATAATAAGTTTGAAATGGGTGGAATTTGCTGCAATCGCTCACGAACCACACTGGAGGGAAAAGGATGCCACGTAATATTTAATATAGAGATAGAGTGATTAACTAAACAAGGATAATTAAACGTTCCAATGAATATCCAAAATCCTAAGAAAGGTAATGGCAAAGAAAATTAAAGAAATAATCACTGGCGTGGCAACTGAAAGCCGTCACGCTTTTCCACTACAGTTTATGTGAAAATACAAGCATCATAAAGCATTGACTTTGCAGTTACTTATTCCGAAACACTATATTCGGAAAGTAAAGTTAAATGAAGTTCCTCGTTAAGTAAATGACTTCCTGTAACTGAAACTTTCTTCCTTAAAACAATTGCTCTCAGTAACCTCAGCCTAACGCATTGCAAAATCTGGGCAAAGGCAAGCAATTTAGTTCTAATTATTAAAAGACTAGATTGAATTTTTTTAAGCAAATGAGCAACTGATTTACTTTTAACATGTTGTTGTTGTTGTTGTTGTTGTTGTGGTCTTCAGTCCTGAGAAAGGTTTGATGCAGCTCTGCATGCTACTTTATCCTGTGCAAGCTTCTTCATCTCCCAGTACCTACAGCAACCTACATCCTTCTGAATCTGCTTAGTGTATTCGTCTCTTGGTTTCCCTCTACGATTTTTACCCTCCACCTTGCCCTCCAATACTAAATTGGTGATCCCTTGGTGCCTCAGAACATGTCCTACCAACCGATCCCTTCTTCTGGTCAAGTTGTGCCACAAACTCCTCTTCTCCCCAATCATATTCAATACTTCCTCATCAGTTATGTGATCTACCCATCTAATCTTCAGCATTCTTCTGCAGCGCCACATTTCAAAAGCTTCTATTCTCTTCTGGTCCAAACTATTTATCGTCCATGTTTCACTTCAATACATGGCTACACTCCATACAAATACATTCAGAAATGACTTCCTGACACTTAAATCTATACTCGATGTTAACAAATTTCTCTTCTTCAGAACCGCTTTCCTTGTCATTGCCAGTCTACATTTTATATCCTCTCTACCTCGACCATCATAAGTTATTTTTCTCCCCAAATAGGAAAACTCCTTTACTACTTTAAGCGTCTCATTTCCTAATCTATTTACCTCAGCATCACTCGACTTAATTCGACTACATTACATTATCCTCGTTCTGCTTTTGTTGATGTTCATCTTATATCCTCCTTTCAAGACACTATCCATTCCACTCAACTGCTCTTCCAAGTCCTTTGCTGTCTCTGACAGAATTACAATGTCATCGGCGAACCTCAAAGTTTTTATTTCTTCTCTATGGATTTTAATACCCACTCCAAATTTTTCTTTTGTTTCCTTCACTGCTTGCTCAATATACAGATTGAATAACATCAGGGAGAGACTACAACCCTGTCTCACTCCCTTCCCAACCACTGCTTCCCTTTCATGTCCCTCGACTCTTATAACTGCCATCTGGTTGCTGTACAAATTGTAAATAGCATTTCGCTCCCTGTATTTTACCCCTGCCACCTTCAGAATTTGAAAGAGAGTATTCCAGTCAACACTGTCAAAAGCTTTCTCTAAGTCTACAAATACTAGAAACGTATGTTTGCCCTTCCTTAGTCTAGCTTCTAAGATAAGTCGTAGAGTCAGTATTGCCTCACGTGTTCCAACATTTCTACGGAATCCAAACTGATCTTCTCCGAGGTCGGCTTCTACTAGTTTTTCCATTCGTATGTACAGAATTCGCGTTAGTATTTTGCAGCTGTGACGTATTAAACTGATAGTTCGGTAATTTTCACATCTGTCAACACCTGTTCAAGCAAATTTCGGGCTTGCAGCCTGTCGTCGTTCAATACTTCGCACGATATTTCAACTGGGCACCTACCAGTCATCTTCAGGTGAGCCGTCGCAGACTGGCGAAAACGTCTTTTTTTTCTGTATTGTGATGTTTATCACCGTACACAAGGCGTGCTGTCAGCAGCAGAGTACGCCGCTCTTCAGCCTTGAGTTTTACAATAAGTAGTACATACAGGGGGCACAGAAAATACAACCAAAACGGCGGGCAAAACAATGTAGACACTAAAATAAAAAACAAAAAACATGGAGCCGTTCACGCTGGACGAGAAAACATCACTGACACTAGTTGACACGGCGCACATAATAAGGATGATGGCGATGGTACACGGGAATAGTGGCGGCGTGACGGCGAACAAACACTAAACACAAACGAAGACACACACATGAGACACTGTTGGCGATGATCTCCGGCGCACGAATGTTCACTGTGTGTGTACGAGTCCGGGGACCTGCCAAGAGAGGAGGAGGAGGAAGGGGAGTGGGAGAGAGAGAGGGGAGAGCAGAGATGCCACGGGCAGGGGAGATAAGGGGAGGGAGGAACGGGGAGGGGAAGCCTGGGGAAGAGGGGTGGAGGGAGGGGATGGGGGAAAAGGAAAGAGAAGGGAAGGGAAGAGAATGGAGGGAGGGTGCCTAAAGGAAAGGACACCGGAAGTGGGGGGTGGGGCAGGGTCAAAGTTGATAGGAGAGGTAGATGGAGGGGAGGAGGACATCATCAGGGAGGGGGAGCAGGCGGAAGCCACCTTGGGAGAGGGTAAGGAGGGTGGAGAGATGGGGACCGGGTGGGACTTGGGAATACAGGCGCGGCAGAGGGCGGGGGTGGGAGAGGATCGGGGAGACGAGCGGGTGAGGGGGATCGACTTTACAGGAGGTGTACAGGATTTGTATCCTTTCAAGGAAAAGGAGGAAGTGGGGGAAGGGGATGAGATCATACAGGATCCGCGTAGGGGAGGGGAGACGGATGCGATAGGCAAGGCGGAGAGCATGGCGTTCAAGGATTTGGAGGGATTTGTAAAAAGTAGGGGGGCGGAGATCCAAGCCGGATGGGCATAACAAAGGATAGGGCGGATGAGGGATTTATTGGTGTGGAGAATGGTGGAGGGGTCGAGACCCCACGTACGGCCGGAGAGGAGCTTGAGGAGACTGAGTCGGGAGCGTCCCTTGGCTTGGATTGTCCGGAGGTGGGGAGTCCAGGAGAGGCGACGGTCGAGGGTGATCGAAAACGTCCTCTGTTCCGCAATATATAGCGTACTGTAAGTATTCTCCGCATGCGTCGAAAACTTGATAATTGAACGACACTGCCCGCCGGCAGCGCCCTCGCTGGTGGAATAGCGGAACTCAGTCGCCCTCTGCATTGCTGTTTGCCACGGCCGTCGACGCACTCTGTCGTCTTCGATTTGAGCAAATCGTGGAGATGATGGGATTCCATGCACTGTCCAGCTGGTAGCCGCTGTCACGGTTTAACAGATTTTCCGCCAGTCGTATTTCTACGGATTCTTTAATAATGGAGTCCCAGAAACACGTTGCTGTGGACAAATCATTGTTTTCTCATACTCCATTGAATGTCCAGTAGAAATACAATGTTCAGCAATAGCGGACTTGCTTGGCTGCAAAAGGCGGGTGTAACGTTGACGTTCAGTGCAGCGTTCTTTCACGGTGCGTGTGGTTTGACCTATGTAAGCCATACCACATTGGCACGATATCTTGTAAATTCCGGCCTTTCGTAGTAACAGAATGTCCTTAACTGATCCCACAAGGTCCGCAATCTTCGATGGTGGGCGGAAAACCGAAAATTTCAGGTAAAAGTGGAGTCCAACTGTATCTGGTTATTTTCAATTGAAGTGCACTAGCGCAATTTTCTGCCTTGTGGCCGTTAACGTTTCAGTTACCTGCCCTGGCCGTTGACGTAAATTTAGGCAGTGTCCTTTCCTCACCGTGTGGTCGCTGTTCAGCACTGTGTTTAGTTTGACAGCTTAATGTGTGCTTGGTTGTAGGCGTCCATGTGTTTTACGTTTGCATTGAACTCCCAGTTGTGTGCTCGTCGAGTGGAGCGCAAGTTACCTTGTCGGTGGGTTCGTTCATTGTCTGTTGGGTTGTGGTCGGATCGAAAATGGTTTGTTTGACTGCCTGTCTCACCTAAGTGAACTTTAGTATCTCAAGTGCTGACCGACCATTATCTGTTGCGTGTATTTAAGTTGAATTGTTTTTAGTGATGTTTTAAGTCTGGGCCTTCAGTCAATTTAAAATTAAAGTTCCTTGCTTTTCAAGTGTTAGACTGTTTGGTCCTTCTGATTGATTAAAATATTGTTTAAAGATAAAGCTTTGGGCCTTCAGCCTACTAAAAAATATTTTAATTGTGTTTTGTGTCATGGGTCTTCAGCCATTTGAAAAATAGCGCTGTGGGGCTGCCACGCCCGCTTCAACGTTCCAATGGCCGGGTCCCACACTGTGCTTAGCTGCAGGCCGCCGTCTTTATTGAGCGTGTTGTCACAAATTTTTGTTTCGATTCCTTATTTCATTATGCTATCCCAAAAACTACTACTACAAACAGTATAGTGAACGCATTATTGTGGCCAAGATAGACACAAAGCCCACACCTACTACAAGAGCACAGGTTTATATCCCAACTAGCTCTGCAGATGATGAATAAATTGATGAACTGTACAATGAGATTGCCCGCATCTCGTGGTCGTGCGGTAGCGTTCTCGCTTCCCACGCCCGGGTTCCCGGGTTCGATTCCCGGCGGGGTCAGGGATTTTCTCTGCCTCGTGATGGCTGGGTGTTGTGTGTGATGTCCTTAGGTTAGTTAGGTTTAAGTAGTTCTAAGTTCTAGGGGACTGATAACCATAGATGTTAAGTCCCATAGTGCTCAGAGCCATTTGAACCATTTTTATGATGAGATAAAAGAAATTATTCAGTTAGTGAAGGGAGACGAAAATTTAATAGTCATGGGTGACTGGAATTCGGTAGCAGGAAAAGGGAGAGAAGTAAACATAGTTGGTGAATATGGAATGGGGGAAAGAAATGAAAGAGGAAGCCGTCTAGTAGAATTTTGCACAGAGCATAACTTAATCATAGCTATCAGTTGTTTCAAGAATCATAAAAGAAGGTTGTACACGTGAAAGAATCCTGGAAATACTGGAAGGTATCAGATAGATTATATAATGGTAAGACAGAGATTTAGGAACCAGGTATTAAATTGTAAGACATTTCCTGGGGCAGATGTGGACTCTGACCACAATCTATTGGTTATGAGCTGTAAATTAAAACTGAAGAAACTGCAAAAAGTTGGGAATTTAAGGAGATGGGATCTGGACAAACTGATTAAACCAGAGGTTGTACAGAGTTTGTAGCATTTGTAGACTTAGAGAAAGCTTTTGTCAATGTTGACTGGAATACTCTCTTTCAAATTGTAAAGGAGGCAGGGGTAAAATACAGGGAGCGAAAGGCTGCATGAAAGGGAAGCAGCGGTTGGGAAGGGAGTGGGACAGGGTTGTAGCCTCTCTACGGAGTGGCGGAGCGGTTCTAGGCGCTTCAATCTGCGCTATGGTCGCAGGTTCGACTCCCGCCTCGGGAATGGATGTGTGTGATGTCCTTAGGTTAATTAGGTTTACGTAGTTCTAAGTTCTAGGTGACTGATGACCTTAGAAGTTAAGTCCCATAGTGCTCAGAGCTATTTGAACTACTTTTGTAGCCTCTCCCCGGTGTTATTCAGTCTGTATATTGTGTTGAGTGGTACTTAAGTAAATAAATTAGTGAAATCAAAGTGAACTAGAAATTAGAATATAAATGAAAAACTTGGTTTAGTTTAGAGAGTTACATACTCGCAAACAGTGGGCAGAACAGCAGAACAGAAGAGACAATGACCGTGAAGTCAGCAAGTTCCACATAAGCGGGCGCTGTCGATTCAGCCGTCAGGGCATCGCCCGACCGGCTCACATGTTTCTCAGTTGTCGTATGTGAGCAAAGGCCCTCGCCTACATCCCAAGAGCCAATGACCGACGTTAAGAAGATTCTTCGTGAAGCTTTTCAACGTGACAGAAGAGGCAACGACCGGCTCACGTGTTTCTCAGTCTTCACATGGGATCAAAGGCGCTCGCCTACATTCCAAGAGCCAATGACCGACGTTAAGAAGATTCTTCGAGGAGCTTCTCAACGTGACAGAAGAGGTAATGACCGTAAAGTCGTTCACCTCCAGTAAATTGAAGTGAATAAATACGCGAGGCGCAGTGGGCCAGACAGATGAAGATGGAGATGAAGACGGAGACGGAGACGGAGATGGAGACGAAGAAGACAAAGAAGTAGCAGTAGTTTTCAGTCAGTTTCGGTGCTGAAGACGGTCATGCAAGAAGAGTCTGCATCATGCACAGACGAACCAAGTCCGCCGCTGTAATGGAATAGCAAGCAGCAGCCGCGGCGCCAGAAGACAGAAGTTAAAAGGTATTTGAAGTCTGGTTTTTACATACCCGGGTGACTCGTGAGGACGGGAAGGAGACGGCCTCACATCAGTAGTCACCTGTGAGCTGGGATGAAGACCTGACAGCCGAAGACGGGCAAGCGGGAGTCCGTGGTTCGAGTCCGCCACACTGGCCTTCCCCCGCCGCGCCGCTCCGCTGGCCGACGCACAACACACGCGGCCGCTTAGAGAAGAGAAACACAGGGACGCGACACCCAAGGTAACATCCGATGCACGATTTCGCTCGCAATAATTAAACGGGCCACCTCGCGCTGCGCGTCTCCAGTCAACTGGGCGAGACGGCGACACGAGATACACACTGCTACGCGTAATCACACGCCGCCGCCGCCGCCGCCGCCGCTGCCGCAGCAGAAGACTTCACAAACGACACAGCTGACGCTTTCCGAACCAGAACATCCCGTAAGATACAGCTGTACAAATCTTCAATAAAAGTTATCTTATGTAAAAATGATGTTTCATTCGACCTCATACCCGAGCCAAGGAAGAACCCATCCTGCCCACATGTTGTTAAGAGAGAAAAGTTAATTTATTTAATATTTTCACCCTGACAGAATGCTTTAGAATGCTCATCCTGACAATTGACAGCATCAAAAGAGAAAACCCAGTTACATTTAGTGACAGAAGTGTTACATTTAGTATCACAATTGTTACAATTGAGCAAGCACTGAAGAAAACAAAAAATAAATTCGGAGTGGGTGTTAAGATCCATGGAGAAGAAATAAAAACTTTGAGGTTCGCCGATGACATTGTAATTCTGTCAGAAACAGCAAAGGCTTTGGGAGAGCAGTTGAATGGAATGGACAGTGTCTTGAAAGGAGGATATAAGATGAACATCAACAAAAGCAAAACGAGGATAATGGAATGTAGTCGAATTATGTCGGGTGATGCTGAGGGTATTAGATTAGGAAATGAGACACTTAAAGTAGTAAAGGAGTTTTGCTATTTGGGGAGCAAAATAACTGATGACGGTCGAAGTAGAGAGGATATAAAATGTAGACTGGCAATGGCAAGAAAAGCGTTTCTGAAGAAGAGAAATTTGTTAACATCGAGTATAGATTTAAGTGTCAGGAAGTCGTTTCTGAAAGTATTTGTATGGAGTGTAGCCATGTATGGAAATGAAACATGGACGATAAATAGTTTGGACAAGAATAGAATAGAAGCTTTCGAAACGTGGTGCTACAGAAGACTGCTGAAGATTAGATGGGTAGATCACATAACTAATGAGGAGGTATTGAATAGAAATGGGGAGAAGAGGAGTTTGTGGCACAACTTGACAAGAAGAAGGGACCGGTTGGTAGGACATGTTCTGAGGCATCAAGGGATCACAAATTTAGCATTGGAGGGCAGTGTGGAGGGTAAAAATCGTAGAGGGAGACCAAGAGATGAATACAATAAGCAGATTCAGAAGGACGTAGGTTGCAGTACGTACTGGGAGACGAAGAAGGTTGCACATGATAGACTAGCATGGAGAGCTGCATCAAACCAGTCTCAGGACTGAAGACCACAACAACAACAACAATCCCTAAAACTGTTAGTCCGTGTGATAATACATGTCACGTCGAAAGCAATACGATGATCTCTTTCCAAAGCATACTGTGCTACTGCTGTTTTCTCTGGGTACCGTAGACGGAAACATCTCTCGTGCTCTACACAGTGCTGTTCAACACTTCGCGCGGTCCGTCCGATATGGAACTGCTTACACCCACACGGTATTTTATATACTCCTGACGTTCTGAGGCCTACGTCGCCTTTCACAGGCCTCAAGATTTGTCGAATTTTTGGTGGAGCCCTGAAGACCGAATCGATTTGATGCCTCTTTAGGAACCGGCTTCTCTTTCCTGCTATTGGGTCACAGAGCGACAAAACACAAACTTCTTCGAGTCCTCCTTGGAGCCTTTATGCTTACGTAAGACAGATTGAGAAATCTGGCAGTTGTTGTAGCCGTTTTTATTGAATACTTTTCGTAAGTGGGTCAGTTCCTTGGGCAAGTTTTCAGAATCTGAGACTGTTTCTACTCGATACACTAAGGTCCTCATAACAGAACTTTTTTGCGACGGGTGGTGGTAGCTGTTAGTGTACAGATATGGTTCTGTGTGGGTGGGCCTCCGGTAAACGCTGTGGCTGAGACACCCATTTGCTTTGCGGCGGACTTGATGTTGTCATGGATGTCGTTGATGTGGTTCAAGAATTCTCGCAGCTTTCCACGCCCATGAGAACAGACAACGGACGTGTCGTCGACGTAACGATAAAAGCAACTAGGCTTTTCTGGAGCCTTGCCAAGGGCGACGATTTCAAAGTGCTCCATGAAGAGATTCGCAATGCCGTCCATCTGGTTGAAATTTTCTCCATCATACAAAAGATACGATAACGTCAGAGTATGCTTCAATAAATCCATAACACTGTCGTCAAGTAACTGGAAGAGCAGATCTATAGAGTCTTTAATGGGAACGCGCATGAACAATGACACTACATGAAAGCTGACCATTATATGCCCTTCTCCAAGTCGGCTGTATTCTTGGTGTGGTGCACACAGTGAGCAACGTGTGGGGTAAGGAGTTTGGCCAGATGTTTCGCGAGTCTGTAAGTCGGCGAGGCAATGGTGGGGCATAATGAAAGAAGCGATCGAAATAAAAATTTATGACAAGATGCTCAATAAAGATGGCGGCCTGCAGCTAAGCGCAGCATGAGACCCGACCATTGGATGGTCGAAGGGGGCGCTGCGGACGCATAGCGTAAACATTCCTATATATGTTGCCGGAGCTAGTACCAGTTGCGTCACGTAAGGCAGCGTGGCTATATAAGGACGGCAGCAGCAACCAGAAGACAGTCAGCACTTGACAATGGCTGAGCAGTACTCGGCCGAAAGCTCGTGGATTTTAAACTAGCTGACGTGGCTAGAAGACCGATAAATTTTGTTAGCAACAAAAACTATACAGGGTGTCCCAGCTATCTTGTCCACCCAAAATATCTCTGGAACAATAACAGCTATTGGAAAATGACTTTCACCGGTATCAATGTAGGGCTGGGGCCCATGAATGTACATATTTGGAAACATTCTAAAACGAAAGCATATGTGTTTTTTAACACAAACTTACGTTTTTTTAAATGGACCTCCTATATTTTTTCTTCAGCAATCCATAGCATGACAAAGCACATACACAATGGCGTTGATTGCATCGCAAATACCCATTACATCCCAAGATATTACGACGCGAAGTTGACGCTTGAAACACCCAACATGCGCTGGTAGCGCACGTCCTGAGGTTCAGGCGTGAACCCCACGCTGCCCGTAATAGCGATGTGATTGACATGCGTAATCACACTTCCATACTTATCAAGAGGTCCGAAACGAATAATACGGTCTGCTGCCATCCTGCATTAACGTCGTACATTCCAGCAGGTATTTATTCCATAGGCTAGGGGTGATGCGGTTCTGTAACATATCTGTGTACCGCAACGTTAGTCACAAAGTTAACTTCGCTTATCGTTAATCCGTTACTAAAAAGGTAATGCCGCTCAACGTTAAAACTTTACTTTACTGTAGATCTAGCGCAAGCACAGTTAATCATTCACTCGTAATAGTAAAATTCATGTTGATGGTTTTAGTGAAACGAGCAAGTGGACTAAATGTTTTACCGTTGTTTAGGTAAAAATGTTTTGATTTGGGAAGTTCAGGTAGGACATAGAAAATGAATGTAAACATGTTTAACCAATTAGTTTTATTATCACATAATTATCAATGTTATGTTTATCTAATGCGTTAAATGACAAATTGTTGCTAACAAATGTTTCTTAATATCACTGGGTAAAGTGGCCCTATGTAGAAACTTCCACTGTGATACCAACACGCCATACTAAACATAGAGTTCACATCTCATGCTCAAAGTGATGCCCATTGGCTTGCATACATTGGGTCACTCTGCGGATGAAGGATGGCCTACTTCGTGCTACTATTTCCACTTTGATGGCTGTACAAGCATCAATAATGCGTTGCTTCATGTCCTCTGGTGTTGTTGGTTCATGTTGGTAAACAGCATCCTTCACTGCTCCCCAAAGAAAATAATCCAGCGGTGTAAGGTCCGGAGATCGGGCAGTCCACCTAACTGGGTCACCTCGTCCAATCCACCTACCAGCGAACTTACGGTTCAGAAGTCGTCGTGCTCGTAAGGCGTTATGTGAAGGGCATCCATCATGCTGATACCACATGACCATTCTCCGGTTCAGAGGTACGGTGTCCAAGAGAACAGGAAGATTGTGTCGTATAAATCTGGAGTATTGTCTGCCATTTTGGATGCCATTTATAAAGAAAGGTCCGATAATGGTATCTCCAATAATCCCACACCAAACATTAACTTTCCACGGACGTTGATGCTCTACCTGACGCCATTTTGGATTGTCTGCGGACCAATAATGCATATTCCTCATATTGACAATTCCTTCGTTGGAGAATGATGCCTCGTCGGTAAAGAGAACAAAAATTTGGATTAGTCAGAAGTTTTTGCTGAGCCCACCGACAAAATGTTACCCTATTGCGGAAGTCATTTCTATGAAGATCCTGGTGTAAATGAACATGGTAAGGATGATATTTATGACGTTTAAGAATACGCTGTGCACTTGATTTCGACACACCAACTTCACGTTCAATTTGACGTGTGCTGATTAGAGGATTCACAGCTATGGTAGCGAGCAAAGTAACTTCAGCACGTTCATCTGTGCGTGTTCTAGGGCGATGTCGAAGTCTTGGATTTAAGCTTCCCGTTTCACGTAGACGAGATGTGAGACGACCAAACATCCGGCGCGAACGCGATGGCTTGTCATGGAATCGTCTTCTGTACAGTCGTTCTGCCTGAACTGCATTTCGTCCACCTACAACAGGGTACAGTACAGGTATGTAGAGTAGGGTAGAACACAGACATATTAACTTAATAATCATAATGTTCGCTAACAGTACTATCAACAACCAAGCAATCTCATAACGTATTTCCCGTCAACGTACATTCTCCATAGATCAGCAGCATTTCTACCATATCTTCATGTGTGTACATTATACTGTACGGTATAACTTCCACAACACAACGTTTATTCACAATGTGTACTACCTCGGTGCCGTCACTAGATTACTCTGATGCACGACTACACTGGCAAGCGGTGTACTGCACGCCAAAGCAACAGCAAATGGGATGCTCGGAGGGTGGTGGAGTACAGGAGTTTGCATGGGTCGCAAATCATAAACAAGGCGAAGTGGTAACTGTGGCAGTAGTGGGAACTACGTTGGAAACTTGACTAGGTAGACCCAGGCCCTGCGCGAAAGGCACAATGGGTCATATAACGCATTAGATAAACCTTATTTTGGGTGTGCAGGATAAATAAGACAACCTGACGGGTGTACACCGATCGGTACTGGTTCATATTGTGTACGTAGATACGTAAAACGTGCAAGAGGGAAACCATTATGTGCTTATGAGAGTTGATGGCAGCAGACCGTATTATTCGTTTCGGACCTCTTCATAAGTATGGAGGTGTGATTACACATGTCAATCACATCGTGATTACGGGCAGCATGGGGTTCACGCCTGAGCCTCAGGACGTGCGCTTGCAGCGCATGTCGGGTGTTTCAAGCGTCAACTTCGCGTCTCAATATCTCAGGATGTAATGGGAATATTGCGATGCAATCAACGCCATTGTGTGTGTGCTTTGTCATGCTATGGATTGCTGAAGAAAAAATATAGGGGGTCCATTTAAAAAACATAAGTTTGTTTTAAAAAACACATATGCTTTCGTTTTAGAATGTTTCCAAATATGTACATTCATGGGCCCCAGCCCTACATTGATACCGGTGAAAGTCGTTTTCCAATAGCTGTTATTGTTCCGGAGATATTTTGGGTGGACAAGATAGCTGGGACACCCTGTATATGCAGTTAGTCTAAAACACTTATTTCTGATGAAGCGTTCCTGAAATATGCAGGGTGGTCCATTGATCGTGACCAGGCGAAATATTACACCAAATAAGCGTCAAACGAAAAAACTACTGAGAACGAAACTTGTCTAGCTTGAAGGGGGGAGACCAGATGGCGCTATGGTCGGCCCGATAGATGGCGCTGCCATAGGTCAAACGGGTATCAACTGTGTTTTTTTTTTAATATCAACAACCTTTTTTATTACGTATTCGTATACTATGTGAAGAAATACAAATGTTTTAGTTGGACCACTTTTTTCACTTTGTGATGGAGGGCGCTGTAATAGTCACAAACATATGGCTAACAATTTCAGACGAACAGTTGGTAACAGGTACGTTTTCAAAATTAAAATTCAGAACGTACGTACGTTTGAACATTTTATTTCGGTTGTTCTAATGTGATACATGTACCTTTGTGAACTTATCTTTTCTGAGAACGCATGCTGTTACAGCGTGATTACCTGTAAATACCACATTAATGCTCAAAATGACGTCCGTCCACCTGAATGCATTTGGCAATTGTTGTCAGGTGTTGCCGGTGGATCACTAAAGCAAATATCCTTCAACTTTCCCCACAGAAAGAAATCCGGGGACGTCAGATCCGGTGAACGTGCGTGCCATGGTACGGTGCTTCGACGACAAATCCACATGTCATGAAATAAGCTATTCTGTACCGTTTCAAACCCACGCGAGCTATGTGCCGGACACCCATGATGCTGGAAGTACATCGTCATTCTGTCATGCAGTGAAACACCTGGTAGTAACATCGGAAGAACATTACGTAGGAAATCAGCATACATTGCACCATTTAGATTGCCATCGATAAAATGGGGGCCAATTATAGTTCCTCCCATAAGGCCGCACCATATAATAACCCGCCAATGTCGCTGATGTTCCAGCTGTCGCAGCCATCATGGATTTTTCGTTGCCCAGTAGTGCATATTATGCCGGTTTTTCTGTTAGCGCTGTTGGTGAATGACGCTTCGTCGCTAAATAGAACGTGTGCAAAATATCTGTCATCGTCCCCTAATTTCTCTTGTGCCCATTGGCAGAACTGTACACGACGTTCAAAGTCGTCGTCATGCAATTCCTGGTGCATAGAACTATGGTACGGGTGCAATCGATGTTGATGTAGCATTCTCAACACCGACGTTTTTGAGATTCCCGATTCTCGCGAAATTTGTCTGCTACTGATGTGCTGATTAGCCGCGACAGCAGCTAAAACACCTACTGAGGCATCATCATTTGTTGCAGGTCGTGGTTGACGTTTCACATGTGTCTGAACACTTCCTGTTTCCTTAAATAACGTAACTATCCGGCGAACGCTCCGGACACTTGGATGATGTCGTCCAGGATACCGAGCAGCATACACAGCACACGCCCGTTGGGCATTTTGATCACTATAGCCATACATCAATACGATATCGACCTTTGCCGCAATTGGTAAACGGTCCTTTCTAACACGGGTAATGTATCACGAAGCAAATACCGTCCGCAGTGGTGGAATGGTACGTGATACCACGTACTTATACGTATGTAACTATTACAGCGCCATCAATCACAAAGCGAAAAAAGTAGTCCAACTAAAACATTCATATTTCTTTACGTACTACACGAATATGTAATAAGAAATGGGGGTTCCTATTTAAAAAGAGAAGCAATTGATATCCGTTTGATCTATGGCAGCGCCATCTAGTGGGCCAACCATAGCGCCATCTGGTTTCCCCCTTCAAGCTAGACGAGTTTCGTTCTTTGTAGATTTTTCGTTTGACTCTTATTTCGTGAGATATTTGGCCCGGCCACGATCAATGAACCACTATGTATATTTTCAAAATAATTGACCCTTAACGCACGTCTAGCAGACACATAATCATTCTGTTGTAGGGCTAACGCTTAAATGTTCGTGAATGACTGTTACAGAAGTTTTGTCCTCCAAAAACCGTATTGATTCCTAAAGATGGGACGGAGTACCATCTATGTCTATTGAAGCCCGCAAGTATCCTTGTACACATTCCTGTCATCTAAAATCAGCTTTGTTATTTTTAAAGCGTTGCACCTCTTAGTCGGTTAGATACAAAGATTTCTTCAACGGATTAGCTGCCGGGGGCATTCAGCAGATGAAACATTTGGGTGTAGATGGAAGCAGTATTCAACGTTTGTAGTTGACATGTTGCGGAAATTGGTCTAAAAAGTAAAGGAAAGCTCTGAAATGATAAAGAGGCATCAGACATTCGTGAGCGCATCAGCCCTTATTCACTGACCCACGTCAAGCTTTGCAGAAGGTTTTCATAGCTTCTGAGTGAAAGCCCAACACGCCCTGGGCGAGGAAATTAAACTGAACGCTCCAACGAATGTGAAACGGATTTCACAACGACGGTAAACTGCTTTGTGTGCCGTTGTCTTGGTTCCGGCAAGCATACGCTGCATCCTCTGTTTAATATAACATGACCCGGGGGGGGGGGGGGGAGGGGAGGGGGCGGCTAAAGCACTTCACGCGTTTGCGATGTTGGATGCCGCTGCAACTCTATACCTTGTTTCGTTGTATAGCTACGTGCTGCGCAATTGGCAAAGCGGATACACTGACAGTTCTTTTATTAAAAAACATAGATACTGTTCCAACACGAAATGAGACTACGTTTAACCGTACTTCTACCAGGACTGTTTGTCTCGCTGTCACGCGAGAAGGACCGGTGTCATATAGACCCAAGCTAACCTACCCCGGATATGCTGATAGTATTTTAATGAACTAATATATAAACACAACAGTAGAGTTTTTCGGATAACAGTAATGATTTTATTTTCATAAGCTATAAGTTCAAGAAACAAAAAAGTATAATTGTGGTCATACTGATCCTAGTGACAGTGCAAAAATCCGTAAATAAAGTTTAGTGTTCTGTAAATATAAACCTGATATAATTGACCAATGAGAGAAAGTTGTGTATCTTGAAAGAAATAGCTTACAAGAAAGAAAAATTTTCCAATATGCATGTAGTGTGCGTACTGTAAGACCTTCGGTACACACACCATCAGATTATTGGACTTGTCGCTCTAAGGAAGTAGGCGAGTGTCAGCAATATGTCTCGTGGTCTTATCGTGGCGTGTTTATCTTCTGCCGTTAGATCAGACGATAGAAATGCCAATTGCACGCTTAGAGTAGCAGATTGACGGTGACTAACTTTAAACAGAACTTGATTAATTTTCACAGACATTTATTAAAATAATAACAAGCATAAACATTACGTAACTTGATTCTGGATGCTATTTACAACTGACTATCTGAAGTTCCTTTCGTCTTTGTACGTTAATCTTATTCTCACATATCTCTGATACTTGAGAAAGTGTCTATACATTTATCTTCATGGCTATGTACAGGAATATGATAATCTTCTTAGGTGCAGACTGAAACTTGACTATAGACTGGTACAGACTAATGTAGACAGGTTCAGACAGGTGCAGATAAATGCAGACTCATACAGACTAATGCAGACTGACTAATCGAAGGTCTGTACACTCGTTATAATACCTTGGGCGTTCAGGTATCACTGCGTGAGTGTGATCCGCGAGGAGAAAAGGTTCTACATTAGCAGCAATCTCATTGGCTGCGTTACATATTAATACGCAGATAGGCGGAAGCAGAATTTGGTCCGTCTCTAAGGCAACGCCATCTAGTAGTGCGGAGACGGACGAGCGCTGCGCCTGCGCTGTTGTGCTTAGGGGGCGCACTCTAGTGGGAAAATTGTGTATGCGCTGACTACGCAGAATTATGTACACAACAATGCATACCGGTTTTATTACCCACAAAACACAACATTTAATTTGGAACCATATTTACACCATCAGAGCTCAGTGCAAAAACCTGGAATTAATTTTAATGTGCTGTAAGTATAAAAATGAGTTAAACGTCGTGTTGTATGTATCATTCCGATGGCGAAAGTCATATATTTTGAAAATAATACGTTTGCAAACAAGCTAGATATTTCTCTTTATGTCCATCTTTTTACCGATTGTCACGGTAGTCGGCTGTTCGATAGAGGATGTCAAATTAAACGCCTTTCAACCGTCAATTTTCAACCTAATTTTATTAGGCAACCAGTGTAAGCGCTTTATTACGCCATCTTCGATCATAAGAAAGGTAGATTATTTACACACGTCGGTCAGGGGCTTGAAGATGGCGTAACAAAGTGCTGAAACTAGTTGTCTAATGAAATATTATTGGAAGTTGATGCCTAAAAAGGTGTTTAATTTGACATCCTCCATCAGCTAGATATTTATTACGAAGCTCGTTATGAGGTCTTACCGTCTATAGTAGTACTTGGATGGTCAAACTAAAACAGATACTAGATTTTATAAGTGTTTCTAGTGATCATTCACTGACGGTGTACCGATGTAAAGTGTGTCCGAAATGGGAAGTTGTAAAACCAGTAATCGAAAGATTTATGCGTATTCCGTGTAAGTTCTCTGCTGACATTGTGCATTACAGTATCTGCAAAGTCGAGATCTTTGGTTGTCTAAATATCTCACAATTATGTTAATTATTTTGACGTTTTAAGGAATTTATTGTAACTGTTCCTCTTGTTTTGTATATAATACTATGTGAATGTCATAATTTGTCAAAACTCCATATTTTACTGGTTCATAAGTAGGGAAGCTGAACGCAGAACCTGTAATACAGCTCCGCCGCTACGAAAGTAGTTTGGTGGGACTGGCAAGGGTGGACTTTGAGCGCACAGCGCTTCTTTCCTTTGTTACTAGTGGAAATTCGAGTTCTGACTCTGGTACTGAGTGGTCAGTGGCAGTCTTGGTCAGCTATGTTGGTTAATTTGGATGTATAAATTGAAATAAGAACAGCGTACAATCATGTACATTATCCTTGGATGGTACGTAAAGTGGCCAATCGACCATGATATCAGTATTGGCACTGACTGGCTAAATTTATGACGCCAAGAAGAGTTACATAGGGCGTTGTTAATTGAAGAACAATGGTTGCTCTGCCGACAGTTTCATAGCCACTGTAATTTGCCACAAGCGCCACCACCTTCAGCAGAACTGTTATCAAAATACGTACATCCAATGGACCACGTATTATGTATAACTTTTTGTGGAACTTCTAACTTACGTTTGCACACCCGAGATTATCCCCAGTCACATTTCTCGACAGGGTCATTTCCAAGTGAATTAATTTCGCGTATCGTACTTTTATTAAAATAATGAATTTGGTAGTAAAACTTTTGTCAGTTTTATTAACTTTGTGGAATACGAAGTTTTGCTCGTTTTCTGCACAGTGGTAGATAATTTACTCCATACGATTTTACTTCTTGAGGTTTCCCATAATGCGTTCATAAATAAAGCTTTTCATTAAATAAGAAGCTGCCATTAAAATAATCAGTGACAAAGTTCTTATAGCTGTCTGTGGTAAAATTTATAAAATGAAACATTACATATCTTTGAACAGGTTTTAAAGTAGTTTTTAAAGTTCTTCAGACAGTTACAGAGCTAGTTTGACTTAGAGACCATTGAGAGATTAGTTGCTACGACCCCATGTTAACTGTTGAACTAATTATTATTCATTATACATAATGTTGATACTAAAGGTAGTTGCCATTAATTTTGATTGTTACTATATACAACTGATTATAGTTTTTCAAACGATACAAGTTGAAAGAACCCCATAAGCTACTTAATTGGGTGATGAATGAAAGTAAAGGCTCCTTATGAGAAAGTTTAGCAATCAGTACGATCATTTATTTTACACCAAAACTTTTCTTATGAACAACGACTGTACTGGCCACTTGTATAGAGTAACTCCGTGTGCAAATTTCAGGAGGCTATTATAATCAGTACTGTTTCAGATCGTGGTCACGAAGGAAGTGAATGAAATTAATCTGTACAAAATGCCCAACGGGTGTGTGCTATGTATGCTGCTAGGTATCCTGTACGATATCATCCAAGGGTCCGGACCGTTCGCCGGATAGTTATGTTATTTAAGGAAACGGGAAGTGTTCAGCCACTGTGAAAAGTCTGCCACGACCTGCACCAAATGATGATGCCCAAGTAGGTGTTTTAGCTGCTGTCGCGGCTAATCCGCACATCAGTAGCAGACAAATTGTGCGTGAATCGGGAATCTCAAAAACGTCGCTGTTGAGAATGCTACATCAACATCGATTACACCCTTACCATATTTCTATGCACCAGGAATTGTATGGTGACGACTTTGAACGTCGGGTACAGTTCTGCCACTGGGCACAAGTGTAATTACGGGACGATGACAGATGTTTTCCTCGCGTTCTCTTTATCAGCAAAGCGTCATTCACCAACTGTTGTAAAGTAAACCGGCATAATATGCACTACTGGGCAACGGAAAAATCCACGATGGCTGCGACAAGTGGGATATCAGCGACCTTGGCAGGTTAATGTATGGTGCGGCATTATGGGAGGAAGGATACTGGCCCCCATTTTATCAATCAGTATCTAAATGGTGCATTGTATGCTGATTTCCTACGTAATGTTCTACCGATGTTATTACAGTATGTTTCACTGCATGACAGAATGGCGATGTACTTCCAACATGATGGATGTGCGGCACATAGTTCGCGTGCCGTTGAAGTGGTATAGAATAGCATATTACACGACAGGTGGATTGGTCGTCGTCCACCGGAACTGATGTCCCCGGACTTCTTTCTGTGGGGAAAGTTGAAGGGTAATTCCAGTCGTGATCCACCGACAACGCCTGACAACATGCGTCAGCGCATTGTCAATGCATGTGCGAACATTATGGAAGGCGAACTACTCGCTGTTGAGAGGAATGTCGTTACACGTATTGCCAAATGCACTTAGTTGACGGTCATCATTTTGAACATTTATTGCATTAATGTCGTATTTTCAGGTAATCACGCTGTAACAGCATGCGTTCTCAGAAATGATAAGTTTACAGAGGTACATGTACCACATCGGAACAACCGAAATAAAATGTTCAAATGTACCTACGTTCTGTATTTTATTTTTAAAAACCTGCCTGTTACCAACTGTTCGTCTAAAATTATGAGCCATATGTTTGTGACTATTACAGCGTCATCTATCACAAAGCGAAAAAATTGGTCCAAGTAAAACATTCATATTTCTTTACGTACTACACGAATATGCAATACAGAATGGGGGTTCCTGTTAAAAAAAAAGAAAAAGGCAGTTAATATCCGTATGACCCATGGCAGCGCCATCTAGCGGGCCAACCATAGCGCCATCTGGTTTTCCCTTTCAAGCTAGACAAGTTTCGTTCTTTGTAGTTTTTTCGTTTGACACTTATTTCGTGAGATATTTGGCCCGGTCACGATCAGTGGACCACCCTCTATAATTACAGTTTAATTACAGTTTAATTTCATTCACTTACTATCTGATCACGAAATGATCACGAAATTATCGTCCGCTTCATGTTATTGGGTACAGTCACTGTCAGGCTAAACCTTTCACAGAAGCTTACCGTTATCGCCGACTGCCAGTATGGTAAGGGCCAGTACTGTTACAAAGTGACAGACGTTGTTGATACTCGTGGGAACGTGATCACGTAAGGAAATGCAAATATTTTTCTTATAACTAAAATGTTCTGATATAATTTTAATTTTATTTGTATCTGTATGAGTGATCTGTCTAAAATTTTTAAACTTATTTTTATAGGAGTAATTTATTTTTCATAGAAGCATAGCTTTGGCTGGCGTAGCCCACACCTTGGGGTAATGGCCGTCAGCAATTAAACCCAATCAAAGTCACGTAAAGTTTTATCATTTATGTAAAGACTTTTGTTGTAGATTGATATGCTTGAACATCATCTATGCTACCGAAGGCCTGCCCAGATCATGGCAATGGACCCTCGTAGCAGTTTATCTAACGGCTTGTAGGGTCGTAAAAAATTTAATTTCAATCTGTCATATGATTATTACCCGAATGTAATAATTTAAAATGCTTAGAGGATGGGGAGGAAATCGGCTGTGTCCTTTCAAACTGCCATTGCGTTATTTGGCAAGAGTTGGTTAGGAAAATGACGGTACACCTATATGTCGATGTGCGGACCCGGATATGAATCATCGTCCTCCCGAATCCGAGTCCATTGTGATAACTATTGTGCCACCTCACTCGGTTTAGCATTCATCTTCTTTTTCTTGTGCCTGTGTCCTGTATTGGTGGAGGGATGGCGTGGTTATCAATTGAATCGGTGTAGTTAGTTTTAAGAGGTGACCCATTTTCCACCTTCCTATCACACTGTTATCCCGCAGTCTTGAATATGTGTACAGCCACTGCTTACGGAAAGTGTTATTCATGTCATAGTGGGCAAAAGTTTTTGGAATGTTTCCGAATTATGTAACCGAGGCAAGACTTCGATGCCAACCCAGTATTCACCCAGTGGGATGTGGAAGGAAAGCCTAAAAACCCCGCCCAGTCTATCCAGCACACTGGCGGACGTATTACACCCGGAGCCAGCACATCGCCCCTTCTCGAACGCAGCATTTTAACGTGCACTGCTGCTGGTACGGGCTTCTTCGAATGTTCATTAAGAAATATATCTTACGTTAGAGGTTTAACTCAATACTATAAGTATGGAAGTTAGGAACTGTGTAATGCCTTGGAACAGCATAACTCATAGTACCCAAATTACCCTCATTATACTCATTCGTTATTGGAGAATGTGATCACTTAATGACTTCCAACTATCATTACACATAATTTAAGATGTTTTATATGTTATTTCCGGCTGATTCCACCCCAAAAAGTTATAAAAGAACAAAAGTTTATCACTTACTGCACTTTCGCTTTTCGTGCCACAAAATTTCGGCAACAAACTAAATATAAAGAAAGATTTTTTATTATGTATTTACTCCTAACTCCATTCGCATCGCATCTGGCAGACAAAATTCGACACTATCACTGAATGCAAATGCAAAATTACATAATTTTAGTACCCATAATTCAGGAGATAATGTGTCATAAACAGTGAGATGTGTTGAAAACAAGATTCCCTTAAAACGGAGCGAAACTTAAGCTGATTAACATATTCCCATATTTGACAATTATAGCACTTAGTTACCTGCAAGTAACAAAAGAAATAGATTGGGGTCTTATCTCTTCAGCCATATGGCTCTTACATATTTAACAACAAATATCTAAAATATTAACACTTATGTATAGTTATGGGAAATGTTGAACTGCTTTATGTACTATACAAGGGAGTGGGATTCTTGAATTGGAGATGGGGCGATTTACAGGTTGTGTGTAAAGTATTAAATTTATGTTTTGTGTTGTAAAAAATGTTACAAAGTAATTTATTCATTTGTTTCCTACCGCACGTATCACATTTGTAGTAGGACTGAAACATCCGCTACATGCTTAGTGAGCCCACAGTACACAAAACGTGCACTCAATTCTTCACAGTATTAAAAGTCAT
Source organism: Schistocerca nitens (assembly GCF_023898315.1). Lineage (NCBI taxonomy): Eukaryota > Metazoa > Arthropoda > Insecta > Orthoptera > Acrididae > Schistocerca > Schistocerca nitens. Next base: position 59,866,094 of record NC_064619.1, on the reverse strand, counting down.
CTTCTGCTTATTCTAAGCTGACATTTTCAGAAATACCTTTACTTTGCAGTTCGTCACCATTACAATATTCGGACTTTAATTTCACATATTAAAATATCTATATAAGGCGGCCATGCATCAACCTCGTAACTCGTACTGAGACAAAAATTACGCAAAGATAACACTGTTAGAATATTGCAGAAGGACATGTACGAGTGTGAAAAAGATTCTGTTGTTCTTTAACATCTCTGTTACGCTCTTGTTCTCTTACCATTAGGTCTTGTAGGGAATTAGGTCTGTATCGATTGCTGTCGCTAAGCTGTATTATCAAACAACGTGTGTTGACTGACTGTCCATTAAAGCATAAAAAAGTGAACTGCGGATTACGGCTATGGTATTTCTTTCATGAGTAGAGAGGAAATTAAAACGGAAGCTTTTCGTTTAGTTCGCGACTATTTCAAAATCCATTTTGTGTGTAATTACTATTTGCATATTAAATTCTCTAGGTCCAGCAGTCACGTACTTTGCTCGAAGTCTATTAACTTTTCTGAGTGCAGTTATTATGAAAGTAAACCATTTCTTTTCAGAATGAATAAAATACCAAACGAGTTGTTTCCGAGCTAACAGTGGGCAGTAGCTATTTCGCAGTTTTAAAGTAAATGAAATTTTTCAGTATTACTACCATTCTTGATTAACGCGAAAGGAGTTTGACTAGAACAAAGATAAACATAGTTTGCTTATAAAGTTACCACCAAAAACAGAATTTCAATAAATGAAGCAGGCAGGAGTGGCCGTGCAGTTCTAGGCGCTACAGTCTGGAGCCGAGGGACCACTCCGGTCCCCGGTTCGAATCCTGCCTCGGTCATGGATGTGTGTGATGTCCTTAGGTTAGTTACGTTTAATTAGTTCTAAGTTCTAGGCGACCGATGACCGCAGAAGTTAAGTCGCATAGTGCTCAGAGCCATTCAATAAATGATTTCTGATAACAAATAAAGAATTTTTAAAATATTTCACCCAGTTGATTATGAAATTCAGAATATAAAGCGAATTAAAAGTAATTACAGACGGTAATGTTATAAACAGATCATTTGACTCAGTTTAGTTGTTCGTTTCAGAGTTTTTATACTATCGCAGGTTCAGTGACACAGCTTCTGTCTCTTTCTTTATTTTAATTAGATACTCCTTCATTTGTGTAGACACCACCACACCTGGGTGAGATTTGGGTCTCTGAGTTATAGAAGTTACTTTATTTGCTGAAGTCCTGTAATTCGGCTACCGTGAAACTATTCATATTGTTACTGCAATGCAGTTCATATTTTCCTGGAATTCTGATTGTGGACTAGGCGAGGTGCTCTGGTCAGTGGATTTGTATCAGTTGCCACTGTTGTACTGTTAAACACAGATACGTTATTGACAAAATCCTCAATGGTTAATAAACATCACCTCCTTTAAATCTTTCCAATTTTTTGTGGATTTAAGGGGTTGTTCCAAGTTATGTCAAAGACATTTGAATCATACTTTAAAAAAGAGTAGCTGCTTGTAAATAGGTCTTGTAAAACAGATTTCATATAGACTCAAAATTAAAATACATTCAAATCAGAAACTACACTACTGGCCAATAAAATTGCTACACCACGAAGATGACGTGCTACAGACGCGAAATATAACCGACAGGAAGAAGATGCTGTGATATAAAAATGATTATCTTTTCAGAGCATTCACACAAAGTTGGCGCCGGTGGCGACACCTACAACGTGCTGACATATGGAATGTTTCCTACCGATATCTCATACACAAACAGCCGTGGACCGGCGTTACCTGGTGAAACTTTGTTCTGATGCCTCGTGTAAGGAGGAGAAATGCGTACCATCACGTTTCCGACTTTGGTAAAGGTCGGATTGTAGCCTATCACGATTGCGGTTTATCGTATCGCGACATTATGCTCGCGTTGGTCGATATCCAATGACTGTTAAAAGAATAAGGAATCGGCGGGTTCAGAAGGGTAATACGGAACGCCGTGCTGAATCCCAACAGCCTCGTGTCACTAGCGGTCCAGATGACAGGCATCTTATCCGCATGGCTGTAACGGATCCCTGAGTCAACAGGTGGGGACGTTTGCAAGACAACAACCATCTGCACGAACAGTTCGACGACGTTTGCAGCAGCATGGACTATCAGCTCGGAGACCATGGTTGTGGTTACCCTTGACGCTGCATCACAGACAGGTGCGCCTGCGATGGTATACTCAACGACGAACCTGGGTGCATCAATGGCAAAACGTCAATTTTTCGGATGAATTCAGGTTCTTTACAGCATCATGATGGTCGCATCCGTGTTTGGCGGAATCGCGGTGAACGCACATTGGAAGCGTGTATTCGTCATCTCCATACTGGCGTACTACCCGGCGTGATGGCATGGGGTACCATTGATTACACGTCTCTGTCACCTTTTGTTCGCATTGACGACACTTTGAAGAGTGGACGTTACATTTCAGATTTGTTACGACCCGTGGCTCTACCCTTCATTCGATCCCTGCGAAACCCTACATTTCAGCAGGATAATGCACGACCGCATGTTGCAGGTCCTGTACGGGCCTTTCTGGATACAGATATTGTTCGACTGCTGCCCTGGCCAGTACATTCTCCAGATCTCTCACCAATTGAAAACATCTGATGAATGCTAGCCGAACAAATGGTTCGTCACAATACGCCAGTCACTACTCTTGATAAACTGTGGTATCGTGTTGAAGCTGCATGGGCAGCTGTACCTGTACACGCCATCCAAGCTCTTTTTGACTCAATGCCCAGGCGTATCAAAGCCGTTATAACGGCCAGAGGTGGTTGTTCTGGGTACTGATTTCTCAGGATCTATGCACCCAAACTGCGTGAAAATGTAACCACATGTCAGTTCTAGTATAACATATTTGTCCAATGAATACCCTTTTACCATCTGCATTTCTTCTTGGTGTAGCAATTTTAATGGCCAGTAGTGTACTTGGTAGTCCTCCTACTACTGTTTGTTCACGGTAGTAGCAATAATCATCTGAGTGAGACTGGAGAATTTATACTGGCATAACAATCATGATTTCTTAAATGAAAACACTAATAATACCACTTCTTTGCACTGCAACTGCAGAGAGACCACCAAAGTGATGATTGCATCACCAGTGGTTGTCTAGATGGTCTCTAGGTAACAGCACTTGCTAGAACACTCTTACCAGGTAGGATCTTGCTTAGAGATCGACATTACCGGACGACAATCGCAACACAGATCTCTACATTTTCTTTAATCCTCCTCGTAAGTGTGTATGAAACATTAAAATTCTCTGGAAATTAATTAATTTGTAGGTTACGACTTATTGTTCGCTGAATTTGCTTCATCATTTATCCTATCAGGCAGTACTAGATTCAGCCGACAGCCAGTATAACCTGTTACAGACTCTGTCATCATGAGCAAATACACCGATACCTGGTCGTCTCACGTGAGGAAGGTGGATGCAGGAAATGTAGCAACGACCAGAAGAAGCATTCCAACACCACATGAAATGGAGATACCACTGTGCATCGGTCTCATTACAATGATATACCTGTACATGGTCTTAGTCCTCTTCGATGCTAAACGTTTTAAATCTCCCTATAGCAGGGGGTGAGTTGATCTGACGAAAAGTCCACAGATAAAATTCATAAGAATCACACAGATATTACTCTTTAGGAATAACTGACAAGCCTTATTCCCGCGACCGTGAAATGTGCAACATCTTACAGGGTGACAATTATTGAACTATATGAAATAAAATCGTCATAATTTCTGAACGGTTTGCGTTAGGACGTTCAAACTGCACTGTTGGCCGTGAGCCATGGTGGGAATTGGTATGGTTTGGTTTAGCGACGATGTCAGCTTTCATTTCGATGTGTACGTAAATAAGCGAATTTGGCGGACCTGGGGGACTGAGAATCCGCAGTTCACTATCGAGGAGTCTCTTTAAACTCAGTGGGTGACTGTGTCGCGTGCAGTGTTGAGTCACGGAACAATCGGTGCGATAATCATTGATGGCACGGTGAGTACCGAACAGTACGTGAAAGTTCTGGGAGATGTTTTTATCCCCAGTATCCAAAATCACCACGACTTCGACAAGATGTTGTACATGCAAGACGGAGCTCAACCGAATCGAAGCAGGAGAGTGTTCGATGTCGTGGAGGAGCACTTTGGGGACTGTTTTCTGACTCTGGGGTTCCCAGAGTCCACTAATATTGGCCTCTATTGGCCGCAATATTCACAGACTCTGAACACATGCCACTCCTTTTTGTGGGGCTATATTGAAGACATGGTGTACAGCAATGACCCCAAAATCACTGCTGAGCTGGAGGACGTCATCGACAGCATCCATGATCCGACACCTCAGCTCTCCATGCTGAACTTTGATAGTCATCTGCACCACATCGTCGCCAATGACGGCAGGCACATCGAACATGTCATAATCGAAATCCGAATATCTGTGGTGACGGTTACATGTTGAATAAAGTGTGTGCACGTCGTAGTTTGTAACTAATTTACGTTTTTTATCATATAGTTCAATAATTGACACATTATAAGTGCGCCAGTGCTATACCCACTACGTAATCTGATTTCATGAAGTTAATGATAAGCAGATTCTCCGTAGTTAATACATTTTGTAGTTATATCTGTGAGATGGCTGCAGTGGAGGCTAATCAGACATAGCCCATGCTGGTAATTTCCATTCGTACAAGAAGACTTACCTGCATTACCACTGTAAAACCTGTCAATAACATACTGAGAGAGGACAAGTTACTCTCTCACCTATTTTACGCATATCGAAAACTATGAAATATCTTATTACTACCTGACGCACCTTGAGCAAGACTGTAGGAAGTTAGCAGCCTGAGAATACGTTGACGAAGCCTGGTGGGGCACTAGAAGCATATGGTATTTATATGGATCTTAGCTCATAGAAACGGCATGATGGGAGTAGAAAGCAATCAGTGGCGAGCCCATCTCTTAGTAAAACTTGCTGGACAGGCCCACAGCCATACAGGGCAGGTATGGCAGCCCCTCGTCGAGACAAGTCTCCAGCAGAACAATTCCCCAATACCTGCCATGGCGCTAGAAGAAGGCCTGGGCTCGAGTGATGGCCTAAAGGAACACATCTACACAGTGGATTCATAAACTGGGCATTGTGTGTAGAGCCATGTGTAAAAAGAATTCACAAGTTCTTGTGTTTACCAAAAGTGCAAATAGGCCTGTGACCCACTCCCCCTGGCTTCCTCGTTTGTATCAGAAAAAATCCGTCGTCTGAGAAACGTTTGGAGATAGAATCCTTATTACACCTCATAGCTAGGAATAACAAGCTCCAAGGCATAGGCGGTTTTGATATGGATCTTTGAAATTTTATTTGTTCATTTGTTGTCGTGGTAAGTGACACGAATTTGGAGAAAATCGTCTCTTCCCCCTCTGCAAAAACATATAAAAGTTAGCAATTGGCGTTTTCTCTTTTCTTCGGAGACGCAGGTTTCTTAACAGTTGCTCTGGTTTAACATAAATTTGTTCTGTCGTGTGGGAGGTGAGATTTAGCGCCTCTAGAGCCCTGTGATTGGCTCAAGATGGGGTGAAGGCAGTGTCGTTCTTGCTCTTTGCCGGGAAAACGAATTTTTTTTCTGGCGAGGTGCGAAGCACTCGGGTGCGGGACTTTTCTCTGGCAGGGACTTCTGGTAGAAGATCTGGTATGTGCGCTTGGTACTTAGGACCTGTCCTGATACTGACTTCACTTGCGAGTACTTTAGACGGGAGAGCCCGTGGTGAAGTTCCTACTGTAGTGACAGTGTGACTTCAAACATCTCCTAATACTCGTCTGCCGACGGCACACTTATTCGTTTTTGCTTTATCAGTCTTGACGTTTGGTATCCTTGTGCGCTCTGTCATATAAGTGAGCCAAATTGGTCCTTGGTACGAACAGCGAATGGGTGTGTGACACACGGAAGTCTACAATGATTTCAGGACTCTTGAAGAGAATAAATTGCTGTCTGTCTGCCTGTTCATTAGACCGTGTAATTTTTCATTTCTTTCGTAGCCCCGATCGATTCACATGTGCCACCTCCACGTCTCACCTCCGCCACACACATCTCGTCAGCTGCAAGTTAAGTCACTGCACTAAGCAAACAGGTAACGTGCTGCCGCTTCTGCATTGTCAAGGCGTACAGATCTCAATAGCCACTTCCTCTCTGCTGCTACTATGTAGAGAAACTACAGTAGATTTGATCAATCAAAGACTACCCAGCGTCAGATCAGTTCAGATCGCGTTATCCACATTTTTAGGACCAGAGTACTTCACTCACTCCACTAGTTAAACCGTCTATGCCCCACAGGATCCTTGTCCATTGTGGTCTTAAACCACCTGTTTGTTGTTTACGGTATTCACTCAATAACATGTTTAGCATAATATATGTCTGTTTTTTAAATAAATGTTGTTAAAACATTAAAATCATGCCAACATTCTCAATCATTTCAACTGTCCTCACTAGGGTTACCTTTCAATACATTGGTAAAAAATAAAAGAACATAGCACTATGTTTGAAGAAAGTCATGATTATTATGACTTAAATAACCTATCATTTATATATCCGTCTTAAATAATCGGGGCTAGGAGGAAGAACAATGATGAAGGGGAAGACAACGCAAGGAAGTCAGACGAAAGACGGATCTTGCTTTATAAATACAACTTATTTACTACATTCATTTCTTCAATCTTTAAACATATGACCTTACTTTTCATATACCTCAGTCTTTTCTTCATAAAAAATTACACTCCATAAGGAGACCATTATATTTGTTCTTAAAAAAATAGTTCTTCAAAAACAGAAAAAAAGGAAACACTCTAATGTGTGGTCATAATGTACATGCCTGAAGCACATACTAGAAGATAATAGCACTACGACTTGGAGCTTTTTATCAAGTGAGAAATCTGAACCCACGGTCCGCTGGGATCTCAGAATATTCGTATTGTTCATTAGACAAGTTAAGGATTATACTTTTGCAGCGTGGGAAAGCACAACGAACATTCTCATACTCGTACATAAGGTACAAACTTTTAAAAGTAACGCCCTAAGAAGTATCTACATGCGTCATTTATAGGATACTTTATTCTTGACATTAGGCAACAGCCTTGCCGCAGTGGATACACCGGTTCCCGTCAGATCACCGAAGTTCAGCGGTGTTGGGCATGGCTGTTATTTGGATGGGTGACCATCCGGGATGCCATGTGCTGTTGCCATTTTTCGGGGTGCCAATTGAGGAGCTCCTCGGCTGAATAGGAGCGGCTCCAGTAAAAAAAAAAAAAAAATGAAACATAACGACAAGGAGTGCGGTGTGCTGACCATACGCCCCTCCTATACGCATATTCAACTGAGAATGAGAGCCAGCCAGTGTGACCGAGCGGTTCTAGGCGCTTCAGTCAGGAACAGCGTGACCACTACGGTCGCAGGTTCGAATCCTGCCTCGGGCATGGATGTGTGTGATATCCTCAGGTTAGTTAGGTTTAAGTAGTTCTAAGTTCTATGGGGCTGATGACCTCAGATGTTAAATTCCATTGTGCTCAGAGCCATTTGAACCATTTGAGAATGATGGTCCCGATGGGCCAATAGTGGCTAGAAGGTGAGGTGCTTATTCTCGATGTTGGATGAGAATTATGTGCCGTTTAGGCATTCAAGTAGACCAGGAAATTCTATGAGCAGTCGCCACATCAAATACATAGATTTCTAACTGAGTCAGCTAAATAAACTAATATTTTAAACTATTCTCTATGGTGGAAAATGAGGTCGTTGCTAAAACAAAAACTCAATGAATTAGTGACAAACGCAAAATAATTTTTCGTACCTTAAGTACATAATGAAGCAATATTATGACTCTGTGGTTGTTATTTCATTCAGATGATGAAATGTAACACTAAGAAACCTCATTTTGTATCTTTTAGAATCTAGTTTTGGTAACACCGTTATCGTCGTATCACTAGTTCTTGTAAGTAGTACCAGTATATAAGCAATTTTATGTCCACATTTAAACTTTTTTATTTGTTTAATTACACGTCAACTTACATAGGACCAAACTGAAGAGCAATTCTCCAAGTTATGGAACGTGTCATTACATGAAATTACAACACAAACGAACTTACAGATAAAAATTATATGTTGAAGAACCCAAAAAAGTCAAGCCATAAGTTTAAGTAAACGAAATCAACATTACTGCAAGAATCAGCTTCATTTTTGAACGATCTCTTCAACAGAATAGAAAGAGTGACCCATGAGGAAACTCTTCAGATTCGATTTGACAGCGTGGATTACTACTAAGATTTTGAATTCTAATGGTAGGTTATTGAAAATGGATGGAGAAATATACTGCAAACCTTTCTGCACAAGAGTTAAGGCAGTCTGATCCAAATGCAGGTTTGATTTCGGCCGAGTATTAACTAAGCGAAAGCTGCTTATTCTTGGTAATATTGTTAACAAGAAATGACAGTAAGGAGTACGAGACCAATGTCAAAATACCCAGACTCATGAAAAGGGTTCGACAAGAGGTTTGTAAACTTGCATCACTTAATGCCCTTACTGCCCGTTTCTCATTTAAAAAATCGTTTTTAGAATGGGAAGAGTTAAACCTAAATATAATGCCATACGACATAAGCTAATGAAAATAACCAAAGTAGACTAATTTTCGTTTCGAATAATCAGTCACTCAGACACTTTTCAAACAGTAAAAACGGCAGCATTAAGTCTATGGACAAGATCATGAATGTGGGCTTCCCATGACAATTTACTATGTATCTGAACACCTAGAAGTTTGAACTGCTCAGTTTCACTAATCATATGCCCTTTCTGTGAAATTGAAACTTCGGGATTTTTTAATTGTGTGTTAGAAACCGTGAAAACTGATTCTTACCGTGATTTAGCGCTAGTTTATTTTCTACAAAACCATGAACTTATGTCATAAATGCACAATGTGAAACAGAGCCAAAGTTTCACACAACATCCTTTGCTATCAAGCCGGTGTCATCAGCAAACAGAAATCTCCTACAATTACCCATAAAAATAGAGGATATATCATATATATAAATAAGGAACAGGAGTGGCCACAACAGTGATCCCCAAGCCACTCCCACACTCCTACTGGACCATGCTCCACCCAGACCCCACGTCACAGCCATTCTCAGCACTGTGAATAATGACCTTTTGCTGTCTGTTGATAAAGTAAGAGTTCAACCAATTGTGAGCTACTCACAGTATTCCGTAATGGTTCTATTTCTGGAGCTATATTTTATGATCAACATAATCAAACACGTTAGTTAAATCAAAAAATATGCCTACCGTTCGAAACATTTTGTTTAAACTATCCAGTACCTTACAGAGAAAAGAGAAAATAGCACTTTCAATTGTTAAACGACTTCTAAAGCCGACCTGTGCATTAGACAGCAAATTTTCTGATATAAAATGATCAATTAACCTTACATACACAGCTACAATAACTTGAGCTAACACTGATAGCATAAAAAATATACGCCTGCAATAGTCTGCATTATCCCTTTCTCCCTTTTCATAAAGCGGCTTTACTATTTTGTACTTTAATCATTCAGGAAACTGACCATTCCTAAAGGAAGAAATACAAATATGTCTAAATATAGTGCTGCACAGTACTTTAATATTGTGATAGGTACTCCATCATTTCCATGAGAGTCCTCAGTCTACAGTGATTTAATTATTGACGCAATCTTCCCCTTGTTTGCATCACTGAGGGGTATTTCTGACATCAATGTCAGGTAGGTATTTGCCAAGAGAATTACATGATTCCCTGTAGAAATAAAATTTTTGTTTAGTTCACCAAGAGTACTCAGAAAATTATTGTTAAATACCCTACATATATCTGATTTATCATGATAGAAGTATTTTTTCTATAAACTGATCTTACATTGTCGACCTTGTGCTGTTGACCAGACACTTCTTGCACAACTGACCTTATGATTTTCATTTCATCCTATGAATTTGCTATTATATTTGCATACCACACACTATTTGCCCCCCTAATAACATTTTTAAGCTCTTTACAGTAATGTTTGTAATGAGCTACTGTAGCTTGATTGTGAATACTTCTAACATTTTGATATAATTCCCACTTTGTTCTACATGATATCCTTATCCACTAGTCAGCCACCTGGGATGCCTTTTTTGCTAGTACCCCCTTTAGAACGTTCTTCTGGAAAGCAACTCTCAACGAGCACGAGAAATGTGTTAAGGAAAGCATTGCATTTGTCATCTATGTTATAAGCACTATAAACATCCTGGTCTATTGTTCCTTGACGAGGTCTATAAAACTCTCTATTGCTGTTGGATTAACTTTCCTACATAGTTTGTAATTATATATGATATTTGTTCGAGTACAAAAACATTTTAGTGTTAATATTTTTGCATATGGTCTGAAAGGGCATTCACCCTTCATCTCGTAATGAAGAATTAATAAAAATATTGTAGATGGATGTGCTACTGTTCCCCTGCACCCTAGTGGGGTAACACTGTCTGCATGAGATCATATGAATTTAGGAGGCCTACCAACATCCTTTTTCTTGCACCATAAAATACAAAATTTATATTGACATCACCACATATAACTAATTTCTGGTACTTCCTATAAAGTGAATCAAAAAACCTCTCTAGCTTGAGCAGAAATGCTCTGAAGTCAGAGTTAGAGGACCTGTCTACAACAACAATTAGAAGCTTAGTTTTACTAAATTCAACTGCCACTGCACAACATTCAAATATCTGTTCAATGTAGTGTCATGATACGTCTATGGGCTCAAATGGAATACTGTTTTTATGTACATGGTCACTCCCCCAGCTCCCAAGGAACTCCATGAAAAACAGCCAACTAATCTTTATCCTGGTAAAGGAAGACTCTGAATTGTCAAATTATTTAAGTACTGCTCCAATATACCAATAATTTCAGTGTCAAAATCCATAGGCAGTTCACTAACTTTATGTCCAATACCTGTAATATTTTAATGAAATATGCTAACTCCTTCTCTACCTGGAAACATGATGTCCTCTGAAGGTGTGCCCTTAGTTAGAGGGATTTCCATTAAGCAGGTATAACTATCAGATGACTTCATTCTAAGAAAGGTGCAGCTATAACCCCAAGTACTACAGGAATTTCTTCATGAATGAAGCCACCACGACCCTCTACACTGTCACCTGTAAGCTTTGCCAGAAGCTAAAGAAGATTTTTGACAATTAAAATCGTGCTTTACTCTGATACTTCAAGTTTCTATTATGACTAATCAGGCATCACGGTATACTCATACGTTTCTATGGAAACCCTTCACTCTCTATACTTCTCTGGCCAACTATAATTGACAGTCATTACTGACAGTAAAGTTTTGCACTGAACAGTTGGAGGTTAGCAAAAGTGATACCAGCTATCAGAGGTGTTCTCTAGCCAATAGGGTGTAGCATTGTTCCACAGGGGTCTTTGTCATTCTCATCATTGTGGTAGCACGACGATATGCTTATATGCTGTTAGCTGTCAGGAATCTTCTCCAGTCCTGTTGTGTGAAAAACTTATTCATTTAGGACCTCGATTTTTGTATTGTTCTGTTGGACTAGGTTATGCCTCAATACCCCCCCTCCCCCACCCACTTAGATAAATTCATTGCTTTTATGCACGCTAACATGATTCTGTTCACATACATATACATACATACATTATTTCTTGTTCCATAGATCATGAACACGACATTTCCTAATGATATGGAATGTGTCACTTTAACATAAGTTTTCTTTACACAATTCAATTAATTAATTAATTTTGTACGGTTACTACTTTTTATCTAAGAAATCATCTATTGAGTAGAAGGAATTTTAATTCAGAATTTTTTTTTAATTTGCTTTTAAATGTTGGTTGGGTATCTTTCAGACTTTTAATAATATTTGGCAAAAGACCAAAGATTTTTGTGGCAGCATAATTTACCCGTTTCTGTACCAAAGAGAGATTTAATCTAGAATAGTGTTGTAGCTATACACTTTGCCATCATTTTTGAATTGGGATGGGTTACTAGTGACAAATCTCATAAGTGAAATACGTATTGCGAAGGTGCTGTGAATATCCTGAGTTCCTTAAATATATGTCTGCAAGGTGATCTTCGATGAGCTCCAGCTATTATTCTGATTACACACTTTTGTGCAATGATTATTTTCTCTCTTAATGATGAATTGCCCCAAAATATGATGCCAGATAAAAGCACTGAATAAAAATAGGCATAGATGGCTAATTTACTGATATGTCCATCACCAAAATTTGCAATATCACTTATAGCATAAGTAGCTTAACCTACCCGTTTCAGCAGATCGTTGATATGTTTCTTCCAATTCAATTTCTCATCAATGCACACACCCAGAAATTTAGAGTATTCTGCCTTAGCATCATCCTTCCGTCCATAGTCTGTATTTATCAATGGTATAATGCCATTTACTGCACAGAATTGTATAAACTGTGTTTTCTCAAAATTTAGAGAGACTCCATTTGTGGAGGACCACTCAATAATTTTCTGAAAGACATTATTTGCAATTTCCGCAGCTGATACTTGCTTGTTGGTAGTGATTACTATACTATTATCATCGTCGAAAAGAACTAGCTTTGCATCTGCAGGAATATGGCGTGGCAAGTCGCTGATATACTATATTAAGAACAATAAGGCACCCAAGACTGAACCGTGTGGGACACTATTCTTGATACTTCTCCACTTAGAGGACTGCTAGTTTTTGCAGATTATATGTACTGTTAATTTCAACTTTCTGAATTCTTCCAGTTAAGTATGAATTAAACCACTTTCGCCCTGTCCCACTCATACCACAATACTTAAGCTTGTCTCTAAGAGTTTCATGATCCACACAATCAAAAGCTTCCCAGAGATCACAAAATATCCCAATGGGTGATGTTCGGTTATTCAATGCATTTAATATCTGATCAGTGAAAGCATATATAGCATTCTCTGTTGAAAAGCCTTTCTGAAAGCCAAATTGACACTTTGTTGGTACTTCATTTTTACAAACATGTGATGCTACTCTTAAATACATAACTTTTTCCAGGGTTTTGGATAAAGCTGTCAGAACTGAGATACGGCTGTAGTTGTTAGCATCAGATCTATCCCCCATTGTCTGCAATGGTTCAGCAATAGCATAATTCAGTGTATCTGGAAAAGTGTCCCATTTCAGTGAGCTACTACATATGTGGCTGACAACCCTACTTATTTATTGGGAGCAAGCTTTTAGTGCTCTGTTGCAAATGCCATCAATTTCATGAGAGCTTTTACTTTTGAGTGAATTCATAATTTTCCTAATTTCAGTAGGAAAGGTGGGTTGCATTTAAATTTTATCGAATTGCATAGGTACTGCTTCTTCCATACACTGCATTGTTTTTTCTAGTGAATATCTGTATCCTGTTTCCTCTACAACACTTAAATATTGATTATTAAAAATGTTTTCTACTTCTGACTTCTTGTTAACAAACTCTTCATTGTGTTTCATAGAAATACAGTCTTCCTGTGCTATTAGTTTCCCTGTTTCCCTTTTCACAGTATTCCAAATTGTTTTAATTCTATTATCACATGTAATAACATCAGACATAAAACATACTTCTGGACTTTTTAATAACTTTTCTTAATACAGTGCAGTACTTTTTATAACATTTCACTATTTTGGGATCATTACCCCTCGTAGCTATAAGGTACATTTCCCTTTTCACTTAACAAGAAATTTCTATCTGTTTAGTAAACCATGGCTTTTCACATGGTTTTTCATGATTATATTTATTTTCTTATGGAACCATTTTGAAATATATTCAGATAGGTATAATGAAATAGGTTAAATTTCAAATTAGTCTCATGTTCCCTGTACACCTCATCCCAGTCTAGCTGTTGCAAGCTTTCCCTAAAATTTTGAATTGTTAAATCGGTAAATGAACACACTATTTTGGAGGACTCTATTGCATTACTCTATGGATATATCAAATACTGCAGCCAGCTGTGCATCATGATCAGACAGACCATTCTTAACCGGAAATTTTTTATTTGATTAAATTTATCTTGTTCTATGTAAACCTTATCTCTCATTGTGCTGTTTTTCTGTACCACCCGAGTAGGAAAATCAATTACTGATGTCAAATTGAAAGAACCAAGTAATACTTAAAGGTCAAGATTTCTATTGGTGTTTTACAGAAAATCTACATTGAAATCCCCACAAACAAAAATTTCCTTTCCTCTGTCTGACAGATAGCACAACAAAGAATCCAAGTTTTGAAAAGTAATAGAAAATTTCACAATGGGGACTTATACACATACAATTATAAAAATGCCATTATTTAGTTTAAGCTCACATGCACATATTTCTGTATGTTGCTCTAAGGAAAATTTTTTAATTTCAAAATTTTTCACACTACAACTGATTTTAACATATATGGCAACAGCCCCTCTCTCCATAGTGTCTCTACTTACATGTGCTGAAAGCTCATACTCCTTCATTTGTCATTTCCATACCTATGACTATATGATAGTCAGACAGGCGTAGTACATCTATTCCACCCTCTAAATCTTCTAAACAAAGAAGAAGCATATCTAGTTTGTTTTTTAATCCCTTGACATTTGGATGCAATATATTAACATTATTTTTCGCTGTGCTTCTAAGTGAATCATGTGAAATGCTAAAATTTTTTTGACTGTACAGTTATGAGAATTTTGTGATATTTTCACATCACTAGTACCTGCCTGTCTGAACTCCTCATTAAGCTTAATTTCAATCGATGTGGGATGTTTGGACACTGATCTTAGCCTAAAAAAGGAATCTAATGAATTTCAGCGGACCTCCCCCCCCCCCCAACACACACACACACAAAGATTTTGCTGTCATCCCAGCCAGATTACCCTTCCCCTTCCTATTGAGATGCAGGCCATGTCTTCTGAAGTCATGACGCTCATCTTGCAACAGTCCCTGACACGTCGGATTTTTATAGTTGACAATGCGGTCACAAACCGAGAAGATTTTTATTGGCTATCTGAATTATCCCTGTTTTACTGCAATGAAAAAGTTTAGATTTCAAGTCACATTTAGGTTTGTGTAAGTCTACGTAGATATTTGTTTTGAGTCTCTATTTCAGAACTGTGTTTAGATTGCTCAGACTGCATGGGAAGTCAGATTTTGTTAATTATTTCAAGTTTAATTGTTGCTGCGACCAACTTATGACTAAACGTTCGCTACGATCTGTTTTAGTTCTCAGATTGCTCAGCTTGTTTATAAAAATGTAAGTTACTTAATTGTTCTCTACGTGCTACCAGTCTATACTTACTGTACGAGCCAAAACATAATGACGACTGCCCATAGCTATACAGTATGCTGTCTGGTGACGTTGTGGGTACAAGAGGCAGTAAGAGAAGTATGTGAGGAGAGCAGAGACGAATGGACAATAATTCTAGTGACGATATGTGGCGCAGATGCTGAAGTCGATCTACTTAACCAAACTTTGACGCAGGCCGGATTGTTGTAACCAAGTACCTGGGAGCGAGCATCTCGGAAATGGCGAACTGGTCGGCAGTTCGCGAGCTAGTGTCGTGAGAATACATGAAAGGTGATTTAAGAATGCTGCAATTAGTAGTAGGTGACAAGAAGTTGAATGTCAATACCTCATCACAGAACCTAGGTATCGATCTGTGGCAGAGCTGAGACAGTGCAGTGCTGGCGCAGGCACGCAACGCTCAGTGCACGGCGTTGAACATATTGTTCCGCAGCAGAGGACCCCTGCATGTTCCTTTGTTGGCCCAACAACATCATGAATTATGATTACAATGAGCGCGGAATCATTGAGATTGGACCGCAGATCAATGAAATCGTGTCGTCTGGGAGCAGGAAACCTTTTTATTTTCAAACCAGGTCGGTGGTCGTGTCAAGATACGCCATCATCCACGCGATATGCTGCTCGAAGCATGCAGCGCGCCACAGGCGTGGGGCGGTGGGAGCAGTACTATGTTATGTGGAACATTCACCTGTGCTTTCATGGGACCTGCGGTAATAATTGGAATCACCCCTTATTCTTGGTGTCTTCCTCAACAGCGATGGCATCTTCAGCAAGATAATTGACCGTGTCACGAGGCCGAAACGTGCTGCAGTGGTTTGAGGAGCATGATCGTGAGCTAATGATGAAATCTTGGCCCTCAAATTCGGCTTACCTGAATTCGATGAAACCGAACTGGGACACTATCGGCCGCCACCTCCGCGCACACAAACCAACCGCCCGGGGGAGTGTGTCACCTGTACGTAGTCATGTGGTACCAGAAACTTCTGGAAATCCACCAAGCCACAAGTACTTGATGAATCCATGGCACGCAGAATCACTGCTGAATAGCGTTCCAGAAGTGGACCAACAAGCTGTTAAGTAGACGCTCGTAATGTTTTCGCTAGTCAGTGTAAGCTATCCAATCTGTTTCTGGAAATAAAGAAAAAAATATTTTTGCTGTACCCTGCACTTATACTGTCGCAGCCTCGGTCCTCCTTACCTGCCAAACCACATTATTACATGTTTTGCTATCGTGAACAATCTTAATTTCCCAGAGTAGTTTTTTGTATCTTCAGAAAACAGCTGGAGCTCAAAAAAGTGAAAGCAGTCATTTAAAAATCGAACATGAGATGTACACTCCTGGAAATTGAAACAAGAACACCGTGAATTAATTGTCCCAGGAAGGGGAAACTTTATTGACACATTCCTGGGGTCAGATACATCACATGATCACACTGACAGAACCACAGGCACATAGACACAGGCAACAGAGCATGCACAATGTCGGCACTAGTACAGTGTATATCCACCTTTCGCAGCAATGCAGGCTGCTATTCTCCCATGGAGATGATCGTAGAGATGCTGGATGTAGTCCTGTGGAACGGCTTGCCATGCCATTTCCACCTGGCGCCTCAGTTGGACCAGCGTTCGTGCTGGACGTGCAGACCGCGTGAGACGACGCTTCATCCAGTCCCAAACATGCTCAATGGGGGACAGATCCGGAGATCTTGCTGGCCAGGGTAGTTGACTTACACCTTCTAGAGCACGTTGGATGGCACGGGATACATGCGGACGTGCATTGTCCTGTTGGAACAGCAAGTTCCCTTGCCGGTCTAGGAATGGTAGAACGATGGGTTCGATGACGGTTTGGATGTACCGTGCACTATTCAGTGTCCCCTTGACGATCACCAGTGGTGTACGGCCAGTGTAGGAGATCGCTCCCCACACCATGATGCCGGGTGTTGGCCCTGTGTGCCTCGGTCGTATGCAGTCCTGATTGTGGCGCTCACCTGCACGGCGCCAAACACGCATACGACCATCATTGGCACCAAGGCAGAAGCGACTCTCATCGCTGAAGACGACACGTCTCCATTCGTCCCTCCATTCACGCCTGTTGCGACACCACTGGAGGCGGGCTGCACGATGTTGGGGCGTGAGCGGAAGATGGCCTAACGGTGTGCGGGACCGTAGCCCAGCTTCATGGAGATGGTTGCGAATGGTCCTCGCCGATACCCCAGGAGCAACAGTGTCCCTAATTTGCTGGGAAGTGGCGGTGCGGTCCCCTACGGCACTGCGTAGGATCCTACGGTCTTGGCGTGCATCCGTGCGTCGCTGCGGTCCCGTCCCAGGTCGACGGGCACGTGCACCTTCCGCCGACCACTGGCGACAACATCGATGTACTGTGGAGACCTCACGCCCCACGTGTTGAGCAATTCGGCGGTACGTCCACCCGGCCTCCTGCATGCCCACTATACGCCCTCGCTCAAAGTCCGTCAACTGCACATACGGTTCACGTCCACGCTGTCGCGGCATGCTACCAGTGTTAAAGACTGCGGTGGAGCTCCGTATGCCACGGCAAACTGGCTGACACTGACGGCGGCGGTGCACAAATGCTGCGCAGCTAGCGCCATTCGACGGCCAACACCGCGGTTCCTGGTGTGTCCGCTGTGCCGTGCGTATGATCATTGCTTGTACAGCCCTCTCGCAGTGTCCGGAGCAATTATGGTGGGTCTGACACACCGGTGTCAATGTGTTCTTTTTTCCATTTCCAGGAGTGTATATTTCTGTAACAGGACTGGCTAGAGGTGTAACTCGGCGAAGTATACGGAAAAAACAGCACTTTCTTCTACTATATATACACAGTAGAAGTTTCTTCCGATTGATAGGTCACATTTTAGCATTTCACTGCACCACGTCTTACGTAAATCTTAGAAGACGGAGCCAATTTCCTGATATCCTCAGAGTGTCGTGTATGACTAGAGCAAGCTGTTTTACACAATCCTTTTTTCTCAATACCTGCCGGTTCTTTGAGAAAACATGTATGTTCCAGCTACGTCGTAATGTATCATATTTGGAAATGGAAATTTGTCGTAAGGTCTTACGGGACAAAACTGCTCAGGTCATCGGTCCCTAAGCTTACGCACTACTTAATGTAACTTAAACCAACTTACACTAAGGACAACACACACACACCCACGCCCGAAGGAGGACTCGAGCCTCCGACGGGTGGAGCCGCGGGGACCGTGCAAGGCGGCCTAGACAGCGCGGATACCCCGCGCGGCATATGATATTTCCTGGAATAAATGTAGGTTAGCGATATTTGTCAATAATTATGTACATCCGATCTCTTACCCTTATTTTAAACGTAAGTGTCCTGCTCTCATTTCCAGTGACGTGGCACCATTCACTAAGCAAGCGATGGTCAATAAATTTGAGCTAGGAAAGGAGCCGGTTCCTTAGCACATTCAGTGTAAAGTAAAATTGGAATTCCGAGATGCCCTGCTAGCAATGAATATGTACGATCTGTCTCTTTGTTTACTGTTTTTAATGACATTTTTCCACTTCAGTAACTCGGTAACGTTACTGGCGAACGTAAACGTGGTTAAAAATTTTCTTCCGATAAGCTACTCACATATGTTTTCTTGGCTGAAGAAGACCGTAATTTAGAGGTTTTCATAATACTCTTTGTTTTTTCCCCTAACTCGATTGCCTGTAATAACATTCACTTTCGCGAGCGCAAGCATCGCCGGCAGGGAACAGCGACCATAACAAATTAAAATTGTACAGCTGCAACAAGTTGCACGTAAGTCTCCTTTATTTTTTACATGTTTCCCTCAAGCAGCTCGAGCATCTTCAGAAATTGTGGTAGTTAGTGGGTCTCACTTGATATGAATCGGGCTGTCTATATAGCCGACGTCGTACATAAAATTAAGGATATCCACGGAATTTCCCGACTTTAATTTCCAGACTAGTAAAACAAAGGTGAAATACGAAACTTCTTCACTAAAACCCATTCGTTACAAGCACTAATGTGTTTAACTTAGAGAACGGCTACCGTTGAAGTCCGCCGTTCTTGCGAGGCTCTCGCTGATCTTGTGTGTCGCTACAGAGGGGCAGCGAAGAGTGCGGAACTGCACGGCTACAGAAGTTGTTGCGTCCCCAGCCGCGAGAAGAATTCAGGACGAGTCGCCGAGTTGCAGGGCGGCCATTTTCAACGAGGACCAACTTCGCTCTCCAGAGTCGCTCCTGGAGTTCCTTATCAGGACATTTCCTCTCGCTGCCTACGCTCCAGGATAGTACTTGTGCTATCGCGAACTCGCAAAAATATAGTTTCTCTACGAGAATGGTGAGACTGCTACGTATACGTTCTCTCTCCACTGTGTAGTAACTTAACAGTGCAAAATATACATTGACAAGGAATTATTTTTTAAGAAAAATCACTTCAGCCCTGGTGAAGAACAGTTTAAATCTCACAGTCTCAAGAAGAGTAAATTTTGGACACCTGAAATCTGTAGTCAAATATGAGGAGTTGTGTGGAACAAGAACTGTCGGGCGGTTAATTTTATATTGTATAACCATATTTAAGAGCCTCATCCGTACCGAAGTAGACGTTCAACTCGTATCACTATTTCGTTCACTTGTGCCTGTGGACATCGTTTAAATTACTTTCCGCCCAGGGGTAAATGCTGGAAGGCCGTATTATCGCATAAAGAGCTATGAACGTAAGGACCATGACTTAGTGATAGGTGAGTCTCATGATGAAAACACAACCTTTTCGATGCCTTGTTCCCAACTTCGAAACTTCTAGTTAAGCATTGTGGCTAGCGAGTACTTTCAGTATTTAAACTTAGCTATATGTGTCGATACGACAATCTGTGGTGCTCAATACGCTATTCAGTATTACTTTCGTGAAATCTGGATGCGTTTAGACAGTTTTGGTTCATGTCGGTTTTGTGAAATTTGGATGATTTTAGAGAATTTCGGTTCATCTAGCTTTGAGTGTCGAAAATGCTGAATATTCGTGATAATCTTTAAGAATGGACGTCTTAGGTCACTGTGTCCTTATAATTTGTACATGTGCTATTTTTTGTGGTGACGACTAAAAAACATATATCTTTATCTGCCTTTGTATTTGTGATGAAGCAATAGTCACTTCTAAGGTTTCTGAGCCAATGTGTAATGATTTTATAGGAGAAGGAAAAGGAGGAGATCAATGTTTAGCGTATCGCCGACAACGAAGTGCGATTTTATGCAAGGATGGGGGAAAACCGCAACACCAACTGGGAGTTCTTCAACTTAAACGAAAGTCAGTAGGCGTGTTTCTACATCTCAGAGATTGTTGTCTATTGAAATTTCGTCATGTGTTGCTTACAGCAGAATTTTATTGATAGTGACAGCGGTCACAGAAGCCTACCTCTAGAAAATTAAGATAGTTGAAAATAAACGTGCGCTCAAGATCCATAAATTCACTTACGATAAGATGGAAGGACATTTTCTCATAATGTCAAGTACAATGTACGACATGGCGATCGCATGTTATCCTAGACAACGCCCGAATCTTGGGATAACTTCAGCAATGTCACACAAGTAGTTTGAGTTAATCTAACACACCACAATGTAATTAGTGGAACATGTTTTGTTAATCAACAAGTTATTGTGAACCAAGTGTTCTAGACTTATGCTTAACCTTAACACTATCACTAACAAGAGTACAGGAAAAGCGATGTAGTTTAGATAATACAAATGCATACAACAGCACCATTCAAACAGAGCCATCCTTAAAGGATGGGTGAGAACATTTCCAAATTTTAAACAGTTGTGAATATCAGGGGAAAAATTACTGTAAATCACCCTTAAACGTTGGACAAACACAGAGACAATTATACTAAGGTGCTTTTAAGGTGAATTTAAAAAAAAAAATCTCTCACAACCTTAATCAAATATTCAAGGCGGAGTTAAACCTGTAAACAGATGATCAAAATTCGAAAGTAATAAGGTTACATTGTGTCGTCATTAAAGGGAAGTAACGGCTTACCAAACTTTAAACAAAATCCACAATAGTAAGGTTATACTGACCCAGGTTTCCCTCAGTTCCGGGACAGTAATTCCAGAATTACAGTTAGTTACAATCAATCAGCAAACTGTAAGTGACGCAATGGAGGGGACTTAGAAAGCGGGCACAGCCAAGCCAAAATCAAATAACAACGCCAACGTGTTGTGAGTAAGCTGTGTGCTACGGCAGGGGAACTTTAACAGTAACCAGTAATAGTGAGAACCGAAGAACAATGTCCACGCCAATACCGTTCAAATAAAGCGGCTCGCCAGTCAGGGTAGTAGCCAGCAGAGCAATTCACACCGACTCGATACTGCAAGCAATTGTGTGAGACGGCACACATTGCCCAGACGCTACGTAGTTCCACCATACGAAGCGCTGCTGCTGCGAAAACGTTCCGGCAGCAGGCATCCACTGCTAAGTCACCACCACTGCCGCCAGGGCGCACTGCTTGCCCTCAACACTTCGCAAAGGCCCTGATCTCCATTTACAGACCCGGCCGTTCCGCCGGCAGCACGCACTGTGCACTGTACGTCACCCACCAACACCTGCTGTCCCCCATCTCCCTCTCCAGACTATACCCGCAACTCCTCTTAAGACACCCCTAACCAAAGAGCTCACTGACAGGTGTATGTCGGCGAGGCAAACCCTGTGGACAACGATACAAGCGCTACGCACCCGGAACATACGTATCACAAAGTATCAAATGGTCCTGTATCTAAGAACAAATATTCGACTGAGATTAAAAAGCATAAGAGTCATTACTGTATTTAAGAGTGTATGTCTTACATTATTACATGACTACACATCTGTAATCAGTAAGTGAAACAAAATTAAACAGAAGTTTTGTCAAAAAGCAGTAACAGGTTAAATACATTTCGTAATAGAAGTTACATATTTGAAACGTACAACAGATCCGATTTTGAAGACTGGTGCAAGTGTTAAGACATTACATAAATTTTCCAAGTATCACATATTCCATGGTAAAAGATCTTGTTCTGTTGCTACGTAAGAGATGGTGGACGACTGAAGAGTGCGTCTTAACTTTCCACAAGCCATATAAATAGTTCTACAAAAATATATCATTTTACACATCATACCTGAAAAACTAACAATGTGTTGCAAATAGCGTTGATATATTAGAAAGCACTTACATGAAACAAATTAATTACAAAAGGGCACAAAACACAACCTCCAGTCTAGCAACAAAGGGACTGTAGAAAAATGGCGAATACTGCTTATGGCGTTCTGTAGTGTGCATTCCTTCAAGCGATACTAAAACCAGTAAACTAGACTTAAATACAAAGCAAGAAACATCGTTGGTTGTTAGGTAACCTATGTTCTGGCTACCCAAGTCTCCCCCATACACAGAGCAATACGTGCATGCATGAACAAGGACGTAAAATGTAATGGAAGAAATCTCAACTGTTTCTTTGTATATAGTTCAATAATTTAAATTAGCTGCCATGAATCACTACAGAAATCCTACCATAATACGTTTAAATAGCTTAGCGCTCACTGATTAGCTCGTGTAGTGAGTGAGGTCTGCTCAGTTTCTTAGCTTGTTTCGTTAGTCAAATTCGTAAATTGTTACACTCATTGCTCATGGCTAAATATATACAGTTCAATCGGTCGAATAGTTTTCTATGATGTAATTCACAAATCACAATATCTACTGAGCTTGCCACGCTAATTAATGCCGTAGAAGCAATTTCTTTCTGAATGTACCTCTTACGAAGACATGATTCTGGTAGTTGAAACCAGAGATTTTCGTAAATCCTCTCTTTTGAGTTATTATGGGAACACTACCACAGAAATTTTCATACCGTAACACATATTTCTTTATTTGTAAACGAGATCTCAAATACCATTTTCCATACAGTTAGCTTTAAAAATGTTCTATTAAAACAAAATACTTTCACAAAAGTTGTCATTTCCAGTAGCCCACGTTAACTGCACAATTTTTTAAAATACTGAAACACGTACTTCTTCATATCCAACAGAGACGTAAAACAGAATTATTCATAAATTTAACTTGCAAAATTCTTCCATAATGAAATATTTCAATAAATGCTTCACCCTATATTTCATCTTCTTTGGGGTTACATTAATTAAATCTCTGAAATTTTTTTTTCTAACCGGGAAGCCAAATACAAAATTTCTTTTAGATTTAAAAATGCGGTCTTGATGAAATATTTTCATAAAACCTTTCATCCACTATTGCCACCCGGAGGGCGTGAGGGATTGAATTTTCAAAAACATTCAAACAGTTATTTTTTTTTCTACTACCAACCAAGAAGTCAGATACCAATTTCGATAGATTTAGTTTTAAAAATAATGTAGTGGATCTTTAATAATAATTCATCTTTAAGAAACCTCACCCACTTTTCACCACCCGTTGAGGCTGAAAGTCCTGAACAACTGAAACATGAAATTCTTTAAATTTCTGGCAGAGAAACCAAACACTAATTTCGTAGTTCTGGTTTCAAAAATTGCATTAATGCCATGATATTTAAAAAAATATTTCACTGCGTGTAACTCCGCTTTAAGTGCGGAACTTCGAAAAATCCATTCTTAAACGGTGCCTACACTATAAGATCAGCACCATCGCAAATTTTAAAGTTTCTATACTTAGCAATTTGGGACGGGCGACAGTGAGTCAGTGAAACAGTCAGGACATTCACTTTCATATACGCAGAGATTAAATAATTTCCAAGTATTACAGACAATGAATAGGCGAAAGTGTTCTGTGAACACAAACGGAACATGCAGTTGCTAAAGGGGGAGTTTATCTTTTCTAAGCGAGAAACCGTGAGAAAAAAGTTGTTATACTGCACGAGGATTTGTCAAAGAACTCCTACATGAACCACATTCTGTCCATCTTCCTCTACCCGCATCATTCTGTCACCCTGACTGGCGGACGCCCCTAACGTCCATCCTGGACGAACGATTATGCAACCTATAATTCCAAAATATAATTCTAGTTTACTTTATTTCGCTCTTATATGTCGAAAGCCACCCTTCCGACCCCCCCTCTCATATACTAACCAGCCCACTAGTTCTTTGTAGAGCACTGTCGGAGTATTCGCTGACATTACAGTTTGTGTGCAGCAAAGTAGGTTCGTTGGACGATCCTAGCGAATTTTTAAAGGACTTGAACAAATTTCCTGTTGGATGTACTGAAGCGCCAATGAAACTGTATAGTCGTGCATATTCTAATACAGAGATATGTAAACAGGCAAAAGATGGCGCTGCGGTCGGCAACACCTACATAAGACAACAAGTGTCTGGTGCAGTTGTAAGATCGCTTACTGCTGCTACTATGGCAGGTTACTATGATTTAAGAGAGTTTGATGTTGTAGTTGAAGCACAAGAGATGGGACACAGCTTCTCCGAGGGAGCAATCAAGAGGGGATTTTCCCTTACGACCATTTCAGGAGTGTTCCGTAAATATCATGAATCCGGTAAAACACCAAATCTCCGACATGGCTACGGCTGGAAAAAGATCCTGCAAGAACGGGACCACGACGACTGAAGAGAATCGATCAACGTAACAGAAGTGCAACCCTTCCACAAACTCCAACAGATTTCAGTGCTGCGCCATCAACAAATGTCAGCTTGCGAACCATTCAACGAAACACGATCGATATGGGCTTTCGGAGCCGAAGACCCACTCGTGTACTCTTGTGACTGCGTGAGACAAAGCTTTACGCCTCACCTGGGCCCATCAAAACCGATGTTGGACTGTTGATGACTGGAAACATGTTGCCTGGTCGGACGAGTCTCCTTTCAAACTGAATCGAGCGGATGGACGTCTATGGGTATTGAGAAAATTGTTCAAATGGCTCTAAGCACTATGGGACTTAACATCTGAGGTAATCAGTCCCCTAGATTTAGAACTAGTTAAACCTAATTAACCTAAGGACATCACACACATCCATGCCCGAGGCAGGATTCGAACCAGCGACCGTAGCAGCAGCGGGGTATGGAGACAACCTCTTGAATCAATGGACCCTGCATGTCAACTGGGGACTTTTTAAGTTGGTGGAGGCTCTGTAATGGTGTGCGGCGTGTGCACGTGGAGTGATGTGAGTCCATGGTACGTCTAGATACGACTCTGACAGGTGACACGTACCCAAGCATCCTGCCTGATCACGTGCATCCATTCATTTCAATTGTGCATTCCGACAGACTTGGGCAATTCCAGCAGGAAAATGAGACACTCCACACGTCCAGAATTGCTACAAAGTGTCTCCAGGAACACTCTTCTGAGTTTAAAAACCTCCGCTGGCCATAAGACTCCTCGGACATGAACTCCTACGGATTTATGGACTGCCCTGCAGGATTCATGGTGTTAATTCTCTCCACTAATACATCAGGCATTAGTCGAGTCAATGCCACGTCGTGTTGCGGCACATTCGAATAGTCGCGTGGGCCTACATGTTATTAGGCAGATGGACCAGTTTCTTTGGCTCTGAAGTTTGTGATTGTTGGTTAATATGTGCAGCACGTCACACTCTGGAATATCTTTACGTGTTGTACCAAGAACCGACAAGAAATGGGGAAACAATGTTTAATAGTACTAGGGACACACATTGAAGATTTACTTTTGTTCGAAGACGTTTAGTGGGATTCACTGCGTATGTAAAGGCAATCAAATACAAGTTCATCCGTCAGTCTGACACGTGTACGAAATAAGAAGCTGTAAACTCCCCCTCACTTATCGACCTTAATGACAGTGAAAAATTAAACCGCGTGTACCTAACGGAAATTTGGGAAAAGCAATCGTCACCGAAGTTAATCTGTCGGTAAAGAGGGAGGAAAGGGTTACATCTAAATGAAAGGAAAAATGCAAATGAAACTGGTGGAAATTAATTTTGAAATGGGGTGAAGTTAATAAAGAAAGTAAATGTATGGCCGTTACGTTAACAATTAACTAGCGGTAATTAGATATTTGAGATATGGGGAAAATTACGGTCGCCAGTCCTAACAATTAACTAGCGGTAATTAGATATTTGAGATATGGGGAAAATTACGGTCGCCAGTCCTATGGACAATTACTATAATAACTGAAAAAGAAAGGTTATTGGACATATAATTAGTACTAAAAGCGTGGCAACTGAAGGTTGACACGTGTTGTGTGAAAACTGAATGTTTGTCTGAAGTAATAAATTTCGCTACACCCTGACTTAATTTAGCAAAAGAATTAATAAAACTGGAAAACTGAAAGTTACTTTAGTGACTGAAATTAATAGTGAACTTTGTTTCTGAAGCATATCGAAATTCAGTAAAATACAGTTAGTCTTGGGCTACCTCAACAATCATTTCAAAAGCTACTTGAATCTACGCAATTTAGAAATAAGAGATTTAACTTCGAACTTGAATTAAATGATTCTGAACAATTAACAATAGTAAAATTTAGTACGTACCAAGCTGAGCTGCAGTCACAGGTAAGCTAAAATATGCTAACAAAACTCGCACTCTTAACTTGTGCTCGTGTAATCTAAATATTGTAGCCAGCTATGAATACTTTAACTGAACTTTGAAATTAAGGCAGTGAAATTGAATTATATTATTTTAATGCTGGTGTTTAAATTTCAACGACACTGCTTGGCAATGCAATTGGGACAATGAGCAACAAAGATTCATGCTAAGTTGCTTTAATTTTGTCATGCAACAATTTTAAAAGCTGAGGTCTGCCATACAGTTCCAAAACTTTACGTGCTTTTAGTCTTCCTTGTTGGTTGATTGAAGGTTTGAAGTCGACGATCGAGGAGTTGGCGACAGTCACTCATTTTCGGCCGTCGCTGTTGCAGAAGCTGGATGCTGGCGCGCCTTCTTCTCGACATGGTCACCAGGCGAAACGGGCTCTTGATGTGTGCCAGCTAATGCTTCCCGTCCGCGACACCGTGCTATAAACTATTATAGCCAGTCGAGCGCAATTACATGCTGCACAACCCCTAACGCGCGGCTACTCGCGGGAGCGTCACACAACACACCTGCTCCACTGCACTACTCCGGCCAGACTACCTCTGCTCTGACCGCGCTCCACGCGGCCGAGTTAACACTACCAAAGATCCTAAACACTTTTCTTCCCCACACGACCTATCGATGTATTCGTTCGATAGCATAGTTTTCCCTTGGCCAGACCCAGCGTATAAATACAAATAATATTCACAAAACAAACCAACATAAATGCATATATATATATATATATATATATATATATATATATATATATATAAACAGTGAAACAATTACAATGTACAAAGACACAGAAACGTTATATATTCAGGTAACAAAATATGGAAAAAATATTATAGTACAATAGATGGAAATAGGAGGATATGAATTTCCGGCGTTACAAAGCGTCATAAAACGGTTTCCTGAATGTTTCATACTCTACAGATATGAATCTAGCGTCATAAATCTGTTGCCTTACTGGCACAAACCTGCCTTCTTACATAAGTTAGACATTCGTTTGTTTCAGTCTCTAACTGATAAATTTCAAAGAACACACAAACAAAATATGAGGGTGTTGCACCCTGGAAAACCTCTCGAGGTTTCGCATCTATCCACCTGTTTAACAGGGTTTAATATGTTTTCTTATTCCATTTCAAATTATACTATTCACTTCTAACGTGCTGCAGTCTCTTTCTGAAGTTACGGAAGTTGGCTTTTGTAATTGTGAAAGTACTTTCCAACCTACATGCGCTAGGAACACATATTCCATTGGATTTCAAAAGTTTCTAATCGAGAAAATCGTGTCAATTCTGTATTCTATACTGTATGTTACATTATTACTGTTCTACATTGTCGAGTAGTTTCAATTAACTACATTCAATTGTTGTGTCGCATAGGTAACAGAATGCTCCTTCCCGTAGATTTCCTGGCTAAGAACACACCCCAATGCCTGATTAGATGCATCGCATGTTAGAATAAATCTTTCTCAAAATCTTGGAAAAAAGAACCGTACCGTACTCGATGTCAAAACTTCCTTTAATTTGTCAAATTCTTCGTGATACTCCCTCGCCCAATCCAACTTGACACGTTCTTGCAGCGACGCTATGTTGGCAAATCATTTCACTAAATGTCATATAGATATTCGAAATCCCAAGAAATATCTGAACTTTTACTAATAATATGGCCCAAGTATCTCACCCCCTCCAACACACAATTACACTTCTCCAGACACAGCATCAAACGTGCCATTTGCTAAATCTTAAATACTTTCTTCAGAAATTTCCTAAGCTGTTCCATACTACTAAGATGTCATGTAGGTATATGAGACACTGTCATGTTTTCAGACCCCTCAACACACTGTCAATAACTTCCGAAAAGTTGCAGGAGGATTCTTTAGACCGATTGGCATTCTTCTGTATTAGTGGACTCCAGTCGTGAAGAATGCAGTTTCTAGACGATCGTCTGGAGTCACTTCCAACTGCTGATAAACTCTCGTCATATCCTTGGTCGAAAAGAACTAGCATTTTTCCAAGTGATCCGTAGTGGAATAAAGTGGAATAATTACACATCCATTATTGTCTTGCTGTTGAGATAACGTTACTGACATTTTACTGTGTCATCGAAAGTCACTTTTGGCTCAACCACGATCCCGAATCCCCCAACACTATCACTGAGTTCTGTTTTACCGTTGGCGAGCTGCTTGTTAGTAAATTACCGCACTATCATTTGCAAATACCTTGGTGTAAGGTAGGGTTTGCTGTAAACTGCTGTTTCATTCCCCATTGGTATTCTGTGCTGAACTACTAAAAAATTCCTAAAAATTCTCCTGACAATTCTTCCATCCGTTCCTTCTCCACGCCTTTCAAATGCTCTCTTTTTCTTACGTAATGCAGTTGTATTGCTGGCTCGTGGAAGCTATGGGCAACCTCCTCATCTGGAATATCTAAATTCGCTATCAGGATCCCTTTCCTCAGATTCACTTCCATGGCGCTATGTTCATTCATGTCCACTGGTACTGCTCACCCTCCTACTCCCCTCCTGAAAGTATACACGGCTGCATTTGACAAAACATCTTAAAAGATCAAAGATGTCTTTCTCTTCTAATGTTTTGACACCACACACCGTACCCACAGGTAGTCTTGACTCCACATTCACCCGAAGTGACTTCTTGGTGACACTAGTCACATAACAATGTGAATTGAGCCTTAATGGTAATGTACACTGTTCAAATGGTTTGCTTCTTCCGTTGAATGCCCCTCGTGATGGTACTGCGATGACAACTGTTTCCCACAGATGAAATAACTTTCCACTAAGCTGTCCAGGGTCAATTTTGGCATGATGCTGAAATTAGGAATCTACCCCTAGGATCATTCATAGCATCCACTCACAAGTGGTACTAACTCCACACACGGGTCAAATTTAGCCTTTCCTATTCGAGAATCCATGTCCATTGACCCCCAACGGTGTGGCCTCTCCATACCCTACCCTACGCAACACATAACTTGGTGAGTTCAACTTTCTTTGACGTTATTGGGTCTTGGTAGCCACGGAAACATGCGCCCCTGTGTCCTGGTTTTTATAAATACTACCACAGAAAATTCCACATCTGCATACGTACTCGTAGCACTGAAATTAAGTCGGAACTTCTTTAGGTGGGTCCTAGACTCCCTCTGCCGTTTAACGACTATCAAATGTTATCACGTCCGCCCCTCCATTCTACACATTGGTGATTACCACTTCTACCCCTATTGCCCAGGGGCTGTTGACACTGCTTCTGCACATGTTCTATACGACCACACGTACAACAATCTATGCTACTCGAAAACACCGTCCACTTATCTCGTGCCCCCGGTGCTATGTGTATTTCCTCATACTGAATCGCCTGCTGAATAGCAGACTACAAATCCCTCAGTGTCTCTTCACGGATCTTTCTAGACATATTGGTCAGCAACCTCCTCTAAAAGACATACAGAACCATCTCCTCAGCCTGTTGTACTAGAACCTTCTTTGTCTCATTACTTTGTTCCTGTTTAAAGTGTGCTCGTTCATCTCTCTTATCCTACATGCGAATTTCTCCACCGTTTCCCGTTGCCTCTGTACCATCATACTCGACCTCTCCCAAAAGTTCCGTGAGGTTATTTTGTTTCTTATATCTCTCCAACAACCCCTTCTTCAACTGTACAAAATCTGTCACCTTCCTGAAGACCTCAGATCGCCTGAAATACATTTCTGCTTCTCGCGCTAACCGCAACTTAGCCACGCTCAAGAACAGTTCAACCATTCACCACATCTGACGTTTCTAGATCCTTTACAGAGTAAGGCACATCCTCAGACCCTCTCCCAAAAACTGGCACAATCAACCTTGCGGCAGTCGAATGTATCTCCTGCTGCGGCAATTGAGGTAACGAGAGCTGCTCACCCCTGAGTGCTAACTGATTACTTAAATGCATATTATCCACTGTTAATTGAGCTACATTTTCTAATCAAATCGACAACGCTTCATTTTCCGACACGCCTTGCGTTGCAGACTCTGCCACTGTGCTTGTTTCGTCCTTCAGTATTCCAAATCAGCTACCATACAACCACAAAAAGAGAAACTCGACGGCCTAGTCATGCCACTACTCCTCAGACTTACTATAATAAACCACTCGTATTTAACATAGAACAAGTCAACCCTAATTCCTACGTCTAGGCTCGAAACATTAATTCGCACTGTGGCCTAAATGGCGACAAAAATAACACCTTAGCGCCGAACAGTCAGTACAAGGCGCAGAATGGTCCACAAATTACACTGGTTGCATTTCACAGA
This sequence comes from Schistocerca nitens, assembly GCF_023898315.1. NCBI lineage: Eukaryota > Metazoa > Arthropoda > Insecta > Orthoptera > Acrididae > Schistocerca > Schistocerca nitens. Next base: position 59,834,916 of record NC_064619.1, on the reverse strand, counting down.
TACCAGAGAATCTACCCACGCGAGACTGTGCTACGACGAGAGGTCCCTCATACAACATATCTCACTAATGTTCAATACTTAAACGCCTCTCAGCATCCTTATTTAATAACCAACACACCGCTAATAAAATTAAAAAAATAAAAGATATCGAACTGTGCACCTCCCATACTTCATGCACACTCCAAAACTGTTCATCATTCACCACACCTTGCGATCGGTGTATCCGAATGGTTCTCGCATATTATGTTTGTGATCGATATAGCGCTGTGATAAAGCCAAGGCCCGCTACTCCGACACCAGATGAAGTCACCAGGGGTACAGGTATACTGGTATTACTTGATTGTCCCACCTTTATACACTCCTGGAAATTGAAATAAGAACACCGTGAATTCATTGTCCCAGGAAAGGGAAACTTTATTGACACATTCCTGGGGTCAGATACATCACATGATCACACTGACAGAACCACAGGCACATAGACACAGGCAACAGAGCATGCACAATGTCGGCACTAGTACAGTGTATATCCACCTTTCGCAGCAATGCAGGCTGCTATTCTCCCATGGAGACGATCGTAGAGATGCTGGATGTAGTCCTGTGGAACGGCTTGCCATGCCATTTCCACCTGGCGCCTCAGTTGGACCAGCGTTCGTGCTGGACGTGCAGACCGCTTGAGACGACGCTTCATCCAGTCCCAAACATGCTCAATGGGGGACATATCCGGAGATCTTGCTGACCAGGGTAGTTGACTTACACCTTCTAGAGCACGTTGGGTGGCACGGGATAGATGCGGACGTGCATTGTCCTGTTGGAACAGCAAGTTCCCTTGCCGGTCTAGGAATGGTAGAACGATGGGTTCGATGACGGTTTGGATGTACCGTGCACTGCTCAGTGTCCCCTCGACGATCACCAGTGGTATACGGCCAGTGTAGGAGATCGCTCCCCACACCATGATGCCGGGTGTTGGCCCTGTGTGCCTCGGTCGTATGCAGTCCTGATTGTGGCGCTCACCTGCACGGCGCCAAACACGCATACGAACATCATTGGCACCAAGGCAGAAGCGACTCTCATCGCTGAAGACGACACGTCTCCATTCGTCCCTCCATTCACGCCTGTCGCGACACCACTGGATGCGGGCTGCACGATGTTGGGGCGTGAGCGGAAGACGGCCTAACGGTGTGCGGGACCGTAGCCCAGCTTCATGGAGACGGTTGCGAATGGTCCTCGCCGATACCCCAGGAGCAACAGTGTCCCTAATTTGCTGGGAAGTGGCGGTGCGGTCCCCTACGGCACTGCGTAGGATCCTACGGTCTTGGCGTGCATCCGTGCGTCGCTGCGGTCCGGTCCCAGGTCGACGGTCACGTGCACCTTCCGCTGACCACTGGCGACAACATCGATGTACTGTGGAGACCTCACGCCCCACGTGTTGAGCAATTCGGCGGTACGTCCACCCGGCCTCCCGCATGCCCATTATACGCCCTCGCTCAAAGTCCGTCAACTGCACATACGGTTCACGTCCACGCTGTCGCGGCATGCTACCAGTGTTAAAGACTGCGATGGAGCTCCGTATGCCACGGCAAACTGGCTGACACTGACGGCGGCGGTGCACAAATGCTGCGCAGCTAGCGCCATTCGACGCCCAACACCGCGGCTCCTGGTGTGTCCGCTGTGCCGTGCGTGTGATCATTGCTTGTACAGCCCTCTCGCAATGTCCGGAGCAAGTATGGTGGGTCTGACACACCGGTGTCAATGTGTTCTTTTTTCCATTTCCAGGAGTGTATTTGGCAGTGCGCGTGTGTTTTGCGTATCCGCCTCTTTAAATCACGTACTGACACACACTGGGTTAGCGCCAGTGCGCTGGTTTCGATGGCGGTTTGCGGCAAGAATTACTCACAAAACAGCTGAGCAATCCGTTTCGGCAACTCTTACACCCTTGTCGCCACAACATAATTAGCAACTTCACGTTGCACAAAGTTACTATCAACAAACCTGTGCATGAGTTGCGGGTACAACTACAATCCACTGATGTAAATTCACACCTAAATTACCGTATGCGATGACGCCGCTACGCTACAGAGGGACAGAGACTGCTCTGGTCCATGACACTAAATTCAATACGAAATAGACTCTCATTGGTGGATTACGGAACGTGTACAACTTGAAATCATGAGGATACCTTTAGAAGAAAAGGAACGCTGACATGAAACCTAACCTTCTTCCAAAATTTTTGAGAAGACACCCGTTCAACCGACGCCTTACAGTTAATGCGTCCACATCCCGCCCCCTCCACCCACCCCCATCCCCCACGCATTAACAAAAATGTGGTAGTGGGAAAGACATGCTGCCTCTGTAGCATATCAGCCCCAAAATATATGACAGAAATATAAAATTCACGAACATTTTAAACTGAAAATTCACTCGGTTAACATCGACAGGCGGATCAACGCTGCTAGCGCGCAGGCAGTAAAATAATCGTGATGTGAATGTTTGGATTGCGTGAGAGATAGTCGGCACGGTGCACCGAATATGCGCCGAACACAGAACACTAGCGCTTTCCTTTGAATAGAGGTAATTCCCAAACCCCCGATAGAACGCACACTTGCAGCCACCTCCTATCGTACCTGAAAAATGTGATACTTAGGTAAAAAACGGTTAGACAGCTTCTTCAGCTTCCTAGCCATCATCGCGGAAGGGGGAAGGTCTGAGAAATGCAGGTATCCAAATTCGAACTTTCTAAACAACGTTAAGGGAACGATGTCGTTGTTCTAGGATTTCTCGTTGTATTTTCTCCGGAACCGACTTCCAATAGCCATTAGAAGATGAGAGAGGTCAATTATGACTCCCAACTATTGATGTTGGTTGGTTTGGGGAAGGAGACCAGACAGCGTGGTCATCGGTCTCACCAGATTAGGGAAGGATTGGGAAGGAAGTCGGCCGTGCCCTTTCAGAGGAACCATCCCGGCATTTGCCAGGAGTGATTTAGGGAAATCACGGAAAACCTAAATCAGGATGGCCGGACGCGGGATTGAACCGTCGTCCTCCCGAATGCGAGTCCAGTGTCTAACCACTGCGCCACCCCGCTCGGTTAACTATTGATGTCTATCGATCACCGTCGCCCACAAAATAACAGAATTACGAGAACTCCATAATTTCATCACTCGAAATTGGCTTCGTTGATGCGGGCACCTGATACAAGGCAATTTGGAGATTTGGAAATTTGTGGTAAGGTCTTATGGGACCAAATTGCTGAGGTCATCGGTCCCCACGCTTACGCACTGCTTAATCTAACTTAAACGAACTTACGCTAAGGACGACATACACACCCATGCCCGAGGGAGGACTTTAACCTCCGACGGGGGGAGACCGTGCAGCTACAAGGCAAAAGACACCCAACGTAGCCGCGCGGGATTAGCCGAGCGGTGTAGAGCGCTGCATACATGGACTGTGCGGCTGGTCCCGGCGGAGGTTCAAGTCCTCCCTCGGGCATAGGTGTGTGTGTTTGTCCTTAGGATAATTTAGGTTAAGTAGTGTGTAAGCTTAGGGACTCATAAGCTTAGCAATTTAGTCCCATAAGATTTCACGCGCATTTGAACATTTTGAACATCCAACGTAGCCTTGAGAATGGGGTGAAATTATCACTTCATCCGCGTCTATGTGCACCAAGATCGTCTCACCCAAGAATGCCCATCCTTGTAAATGACCGACGATCCTTCGAAGAAGTGGCTCAAGTGATAGAACAACGACGTTGAAAGCGATTTTCCCTGAGAATAACCGCTACGGACAATAATGGGGGTGTCAGTTGGTCATTGACAGCCACCGTGGCTTGTATTCCCATTAACAAATTATACAACACTCCCCGCGCGTCGCCGGCCGAAGTGGCCGAGCGGTTCTAGGCGCTTCAGTCTGGCACCAAGCGATCGCTAAGGTCGCAGGTTCGAAACCTTCCTCGGGCATGGATGAGTGTGATGTCTTTAGGTTAGTTAGGTTGAAGTAGTTCTAAGTTCTAGATTACATCGTGGTCAGACAGAGATTCCGAAATCAGATACTGGATTGTAAGGCGTACCCAGGAGCAGATATAGACTCAGATCACAATATAGTAGTAATGAAGAGTAGGCTGAAGTTCAAGACATTAGTCAGGAAGAATCAATACGCAAAGAAGTGGGATACGGAAGTACTAAGGAAAGACGAGATACGTTAGAAGTTCTCTAACGCTATAGATACAGCAATAAGGAATAGCGCAGTAGGCAGTACAGTTGAAGAGGGATGGACATCTCTAAAAAGGGCCATAACAGAAGTTGGGAAGGAAAACATAGGTACAAAGAATGTAGCTGCGAAGAAACCATGGGTAACAGAAGAAATACTTCAGTTGATTGATGAAAGGAGGAAGTACAAACATGTTCCGGGAAAATCAGGAATACAGAAATACAAGTCGCTGAGGAATGAAATAAATAGGAAGTGCAGGGAAGCTAAGACGAAATGGCTGCAGGAAAAATGTGAAGACATCGAAAAAGATATGATTGTCAGAAGGACAGACTCAGCATACAGGAAAGTCAAAACAACCTTTGGTGACATTAAAAGCAACGGTGGTAACATTAAGAGTGCAACGGGAATTCCACTGTTAAATGCAGAGGAGAGAGCAGATAGGTGGAAAGAATATATTGAAAGCCTCTATGAGGGTGAAGATTTGTCTGATGTGGTAGAAGAAGAAACAGGAGTCGATTTAGAAGAGATAGGGGATCCCGTATTAGAATCGGAATTTAAAAGAGCTTTGGAGGACTTACGGTCAAATATGGCAGAAGGGATAGATAACATTCCATCAGAATCTCTAAAATCATTGGGGGAAGTGGCAACAAAACGACTATTCACGTAGGTGTGTAGAATATATGAGTCTGGCGACATATCATCTGACTTTCGGAAAAGCATCATCCACACAATTCCGAAGACGGCAAGAGTTGAAAAGTGCGAGAATCATCCCACAATCAGCTTAACAGCTCATGCATCGAAGCTGCTTAGAAGAATAATATACAGAAGAATGGAAAATGAAATTGAGAATGCGCTAGGTGACGATCAGTTTGGCTTTAGGAAAAGTAAAGGGACAAGAGAGGCAATTCTGACGTTACGGCTAATAATGGAAGCAAGGCTAAAGAAAAATCAAGACACTTTCATAGGATTTGTCGACCTGGAAAAAGCGTTCGACCATATATAATGGTGCAAGCTGTTCGAGATTCTGAAAAAAGTAGGGGTAAGCTATAGGGAGAGACAGGTCATATACAATATGTACAACAACCAAGAGGGAATAATAAGAGTGGACGATCAAGAACGAAGTGCTCGTATTAAATAGGATGTAAGACAAGGCTGTAGCGTTTCGCCCCTACTCTTCAATCTGTACATCGAGCTAGCAATGATGGAAATAAAAGAAAGGTTCAGGAGTGGAATTAAAATACAAGGTGAAAGGATATCAATGATACGATTCGCTGATGACATTGCTATCCTGAGTGAAGGTGTAGAAGAATTAAATGATCTGCTGAACGGAATGAACAGTCTAATGAGTACACAGTATGGTTTCAGAGTAAATCGGAGAAAGACGAAGGTAATTAGAAGTAGTAGAAATGAGAACAGCGAGAAACTTAACATCAGGATTGATTGTCACAAAGTCAATGAAGCTAAGGAATTCTGCTACCTAGGCAGTAAATTAACCAATGACGGACGGAGCAAGGAGGACATCAAAAGCAGACTCGCTATGGCAAAAAAGGCATTTCTGGCCAAGAGAAGTCTACTAATATCAAATACCGACCTTAATTTGAGGAAGAAATTTCTGAGGATGTACGTGTGGAGTACAGCATTGTATGGTAGTGAAACATGGACTGTGTGAAAACCGGAACAGAAGAGAATCGAAGCATTTGAGATGTGGTGCTATAGACGAATGTTGAAAATTAGGTGGACTGATAAGGTAAGGAATGAGGAGGTTCTACGCAGAATCGGAGAGGAAAGGAATATGTGGAAAACACTGATAAGGAGAAGGGACAGAATGATAGGACATCTGCTAAGACATGAGGTAATGACTTCGATGGTACTAGAGGGAGCTGTAGAGGGCAAAAACAGTAGAGGAAGACAGAGATTGGAATACGTCAAGCAAATAATTGAGGACGTAGGTTGCAAGTGCTACTCTGAGATGAAGAGGTTAGCATAGGAAAGGAATTCGTGGCGGGCCGCATCAAACCAGTCAGTAGACTGATGACCAAAAAAAAAAAAAGTTCTAGGGGACTGATGACCTCAGACGTTAAGTCCCATAGTGCAGAGAGCCAGAGTCTCCGCGCGTCTTTTTTGTGAACCCAACCAGATCCTGCAACAGGAATCCATGGATGATCCGGTCGAACGCCTTGTCAAAATGCAAACATGCCACAGCACCAGGAACAGACGTAATAGCAGGTACCGGTATGACATCAAGACATTCAGGTACCGGCGTCAGAATAGTACGACCAGGGAGACAACTTCGTTGGCCAGCAACAACTATCCTCAGTAACGCAGACAGCCAGCAATTCACCTCTCTCGCCAAAGTCTTATAACAAAATTTAATAAAATTTATGAGTTGTTGCCTGACCAGACCATTCAGCGGTAATTAGATATTTCAGATTTGGGGGAAATTACGGTCGCCAGTCCTATGGAAAATTACTATAGTAACTGAAAAAGAAAGGTTATTACACATATAATTAGCACTAGAAGCGTGGCAACTGAAGGTTGACACGTTTAGTGTGAAAACTGAAAGTTTGTCAGAAGTAATAAATTTCGCTACACTCTGACTTAATTTAGCAAAAGAATTAACAAAACCGGAAAATCGAAAGTTAATTTAGTGACTGAAGTTAATAGTGAGATTTCTTTCTGAAGCACATCGTAATTCAATAAAATACGGTTAGTCTTGGAGTACCTCAACAATCATTTCAAAAGCTACTTCAATCTACGCAATTTAGAAATAAGAGATTTAACTTTGAACTTGAATTAAATTATTCTCAACAATTAAAATAATAAAATTTAGTACGTACCAAGCTGAGCTGCAGTAACAGGTAAGCTAAAATATGCTAACAAAACTCGCACTCTTAATTCGTGCTCGTGTAATCTAAGTATTGTAGCCAGCTATGAATACTTTAACTGAACTTTGAAATTAAAGTAGTGAAATGGAATGATTGTATTTTAATGCTGGCGTCTGAATTTGAACGACACTCGGGTTCATTCCGGAAAAGGAAGGGACCCTGCTTGGTAATGCAATTGGGACAATGAGCAACAAAGGTTCATGCTAAGTAGCTGTAATTTTGTGATGCAACAATTATAAAAGTTTGAAAAGCTGAGGTCTGCCATACAGTTCTAAAGCTTTACGTGCTTCCAGTCTTCCTTGTTGGTTGATTGAAGGTTTGAAGCCGTCGATCGAGGAGGTGGTGACAGTCACTCATTGTCGGCCGTCACTGTTGCAGAAGCTGGATGTTGGCGCGCCTTCCTCTCGACACGGGCTCTTGATGTGCGCCAGCTAATGCTTCCCGTCCGCGACACCACGTCAGAAACTATCATCGCAAGTCGAGTGCAATTACATGCTGCCAAACCCCGAAAGCGCGGCAACTCGCGGGAGCTTCACACCACACACCTGCTCCACTCGCTACTCCAGCCAGACTCTCATGCTCAACCCGCGCTCCACGCGGCAGAGTTAACACTACCAAAGATCCTACACACTTTCGTTCTTCACACGACCTATCGATGTATTCGTTCGATAGCATAGTTTTCCCTAGGCAAGACCCAGCGTAAAATACAAATAATATATATATATATATATTCTCCTGGAAATGGAAAAATGAACACATTGACACCGGTGTGTCAGACCCACCATACTTGCTCCGGACACTGCGAGAGGGCTGTACAAGCAATGATCACACGCACGGCACAGCGGGCACACCAGGAACAGCGGTGTTGGCCGTCGAATGGCGCTAGCTGCGCAGCATTTGTGCACCGCCGCCGTCAGTGTCAGCCAGTTTGCCGTGGCATACGGAGCTCCATCGCAGTCTTTAACACTGGTAGCATGCCGCGACAGCGTGGACGTGAACCGTATGTGCAGTTGACGGACTTTGAGCGAGGGCGTATAGTGGGCATGCGGGAGGCCGGGTGGACGTACCGCCGAATTGCTCAACACGTGGGGCGTGAGGTCTCCACAGTACATCGATGTTGTCGCCAGTGGTCGGCGGAAGGTGCACGTGCCCGTCGACCTGGGACCGGACCGCAGCGACGCACGGATACACGCCAAGACCGTAGGATCCTACGCAGTGCCGTAGGGGACCGCACCGCCACTTCCCAGCAAATTAGGGACACTGTTGCTCCTGGGGTATCGGCGAGGACCATTCGCAACCGTCTCCATGAAGCTGGGCTACGGTCCCGCACACCGTTAGGCCGTCTTCCGCTCACGCCCCAACATCGTGCAGCCCGCCTCCAGTGGTGTCGCGACAGGCGTGAATGGAGGGACGAATGGAGACGTGTCGTCTTCAGCGATGAGAGTCGCTTCTGCCTTGGTGCCAATGATGGTCGTATGCGTGTTTGGCGCCGTGCAGGTGAGCGCCACAATCAGGACTGCATACGACCGAGGCACACAGGGCCAACACCCGGCATCATGGTGTGGGGCGCGATCTCCTACACTGGCCGTACACCACTGGTGATCGTCGAGGGGACACTGAATAGTGCACGGTACATCCAAACCGTCATCGAACCCATCGTTCTACCATTCCTAGACCGGCAAGGGAACGTGCTGTTCCAACAGGACAATGCACGTCCGCATGTATCCCGTGCCACCCAACGTGCTCTAGAAGGTGTAAGTCAACTACCCTGGCCAGCAAGATCTCCGGATCTGTCCCCCATTGAGCATGTTTGGGACTGGATGAAGCGTCGTCTCACGCGGTCTGCACGTCCAGCACGAACGCTGGTCCAACTGAGGCGCCAGGTGGAAATGGCATGGCAAGCCGTTCCACAGGACTACATCCAGCATCTCTACGATCGTCTCCATGGGAGAATAGCAGCCTGCATTGCTGCGAAAGGTGGATATACACTGTACTAGTGCCGACAGTGTGCATGCTCTGTTGCCTGTGTCTATGTGCCTGTGGTTCTGTCAGTGTGATCATGTGATGTATCTGACCCCAGGAATGGGTCAATAAAGTTTCCCCTTCCTGGGACAATGAATTCACGGTGTTCTTATTACAATTTCCAGGAGTGTATATATATGTACAAATAGTAAAACAATTACAATATATAAAGGCACAGAAATGTCATATATTCAGGTAACAAAATAAGGAAAAAAATTTATAGTACAATAGATGGAAATAGAAGGATATGCATTTCCGGCGTTACACGCTGTCAATCACGTGATGTCGGCTCTGCTATGATCTCTGATATTAGCAACTTTCTGAAGTGAAACTAATCGATTGTCACGCTGTTGCTGCAATGTCGACATCCATATCTTATCCAGGTTAATGCCTTCATATTTCCTATTAAAATTATTGCTGTGTTTGGCAATCTCAATGGCCTCTCTGTACATTCGCGCATAATTACAAGGCGTCTTTGCTATAACGGTCGTCTCACTAAATTTTATTTCATGATCACCTCCCTGTAACACCTGTTTTGCTACAGCCGATTTATCAATATGTCTGAGGCGGCAGTTCCTTTTGTGTTCACCCAGACGGGTTTTGACACTTCTTTTTGTTGTGCCTATAAAGACCGTTCTGTGGTGTCACCGCCAGACACCAAACTTGCTAGGTGGTAGCCTTTAAATCGGCCGCGGTCCGGTAGTATACGTCGGACCTCCGTGTCGCCACTATCAGTGATTGCAGACCGAGCGCCGCCACACGGCAGGTCTAGAGAGGCTTCCTAGCACTGGCCCCAGTTGTACAACCGACTTTGCTAGCGATGGTTCACTGACAAAATACGCTCTCATTGGCCGAGACGATAGTTTAGCATAGCCTTCAGCTACGCCATTTGCTACGACCTAGCAAGGCGCCATATTCAGTTACTATTGATATTGTGAATCATGTACCATCAAGAGCGACGTTCATCATTAATGGATTAAAGTTAAGTATTCCAAATTCTAATTTCTTTGTCCTGTTCCAGACCTCACGCCAGCCTGCGTGAGCTAAAATGCGTGCATTTCGGCCTCCTCTAGTAACACGGTGTTGGCTCTCTTGCCAACCACAATATTGGCGACGAGGCAAAACCGCGTTCTTCTCTAAACTGCCCTGATTTACTTGTGTAATGGCTTCGCCACAATCTCCAGATGTACTGTCCGAATTTTATCGTTTACAGAATTAGCAGACGCAGGCATTACTGGATGCCCTTGGACAGCTCGTCCAGGGTCAATGTGCAATGCAAAACGATGCAGCCACCGCCACTCCACCGCTAATGCAGCCACAACACGCTGTTTCGACCTTTTGATGCTGCACTGGAAAGCTGGACGGAGTGGTCACGCCAATTTGGATTCCATCTCGCCGCCTACAGAATTGAAGGAAACGAGCGGCTGCCTTATCTCTTCTCATCGGTCAGCGTACAAACGTACCATGTGATAGTCAAATTATTTCCCTGACACGAGGTAGCAACTCTGTTCAAAAATGGTTCAAATGGCTCTGAGCACTATGGGACTCAACTGCTGAGGTCATCAGTCCCCTAGAACTTAGAACTAGTTAAACCTAACTAACCTAAGGACATCACAAACATCCATGCCCGAGGCAGGATTCGAACCTGCGACCGTAGCGGTCTTGCGGTTCCAGACTGCAGCGCCTTTAACCGCACGGCCACTTCGGCCGGCTAGCAACTCTGTCCTACGAAGGAATTTTGTCTGTATTAGATATGCATATTTCAAAGAGTCAGTCAATGTAGTTCTGAAAAGGTATACCTTCTTTCGTACAAAACGTACAGCAGGTCAGACTAATCGGGAGTGGGTTGCAACCTTGCAAGGCCTTACTAGGGATTGTGCTTTTGAGTGTCAATGTGGACTCCCTTATTAGATACTATGGTACGTGATGCAATTGCACAAAACGTTTCTGATGTTCGTATAAGGGAACAGATTTTGAAACTAGTCAATCCCTCCCTTCAACAAGTGATGGACATATTGGATCGGCAGGACACACTTGACTTTGCTCAGGAATCATTTGAAACTTCGCCATCTGTGTGTCAGGTTAACAGGCCCGCCGGGCGAGCTGCACTGAGTAGTAAACAGCCTTCGCGCCCGGCCGTGCCGCTGCCGCCAGGCTCTCAGCCACGTGTGCCGCGCAGGCAAGCAAATGCAGTGCTAAAATCATGCCCGTGGTGCGCTACTAGACATAAGCGTGAGAATTGCCCGTCACGCCAAGCTATTTGCTTTTTCTGTTATAAAAAAGGACATGTTCAGAGTGTTTGCCAGAAAAACCTCAGATCGGAAACTTACAACCGTTCCAGGCCCTTTGCTTCACGCCAGATTCGAACCAAGGATACACAGGCTCGCGAAACTTCGCCCATGGAAATTCATGTAGTTCATTCCACTCCGCTCAGTGCCACTCTCTCTAACAGTGACTGTGTTCGTCCCACAAATAGTGTGCGTCGACATCGCCAGAAATCCCGTCAAGTCGCAAGTGATTATGTGCCAGTGTCAGTTCACATTGCACGAGACAGTCGCTCTTGTCGTCAGCAGGACAATAAACGTTTTGCAGACTTGGACATTAACGGCAAAGTGATACCATTCCAGCTCGATAACGGAGCTGCAGTTTCACTGATCAATGAAGATACGTACAAACAGCTGGGCACACCTCCATTGCATGCCGTAAATGTTAAGTTAACTAGTTATTCAGGTCAAGATATCCCTGTGTTAGGACAGTGCAGCCTTCTTGCAACATACAAAGGACAAACAAAACTTGTGTCATTTTACGTCCTTCGTTCTTCTTCTGCAGTGAACTTGTTTGGTTTCGATTTATTTCAGTTGTTTAACTTGTCTATAGTAAATCAGGTCCAATCAGTGAACCAGACTGTGTCTTCCGACAGTGTTTCTCGTCTATGTGAAGAATTTCCAGACATTTTTGCACCAGGCCTTGGTTCCGCTAAGAACTATAAAGCACATTTGGAACTGAAAGTAAATTTGCAACCGAAATTTTTCAGAGCGCACAATGTTCCCCACACATTGCTTGATGAGGTCGCAAAAACATTACACGATTTGGAATCACAAGGTGTAATTGAACGTGTGCAGGCTTCTCTCAGAGCATCACCCTTAGTAATTTTGCCATAACCTTCCGGAAAATTGAGACTTTGTGTGGACGTCAAGGCAACAGTGAATCCACAGCTAGTGATTGAAACTTTTCCATTACTCCACCCGGAAGATCTTCTTGACAAGCTGTGCCCGGGTAAATATTTTTCGAAGTTGGACCTCGCAGATGCGTACTTGCAAATACCGGTGGATGAAGACTCCCAGCGGGTTTTGGTGGTTAACACGCATTTTGGTTTGTATCGTTTCAAACGACTGCCATTCGGGTGTGCATCCGCCCCTGCATTGTTTCAGCAATATCTACAAACTGTTTGTGCGTCGGTCCCTACTGCAGCAAATTATCTGGACGATATTGTGATCTCCGGAAACATGGAAGAAGAACATTTGGTTAATCTCAGAATATTAATTCAGGTCTTGCGACAAAATGGTCTTCGCTTGCGGAAGGACAAATGTGTGTTTTTTGCTCGTGATTTGCCATACCTGGGACATGTACTCAATGCCCAAGGCATACATCCCAGGCCCACGCACCTTCGTGCCATACAAGACTTGCCTTCGCCGCAGAATTTGAAGCAGCTACAGAGTGTGCTGGGAAAAATCAATTACTACCATAAATACGTGCGCCACGCCTCTTCCATTTCAGCTCCGCTTCATCGCTTACGCCGTAAAGGTGTTCCGTTCGTCTGGACGACGGAACGCGAACGCGCCTTTCGCCAGTTGAAATCGGCGTTGCTTTCCAATACTTGCCTTACGCCATTCGATCCCCAGAAGCCCCTTTTGTTGATGGTGGATGCATCGAATTTCGGGATCGGTGCTGTGCTTGCGCACAAAGATGGATCGCACGATCGCCCTGTTGTCTTTGCGTCCAAATTGCTCTCGTCTGCGCAAAGAAAATATTCACAGATCGAGAAAGAAGCATTTTCTCTCGTATTTGGTGTTACAAAGTTTCATGATTTCCTGTATGGTCGTCACTTTACCATCATCACAGACCACAAACCTTTGACATCGCTTTTTCATCCGAACAAGCCTGTACCTCCACGTACAGCGCAGAAATTCATTCACTGGTCTATTTTCCTCTCGCAGTACCGCTACAATATCTTGAATCGGTCCACCGCTAAGCACGGAGACGCCAATGTATTGTCCCGTTTGGCTGTTGCTGAGGATACAGCATTCGATTCCTCCGAACTTGCTTGCATTTTCATTGATTCGGAAACCGATGACGTGGTCGAATCGTTTCCGATTGATTTTCGTCGTGTAGCTGCAGCCGCATCCGCCGACCCTGTCCTTGCTACCGTTCTGCGTTTTGTTGCTATGCAATGGCCCACAATTCACGTCCGCCGAATTTCAGTCATTCTGCAAGGCCAATGGTATTCAACAGTCAAACGGTGCTGCTGAAAGATAGGTCAGGACTTTCAAGTCACAGATGTTGAAGTTGAAAGAGTTGCATTATCGGGAGGACGCGTTATTGCTCTTTTTGTCCTCGTATCGCTCTCAGCCCCGAGATGGTCGCTCGCCGGCTGAGTTGCTCCACGGTCGCCCTCATCGAACCTTGATGTCATTGCTACATCCCCAGTGGCAGACACCTGCTTTTGCTGCAGGCGACGTTGTCTACTACCGCCACTACCGAGGTTCACGGCGTTGGCTCGAAGGGCGCATTCCTCGCTGCCTCGGACGCACTATGTATCTGGTTTTGGGGGCCTCTGGTGAGGTGCGCCGGCATCTCAACCAGCTGCGCCTCTGTTGTTGCACGGGATCTGCCGCTCCCCGTCTGCTTTCAACGACGGTGCCGTCCGGTCAGCGCCCTGGGGACCCATCTACTGGCTCGTCTCAGCCCCAGGTGTTACCGATGCTGTCTTCCATTTTGCCCCATGGCGACGCGCCGCCGCCACCGCCGCCGCCGTCTGTTCTCCTGCCGGCGACGCCCGCAGTGGATGCGTTGCTGCAAACGCCGGGCGCCTCCCTGGGTCACGCGCCGCCAATCGCTTCCCGTGACCAGTTGTCCTCCGACATGGAACTCTTACCCGCTCCGGTCCATATGTCGTCTTCGCCCGTCGGGTGCCCCGACCCGATGGAGGTCGACCCTTCGGCCGCTCCTGTCTCTCTACGGGCGCATACACCGCATGTTGGCGTGCACCCTGGAGCAGGTTTTCAGGCGTTTCCTAGCTCCCTGCGGTCCGAATGGCAGGGTGCGGGTGGCACAGCCTCGCCTGTTGTTAGGCTCCCCACCTCGTCGCATACGTCAACATTGGGTCCTCCCCACGCCGGGCGGAAGCCTTATACCACAACCGTACGCCGATTTGCGAGGGAGGAATGTGGTGTCACCGCCAGACACCACACTTGCTAGGTGGTAGCCTTTAAATCGGCCACGGTCCGGTAGTATACGTCGGACACGCGTGTCGCAACTATCAGTGATTGCAGACCGAGCGCCGCCACACGGCAGGTCTAGAGAGACTTCCTAGCACTGGCCCCAGTTGTACAACCGACTTTGAAAGCGATGGTTCACTAACAAAATACGCTCTCATTGGCCGAGACGATAGTTTAGCATAGCCTTCAGCTACGTCATTTGCTACGACTTAGCAAGGCGCCATATTCAGTTACTATTGATATTGTGAATCATGTACCGTCAAGAGCGACGTTCATCATTAATGGATTAAAGTTAAGTATTCCACCAGCTACGTCCGTTTTTTTCTAAATTATAATTTACTTGTCCTGTTCCAGACCTCACGCCAGCCTGCGTGAGCTAAAACGCGTGCATTTCGGGCTGCTCTAGTAGTACGGTGTTGGCTCTCTTGACAACCACAACACTTTCCCTAACTGCACGCTCCACGGACCGACCCAGACTTCCATGTGATGTCAACCATGTAGACACACTGCATTAGTACATTCATTATGTATGTATCAGTACAGGGGAGATCTTTTAGTTGAAAGCCGATTGCCCAGTGTTGGCGTATTAATACGACACTGCAGTACCTGTGTTGTTAAGAAGAATGAGGAACATCGTAGTCCTAAACAACACAAGCACTGAAATACCGTAAATATTTCCTATGCGTGAGGGCAGAAAAATTAACTCTTTGCTCTTGCTTATAACTGTTTTGACATAGAGAGGTTTAGATGGTACTTTAAAAAAGTTATGCTCCAACACTAGATGTATAATCAAATTGTCGGAAATTAATACTACACTCCTGGAAATTGAAATAAGAACACCGTGAATTCATTGTCCCAGGAAGGGGAAACTTTATTGACACATTCCTGGGGTCAGATACATCACATGATCACACTGTCGCGACACCACTGGAGGCGGGCTGCACGATGTTGGGGCGTGAGCGGAAGACGGCCTAACGGTGTGCGGGACCGTAGCCCAGCTTCATGGAGACGGTTGCGAATGGTCCTCGCCGATACCCCAGGAGCAACAGTGTCCCTAATTTGCTGGGAAGTGGCGGTGCGGTCCCCTACAGCACTGCGTAGGATCCTACGGTCTTGGCGTGCATCCGTGCGTCGCTGCGGTCCGGTCCCAGGTCGACGGGCACGTGCACCTTCCGCCGACCACTGGCGACAACATCGATGTACTGTGGAGACCTCACGCCCCACGTGTTGAGCAATTCGGCGGTACGTCCACCCGGCCTCCCGCATGCCCACTATACGCCCTCGCTCAAAGTCCGTCAACTGCACATACGGTTCACGTCCACGCTGTCGCGGCATGCTACCAGTGTTAAAGACTGCGATGGAGCTCCGTATGCCACGGCAAACTGGCTGACACTGACGGCGGCGGTGCACAAATGCTGCGCAGCTAGCGCCATTCGACGGCCAACACCGCGGTTCCTGGTGTGTCCGCTGTGCCGTGCGTGTGATCATTGCTTGTACAGCCCTCTCGCAGTGTCCGGAGCAAGTATGGTGAGTCTGACACACCGGTGTCAATGTGTTCTTTTTTCCATTTCCAGGAGTGTATATGTTTAATTCTTTTAAAAGCTATGTTCCTCCGTACATCGAATGTAGATTCTATGAATATTTCCATGATCAATTAACCTGGTCGATGTATGAACTCTATGTGAGTACATGATATTTGTAGCGGTACATGGCGGTATGAGATGAACTACAGCATTCAGAAAGTCGAAATTCTGATTACTATTATGCAAGATAGTAAGTAGATTACTACACTACAGGTTTCACTCTGTAAAGGATGGAGACAATCTTTGTATTAATTAGCTACAGAAATTGCTGAGAGGTGCCATAACATTGCAGATTAATAGTCAAGTTCCTCTGACTCGAATCTCTAACCAGCACATAGAGCTACCAGGCATATGGATTCATTGACGAATCAAAGATTCATTTACATACAATTGTTGTATTTTCCATGACTGTAGATACGAAAATCTATTTCACGTAAATACTGTTGAAATACAGGTACTGCTGTATTTGTTTGCATTTAGTACCGTAATGTCCATTTCATCTTTTTTGTTTTCGGCTGTTCCATTATGTTCTAACCTTAGATTGATGAAAGTTTTGAAGCTAACTCGGGAATTAACATTACTTGTGTCACTCACATCATGTTGTGTACAGAGTTCCCCGTAGTCAGCGCGTACACAACTTTCCCACTAGAGCGCGCCCCGCTAAGCACAACAGCGCAGGCGCAGCGCTCGTCCGTACCCACACTATGAGATAACGCTGTCTTAGAGACGGACCAAATTCTGCTTCCGCCGATCTGCGTAGTAATATGTCACGTAGCCAATGGGATTGCTGCTAACGTAGAACCTTTTCTCCTTGCGGATCACACTCGCGCAGTGTTACCTGAACGCGCGAGGTATTATAACGAGTGTACAGACCTCCGATTAGTCAGTCTGCATTAGTCTGCATTTGTCTGTACCAGTCTATAGTCAAGTTTCAGTCTGCACCTAATAAGATTATCAGAATCCTGTACATAGCCATGAAGATAAATGAATAGACAATTTGTCAAGTACCAGAGATATGTGAGAATAAGATTCACGTACCAAGACCAAGGGAACTTCAGATTGTCAGTTGTAAACAACATCCAGAATCAAGTTACGTAGTGTCTATTTTTTTATTATTTTAATAAATGTGTGTGAAAATTAATCAAGTTCTGTTTAAAGTTGGTCACCGTCAACCTGCTACTCTAAGTGTGCAAGTGGCATTTCTATCGTCTGACCTAACGGCAGAAGATAAACACGCCACGATAAGACCACGAGACATCTTGCTGACACTCGCCTACTTCGTTAGAGCGACCAGTCCAATAATCTGATGGTGTGTGTACCGAAGGTCTTACGGTACGCACACCACCACACCTCTCTAATGAAATGTTGACGTTAGTACGTCGCTACCATTGTGCTCTCAAAGCAAAACCTTT
The DNA here is from genome assembly GCF_023898315.1 of Schistocerca nitens. Lineage (NCBI taxonomy): Eukaryota > Metazoa > Arthropoda > Insecta > Orthoptera > Acrididae > Schistocerca > Schistocerca nitens. Next base: position 59,817,313 of record NC_064619.1, on the reverse strand, counting down.
TGCCGGAGGCGAACACTGAGAGTTTGAAGAGGGACATGTCTGAAGCCAACAAAGGGACGACACGATAAAGCATCAAAGAAAATCAATAGTCATATTTCAGCCCAACAAATTTTTCTATTATGTCGTCTGTTCTTTACTTTCTACGCGAACAATAACTCGAATCACGCCGACACACACACACACACACACACACACACACACACTTACACACACACTCACACACACACACACACACACTTAGAGGCACTGACGCGCACACAGGGACTAAACAGTGGCAGCGCGCGAGGGGTAGCGTTTGAGAAAGAGACGGTAAGAGAAAAGAACGACAGAAAATAAAAAATAAATTGGACCCAGAAAGAGAAGAGCTTTCGTCGGACGCAGACAGGCCCTTATCGCCGCAGAATGAAATACAATAAAGCGTCGCAGGCAGCGGCATTGGCAGCGCGGATGAGAAGCGCCGGTTTATGTCCCCTGGGGGCGCCGCCGCTGACGAATATCCCGCGGGCGAGACGGGACTCCGGCGCTGCTGACGAGCTCTCACAGCGGCGTCAAACTCAGCCACCTGCTTCTTCTCTGCTGCGTGTGCCGCACCTCGGGGAAGCGAGGGTTATGAATTTGAGAGTAGCGTGCAAAAATTCTCCAATTAAATCTTACGATGGCACCATATGGATTGGCCTTCATCGATTACCTTCCTACGTAGTCCAAGCAAGGTGGCGCAGTGGTTAGCGCACTTCCATTCGGTGCGGTGGAACGAGGATTCCAATCCCCAACTGGATTTCTAGATTTAGGTTTTCAGTGATTTTCCCCAAATCGTTCAAGGCATATGGTGCGATTGTTCTTACGAACTGGTGAGTCCTATGTCTTTCACTAATCCTTGGTTGAGCTGTTTCCCATAAACTGACTGTCGATGGGGCAGTTAAACACTAATCTTTGCTCCCTTCCCCTTCGTAAACTTACATGATTCAAATGTCAGTACCTAAAAATTTCCTAAAGCGCTACAGAGCACCTAAAGCGCCTCGAAAAATTTGTCTTTGAAAATTCCACAGTGTTTAATATCCCTGATAACTAAGAAAGATTTCAGCAATTACAATAGTGCTTCCGATAGTTGAGCAACGTGGAAGTCTCGTAAAGACGAAGTCACAAATCGGTTATCGTTACTACAACGTTTTCTGTTATAATTTTGTTAGAAATCTGTACCTATTATTTAATGGGAAAACTGATTAACAAATACTTAATCATAATTTTGAAATAACAATAACATGTTTTCGCTTTTAATTAAAAATGGTTCAAATGGCTCTGAGCACTATGGGACTCAACTGCTGTGGTCATCAGTCCCCTAGAACTTAGAACTACTTAAACCTAACTAACCTAAAGACATCACACACAGCCATGCCCGAGGCAGGATTCGAACCTGCGACCGTAGCAGCCGCACGGTTCCGGACTGCGCGCCTAGAACTGCGAGACCACCGCGGCCGGCTCGCTTTTAATTAGTAATTGCACGAGTGTATATTAAAATTTATTACAAAACATTTAATCTTTCATTTTTAAACTCAAACAATGCAATTGTTCATAACCTGTAAGGAAAAAAAGAGTACTACAATTTCCATTTGACGGTTCACATTTTTGTGCCGAATTTTAATTATATATGAATATTTGTTTTATTAAATAATTGTGACTGAATATTTGTTACTAAACATTTTCATTGGGCAATAAATACTTAATAGAAAGCAGAGAAAAAATTGGAAAATTGACACTAGTAAGAATAGAATCAGTGATCTAACATTTACATATCTTATAGGCTAAGGCATTGTTAACAAGCTGATGATAATGTCGTTACCACCCCATCTCTTAAGTAATACCGGCTGATCAAAAAGTTAGTATAAATTTAAAACTGAATAAATCACGGAATAATGTAGATAGAGAGGTACAAATTGACACTCATGCTTGGAATGACATGGGGTTTTATTAGAACCAAAAAAATACAAACGTTAAAAATATGTCCAACAGAAGGCGCTTCATCTGATCAGAATAACTATAATCAGCATAACAAAGAGAGACAAAGCAAAGATGATGTTCTTTACAGGAAATGCTCAATATGTCCACCATCATTCCTCAGCAATAGCTGTAGTCGAGGAATAATGTTGTGAACAGCACTGTAAAGTATGTCCGGAGTTATGGTGAGGCATTGGCGTCGGATGTTGTCTTTCAGCATCCCTAGAGATGTCGGTCGATCACGATACACTTGCGACTTCAGGTAACCCCAAAGCCAATAATCTCACGGACTGAAGTCTGGGGACCTGGGAGGCAAAGCATGACGAAAGTGGCGGCTAAGCAGACGATTATCACCAAACGACGCGCGCAAGAGACCTTTCCCGCGTCTAGCAATACGGGGTGGAGCGCCATCCTGCATAAATATCGTACGTTCCAGCAGGTGTTTATTAGCCAGGCTGGGGATGATGCGATTCTGTAACATATCGGCGTACCTCTCACCCATCACGGTAGCAGTTTTGCTGTGCAGCGCCATCTGTCGGACATTTTGTGAACTTCTTTTTTTTTTGTTCTAATAAAACCCCATGCCATTCCAAGCATGTGTGTAAATTTTTACCTCTCTATCTACATTATTCCGTTGTTTATTAAGTTTTGAAATATATACTGACTTCTTGATCACCCGGTATATCCTAAGCAAGGCGACGAAAGGGGAAAGAACGTAGGAGCCACCTGCGAAAGTATCTAAGTATCGGAATGTTTCGTACTTACGCGACTTTTCAGACACTACATTTTCTACTTTATTGAAGAGAAGTGTGATGTAGAGATTTGATGAAATGATGTCTGAACACTGACCTCCAAAACCAAAGGCAATGAAGTAAAGTCGGCTTGTTATACGGTTACCAATGCTCATATTCACTGGCGCCTCAAGTATTACTGGAATGTCCGAACAGTCCGTTAAATGAGTTACATAAACATTGAAACCTAAATGAAGATTTAAATATTTTTCACGTCTGGAACTCAGCCATGGTGTAAATCGTAGGGGAAGAGAACCGATTTGAAGTGGGAGTAATCGTAAAATAACTACCCACAAGGTAACTGCATGAGTAAAGGGGTGAGTGGCCAGAAGTTTAAAACTTTAAGAAAATCAGTGATATTCCTGGGTGCCTGTGGAGTAACATACAGAGCCGGGGGCCGGGATAGACTGACGTTTGCGTTGGAAACCACGTCCGCAACGGACGCCATTTTGAAGCTTACGTACCTATCGGAACTTCATGAAACGATGCATTCGACGATGTCCCACAACAAATTCCGCTCTTTTTCAACCGAAGTTGGCAAATAAAAACAATGTGTTGCATTAATTTTTGAATTATCCTCGTTCATGGTGGCGCAGAAGTTTTAGTTGATTTATAGAACCTCACTTAAGGGGCCTGCTCAAAGGACCAGTGGAAAGTTCACCTTTACTTCGTCATCACAGAAACTTCAGAAACGCACTCATTAATCACAAATCCTTAACATGTCAAGAAACCTTTGTTACACATTTCTCATGGTAACTAGAAGTATGGTAGTGGGGACATGTCCAATGGGAAGAGTCATAGTCCAATTAAATATGAGATCTCCAGGAGATCAGCATAAAACTCTGGCGTTTATATTAGCATACGACCGAACCTGCCGTTGCATCTCGGATGGCTTCCTGACTCTTCATGTGACAACTTCGACTGTTAAAACATTCATCACCTATATCATAATCGTTATAAACACCGAAAACACCATAAAATCATAATCCATAACTCTCAATGTAACTAGAAGTAATATTAAAGAATCCTGTACTTTTGACTTGCTGGCTGAGATGTTGTATTTCCAGTAGTGTACACTTCAACATACACCTTCTATATTATTGCTAAAAGGGTTTTGAAGGCAGTGTTCTGAACACGGTAAGTTCGACATGCTTCATTCACAAGAAATTAAGGTAGCGCAGAGCTCAGTTGGTAAATTAGCGTCTGACGAAAAAACGCTCATATCCTCAAAATTTCTGGCCAGTACCTCAGCGCATTTACTCACAACTGGCAGCATACAATATTCATAAAAGTAGCGTTTGCTGTACGCTTCAATGAATGCTCAGATCACCTAGGAAAAATGTAAAAATGTTCTATATACCATATAAGCCAAACTTGTAATCCCTGACACAGTACTCGTTCAAGCCTGTGCTGTAGTAAGTGAGCGGGATTCACCTTATGAGAAAGGATTTTCGCATAGATATCGAACGCGTATACCTGAATGTGGTAAACCAGACTTACATCCACCCCGTAATAACAATGATCCGTCAAGTAAGTTCGAAATGCAATTACACGTCAGGATGGAACAAAAGCAAACCAGAGAATGCTACCAATGTGACAATAATGCGGTTGCCAGCCTAATTAGGCATTAACTGAGTTTCATCCCTGTACAGGGTAGTATATATACAACAACAAGTTGTAACACCGCATAATATGGTAGAATTTTTAGAACGAGAAAATCTATTGTACTGATAGTTCATAAATCATGAATACATAACACCACTCTATAATGTTTACTACAAAACTTTATACTTTCTATTAATCTGATTAAAATCGGGGAGAGGTTACCCTTCAAATTATACTTTCATGCCACACACAAAATGCCAATTTTGATAAAGATAAAACACAAAAAAATTTTGACTTTTATATTAACTTTAACTTTCGCTGGTCAAACCAATTTAGCACACTTCAGAATTCAAATGAATGAAGGGGGGACCCTGAAACTGTTATGATCGCTGCATTTAAAAAAGTGATTACTGAATCTATTATTAATTCAAGATTTCCAGTACATAAGTTACTACTCTTTTCATCTTATTTACTGCTCATTTAAATGCCTTTAAATCTGTCTCGAAATAATAAACTTCATTACTGTATCAATACTAAAGTTATCTTTGAACTTCGTTAGACCTTTGCTATTCATTTACTGGTTCATTAACAAAACATTTCTTTAAACACCATTCTAATATAGCTAGTTCTGCAAATAATAATTTTTAGCACAATTTTTAATTTTCATTTCGGGACAATCGGATTGCACAACGTTTTCAAATGGCCCTGTCTAGGTTAGTTGTGAAGATAATTAAATGATGGAAAAGTTTTGGTAAAATTTAGGTTATTATTGCACCAAACAAACACAGTTCACTCTCTGATCCGTACGAATACAGTACTAAAAGTTTCAACCTGCTAGTATCGATGCGGCAGTTGGCGGGCGGCAAGATGGCGAGGCACAGAGCTCACATACAACCACAGCTATGGTTCTTGACGTATCGGCACTTTAATTCTTCTTAGCGTCGCAATACTTTTACCATTTAGTGCCCATGGAATTTTACCACGATGGCGAGCGTTGGAACAACGGCCTACCCGAGGCTCAGTGAAGCTATGTCTTCCAGGAGAGCCTCCTCGCTCCAGAAGGTGTTGCTCAAACCAGTGCCAAACTCCAACTACTACTGAGCCCGTTGTGCCGTGCAGTGCCCGCGTGCGTTTTCCGCGCTCGCCTGCCATCCACATTTTACCGCTCCCTGACAGACCGGGTATTCACCCGAGGTTTTGCATTCTACATATCCTAACACATTGCCTACGTATGGACCAGACGCATAGTTACAATTTTAAACATCTTACAACAGTTTCAACATTTGTTACATTTCAATTCTATTACAATATTACTTGACATTTGACATAAACATTAATATTCACATTGAAACTTATTCTCAGTTTTCTTAAAATAATGGCATGAAACAAAAAGAAATGAAATCAGAACATCAATTAGACAAGTTTATCGTGAAATCAGATGAAAAGAATTACTTATATGTACAACAGTACAGAGTCGTTGTTGTTACAAACTTACGCAACATACGTTAATGATTTCGGCCTTGCTCTTCAAAACTGGATTCAAATAGAGTATCTAATAGTATCCAACAAAAATGGAAAAAGATATCGTTTCTACAATTTCGAAATTAAAAGGAACGATGCTTGCCATTTTCGTTACCTTTTCCAACGCATTGTGTCATGGCTGAAAAGAAAAATTCATGTACTGATGGGCACCGTCGATATCTCTCGTTGAATGTCTCCACAGCTCTTTATCTAGAACATTTGAGAATAGGCATTATTTTAGCACTAGGCGAACACAAAGCCATGCACTTACTGGATGATAAAACAGAAAAGAGAAGCTGCTGACCGACGCTACGATGTCGCCTATTCTGAGAATAAAGAAACCTTGCTTCACTCGCACATAGTCATTCGTAGTGGAACTGCTAGATTTGTCTGTTTCCTACTCACTACAAATATTGTTCACAGAATTTCGAAATCTTGCACCACTTCACATTGTCAAAAGCTTTTTATAGGTCGACAAATCCTATGAACTTGTCTAGATTTTTCTTCAGTCTTGCTTTCACTATTAAGTGCGACATCGGGACTGGCGCCATGGTCTCTTAAGCTTTTATAAAGGCAAACTTCGACGCGCAGGTCGCCGAAGTGGCGTCAAATCGAAAGACCTGCACCAGGCGAATGGTCTACCCGACGGGAGGCCCTAGCCACACGACATTTCATTTCATTTCATAAAGGCAAACTGACTATCATCTAATATATCATCAATATTTTCATCCTTCCTTCTGTATATTAGTCTTGTCAGCTGCTTGAAAGCACGTGCTCTTATATATCCTTGCTATCTCCGGAATTGTGTGTATGATATTTTTCCGAAAATCTGATGTTACGTCTTCAGTCTAACAGATTCTACACAGCAACTTATAATAGTAGTTTGGTTCCCACTTCCACCAAAGATTCCAGAAATTCCAATGGAATATTATCTATCTCTTTTGCTTTATTTGATCTCAAGTCTTCCTGAGGTCTTTTAAATTCTGACTCTATTACTAGACCTCCTATGTCGTTCACATAGATTCCAATTTCTTCTATCACGTCATCAGACAAGTTCTTTCCCCTCACAGAGGCCTTCAGTGTTTTATTTTCACCTTTCCACTCTTCCCTCTGAGTTTCACAATGGAAGTTCCATTGCACCCTTAATGTTAACACCTTTGCTCTTAATTTCACTGAAGCTTCTTTTCAACTTTCCGTATGCTAAGTCAGTCCTTTCGACGATCAATTCTTCACAGTCTTATTCGATTTCTTCACACTTTTCCTGCAACTATTTCGTCTTGGCTGCCCTCTAGTTCCTATTAACTTCGTTCCTGAGTGATTGTTATTGCTGTAACACCTTCTCTTCACGAAGGCTTTTGTACTTCCTTCTTCCCTCAAACAATGAAGTATTTTGTTATAAAAGTTTCTTCGAAGTTACCTTAGTTTTACCTTAGTTCTTCTGTCCAACACCGATGACTACCCTTCTTAGATATGTCCACTCCTCTTCAACTGAACTGTCTACTCTGGTGTTCCTTTTAGCAGTATACAAATCCCTAGCGAACTTCGAACGTATCTCTTCATTCCTCAACACCTTAGTATTACACTTCCTTCCACACTGAGTCTTCCTGGCCGGTTCTTGAACTTCAGACTGCTCTTCATCGTTACTAAATTGTGATCTGAGTATTTATGTGGTCCTGGGTACCTTTTACAATCCAATATCTGATTTCGAAATCTCTGCCTGACCCTGCTGTGATAGATCCTCAATATTTTCATCCTTTCTTCTGTGTATCATTCTTGTCAGCTGCTTGGAAGCACATGCTTTTATCTATCCCGGCCTTTTCCAAGTATATTTTGTCCTCTTGTGATTGTTGAGCAGAGATTCGTTATTACTTGCTAAGATTTACTGCAGAACTCAATTAGTCTTCCTCCACTCTCATTCCTAGTACCAAGCCCATACTCTCCCATAATCCTTTTTCCACTCCTTTGCCTAGAAGCACATTCCAGTCCTCCATGACTATTAGATTTTCATCTTCCCCTACGTGCTGAACTATCGATTCTCAGTCCTCGTTTGCTGTTTCTATATCTTCATCTTATGCTTACGACGTGTAGCATGCCTATTCGAATTGACTTGTCGACATTGGTTTTCTGTCGTGTCTAACAGGAAATATTACGTAACTAAACTGTTCACAGTAATTCCACTTTCCGTCCAACCTTCCTATTCTTTTCGAATCCCACGCTTGTTGTACCATTTTCTGCTGCTGTTCATAATGCTTTGCATTCATATAACCAGAAATGCTTATCTTCTCTCCACTTCACTTCACTGCCCCACCGGATATCAAGATTGAGCATTTGCCGTTCCCTTTTCAAATTTTATAGTTTTCCTTCTGCGTTCAAACTTCTGACATTCCATGCTCTAACACGTAGACTGTCACCTGTTCGTTGGTTACTTAATTTTCTTTCTCATGGTCACTTCTTCCTTGGATTCTTGTCTATGCGTGACAATCTCATCAGATTCGGGGGGAAGGGAAAATTCTCTAACATAGTGGACCCCACCGAACCTTCTGTGACAGAGAGGCACTTATTTTATCTGCATTCTTTACTGGCGTGTCGAAGATGTTACTTGTTGGAGACCAGGTATGTTGTTATTGGCTGTTTTGGTCAGGTTGTCCAGTTTTACGTTGGTTAATTCTGACTTGGAACTAAAACATTTGAGCCACGCTTCCATAGCTAACCTTCATTTCTCTCAATCAGCTTTTACTTTCCTACTTGTCTCCTCTGCTATCCTATGTCTTTCTACTACCTCCTTCCAGCAATGTCTTGTGCCCTACAAGCCTCTGCTGTCCTGTATCATTACTGTAGTTCCTTTATATCAGTCTCTCTAGCTGCCCCTGCTTTGCTAGCTTTCTCTTCTACTTTCTTGTCCTTTTCCTTTTTATCAGGCTTTGCTCTTTCCATCCTCTCTACAGCCCACCATTGGATGTCGTCCGTGGTTGCATAATTTCCGTTGTTTTGCCTCCAGGCGTTTCCATTACTCAAGCAGAACTATCATCACTTTGCTGCAAAGTTACTGTTGTTTGCTGAGTGTCGGGGGATGGATTAGACGTTGCAGCTTATCCCACAAAGAAGTCTGATACAACCTCCTGTGGAGCTATAGTATTTTTTTCCGATTATTAGTCTTTCTCATTTCCTTCGAACATTATGAATAAATCGATCACATATACCATGAAGTATCGCTACAGAGTATATCTGATCCTAAAAAAACTGATAAAAAAGTTAGGATGCAGAATTTCACGTGCAACACAAAGTAAACTGACCATTCCTGAAAAATACACAAAGTCCGAATAATTACATGAGAAATAAATCGCATACACGAATTGCTAGTAGCGGCTAGGATGCGACTGTCGTAAAGGCGCCAGGACACCAAGATAAAAGAAGTACTATCGTCACTACAGGACACAGAGGAAACCAGAGGGAAGCATCCTGTAAAACAGGTTCCCAATGAAAGTAATTTGCTTTACTAACAGTTGTAATATTTCATTAATAAACTGGCCACTGAACACAACGGAAACAAGATCAAATTGAAAGAACCAGGTAGTGTATTGAGACTGTATTTGTCAAATAAGGATCGCTTATCACTGATATGTTGTAGGAAGTAATGTTCACAAATGGAGGTCGACTTGATAAATTACTACGTTTTTATTCAAACTCAACAGCCTCTTGGAATCTTAGTCCACTATCAGCGTTGGAAAACTAAAACAGAAAGTTAACTATGGAGAGCCGAAGCTAATAACGTGGGAGTCTTACTACCATCGCTAGTGAGGCTGAAAGATGGAGAGTTTCTAATCTGAGCAACATGAATTTTCAAACGATCAAGAGAAGTAACCTTATGAACTCCGGATTGAAGGTGCACATACAACCAGATAAATTTAGGCCGCTCAGTGTGTGGACTCCAGATACGAACCTAACTCCTCACGCAATAGTGAAAACCGACACATACCTCTTCTAATTGCACAGTCATCATGGGAGAGTAGCCAAGAAGCGAATGATACTTGGTACGTGTCCACGCCAGGGGAACGAATGATAACAGTATTCTGAGCTTAGCCCACACTCTGTTTTGGAGGTGTTGCAGTGCGCTTGTAGACAGTGTGGCCGAACGAACTTGCTTCGAAGCATGAAGATAAAGGGGAATGCAGAAAAAGTTTTCCTCATATGGCGTACAAATGCCGGTAAATCATTTCTAAGGTTGATACTCAGTTTGAATGGCCTTCCACTAATGGACAACGTAACACACAGTGCCTAGTAGGGAGGCAATGCGTAGGATTAAGAAAGAGCCACCATCCTAACAGGCTTTGAGGGTCCAACGGTACCGACCGGCCACCATGTCTTCCTCAGCCCTTAGGTGTCACCAAATGCTGATACGGATGGGCATGTCAGCAGAACACCGTTCGCCCAATCGCTGTCAGTTTACGTCACAGGTGCCGCTGCTTCTCAGTCAAGCAGCTCCTCGATTGGCCTCACAAGGGCTGGTGCACCCCGTGACCCCGTGTGCCAACGGCTCTCTGTATACCCGCACAGTAACCCACACAGGTGCTAGGCAGGCCCGACAGCGCTCAACTTCGGTGATCTGACGGGAACCGGTATTACCACTGCGGCAAGGCCTCAGGAATGGATAGGACTGCTATTTTGGGAACGCTGTTGAGATGGAGCTACGTTTCTCAAGTTCCATGGGAATGGAAAGGCACGATTTTTGTTAGCTTCCTTTCTGAAAAGAGGCACCGTTGCGGCCACGAATCAAGGATGAACTTCGGGAAACAGCAACTTCAGAATGCTCCGAACAGGCTCTCGGAACCAACACAAAATTATCGCTCTACCTGTGTAAAACCTTTTTGCCCTAATTGCACAGAAGAGGGAAAGTTACGAATTGGAAACTCCACGTGACATCCTTTTAGCCTCAACCCGACAGTCCATGTGTTAATTTAACAAATATAAGTAAGTGAACAGATACAGAATCGTGAAGCGATTTTTACCAGTCATGTTACAATACGAGTATTTGGGAAAATCAGCTGTAAGAAGATTAAGAACGTGCTTTGACAGATACGGTAAATTTCCATTAAAGAATTGGAAATTTTCGTTGTGCCTTCATGATTGGTAAGCTTCATTATGTCAAGGATCATAAAAATAATTTCAACAGTTTACGGCGTACGTTTCATTGTTGATAGCCGTTTGAATTGGCCAGTGTGTCGACTGCCACAGAAAATGGAGAAAACCAGACACTGTTACCAAACATTTTCATTTGAAGGGTTTGATTATAGAACAAATCGAAACGGAATTGGATGAAGTTCAAGCGGACTCTGCAACACTTTTTAATACCATTTACTTTTGGGTCATGAATATGAACCTGGTGGGACAAGGACCAAAGTGGAAGCGCGCTCCGGCCGTCCAATTGGTGTCACCCCAAAGAGAACCTTTCCAATGTCCGTGACACTGTAAGCAAGATGGCGAATAAAATTTGCTGGGCGAGTACATAGTATATAATTGATGTCATCACAAAGGAAGTCAATGACAAAATCCATGTAATGATCATGGAAGACAGCCAAATAAAAATTGTTGAGACTGTAGGCATCACGTATGAGTAAGTGCATAATATCTAGCATGGAGAACTGGCTATGAAGAAACTTTGGGATGTGGGTTCTGTGAGAAATCGCAGTCGACCGAAAGCGGATCTGGCTCAACATTTCAACACAATGTCTGGCAATGTACAACTTCAGTCTGCAAAACTTTTTGCCCTGCTTTGTAACTGTTGATGAAACTTAGATCTATCATTACACACAACAGTCGAAAAGGCAGTCAAAGCAATGGGCAAAAGCTGGTGACAGTGCACCGAAGCATGGATTGACAGGAAAAAGTCAGAACTGTAATTGGATCGTATAATGCTTCAGTTTTTGATCGTTTTAAACTTGGACTGTGTAATGGTACTTGAATTACGTAACCATTACGGCACCTCACCTGAACCTCTCGATACCAGCAATATTTTACTGTATTTCTGGAAAGTAGTTGACATATGTCTGAGACAACATTCAGATTTGATTTCATTTGTGATACATCGATATGTTTATATTGCAATGATATTATTCTTACGTGTATTCTTTCTTTTGTCACTACGATCTTTGACGTACTTGTAACTCTGATTTTTGGGCGTGTAAGCGATTATTAGTTAGGTGTTAAAGAGTTAGTTGTTAACTTGTTAGAGAGTCGGACCTTGAAAAAAGTCAAGTGCTGTACGTCATATTGGAAAGACGCATAACGTAGTCAGCTTATAAAGTGTGAACTTTAACAGTGACTGTGAGGAAGATGTTTTCAAGTATGTTTTGTATTGTGAAGTGATGTTAGTATGTCACGTGATATTGCAATAAAAGCAATTAAAAGGAAGTGTAACTTAATTTCAGAGTGCTGATTATTATTTATACATCACCGTTGTCCAGCAAAAGTTTAATTTTCAAGAATGGTTTGTGAAGCGCATCTACAAAACTTTTGAATATGGCAGAATAAAACCTAGGCCTCTTTGCATCCGAGCTTGGAATCATAATCACCTAGATTTTCAACGATTGAGCCATGGTAATACGAGACCAACGTGGGAAACACAAAAAGATGAGTGCCTAGTTTTTTCATTATTACATGAAATGACTATTAACTGTGCTCTAATGACACCTGCCACATAATATGACTGTTGTTGCCCGAAAATGCAGTATTTAGCAGCGTGAGCAACACCGCAATCGTTATTAAATTCTGACCTTTATTGTGGTAGGGTTGTTAGAACGTGGGTGCTCTAGCCGAGATAGGCAGCACAAAATATTCAAAAATTAACTGTAGATGTGTTTCAGGGAAAGTACATAATGAATCTGTATTGAAAAATATCGACAAAAACCTCACAATCAAATATTAAGGAGACAACCAAAGAAGCAAAAACGTTAAAAACAATAGGACGACAAAGGATTTAAAATAAACAGTACGACTGAATTCTGACGGAGAAGACTTCAGTTATAAGTTAAGTAAAAATTCTAACGAATTTTGTAATTTGGTATTGTCATTTCTAGTGGTTCATTTTCTGTTAACAGTTAATAATGGATAAAATTAATGAAGGGGAAGAAATAGTAGGGGGGATCCAAATATTGATAATTTAGAATTAATGATGCAGCTTCTGAGTAAGCAGAATGGAAACATAAATAATTTAAGGTCTGAAATGAGGGCTGAAATTGATGAAAGTTTAGGGGAGCATTTGAATAAGCAGTTAAATGCAATAAAAACTGAGTTAACTGAGGTCAAAAATACACTGGAAGGTAACTTAAATGTGGTAGAATCTAGGGTAGACAATGTGGAGGAAAAAGTAATTGTTTTTGAAAATGAATTCATTGCTGAAAATAGTAACTTAAAAGGGAAATTCAGGAACTTCAAAATGAAAATGAATCACTAGATGAAAAATTGAGTGACTTGAAAGTAAACAGTGCTAATACAGCCAGTAGTGTTGAGATAAATGTTGACAGTTTAGAATCAAATCTTACCAATAAATTAGACACATTAAAAATTAAAATAAATGAAGTTGAAGAACATGTTGTTAAGGAATATTTGTACAGTCATGGGCCAGCATGGTCGAACCTGTTGGTGAAAAGTATTCCTTGTGATAATTTGCACCCAGTTGATTTTTTGCACCATTGCAAGGATAATTTTGTGCCTGGAATGTCTGATAATTCAAAATGAAATTTGTCAAAAAATTCCTTGAAGGGGATGCCCTATCCTGGGCTAACCAAAATTTCGATCAGTGGGAAACCTTTGCAAATTTTGAGAAAAGCTTCTTAAACAAATTTTGGTCAGAATCTGAACAGAGGAGAATTAAATCTGAATTTTGAAATGGACTTATTTTCAGAGGGAGAGTGGGCACCATGAAAGCATTTTGTAAAGATCAATTGAGAAAATTAATACGTTTAGATAAACCTTTTGATGAAATGACACAAATAGATGAGTTGGAAAGAAGGCTACATAAAAAATTGCAATGGGATTTAGTTCATGGGCCTGATGATTCTGTGGAAGAATTTTTAATATATGTGGATAAATTGGAAAGGGCATTAGAAAGAGAGAATATGCAAAATTTTAACAATGGTGAACACCAACAGGGTGGGTGGTATTCAAACAGGTATGGAGAGAGGAGAGAATACAGAGACAATAGATATGAACAACATAGGGGAAGCGATAGGGATCATAATGGTAATGACAGAGACAGGGATAGAAATTTTGGAAATATAAACAGATGGGATGACAGAAACAGGGGGGAACAAAATTGGAGATCAAACAGAGAGAGCAGGCAGGAAAACTCCGGACCGCCTCAATGATGGTCTGCAGTTTTGGGTCGACAAAATTTAATCACAATAGGATTTACAATAACAACTGGGAATTTACAGACGGAGGAAGAAGGAGAAATGTAACTTATTACAATAATAAAAGAAGTGAAAGACAAAACAAATACACACCACAAATAACAGACACTCATGTTCAACACCAAATTAATACTTTAAATTTTGATCAGTAATTTTGGTATACAATAAGAGAAAATAATAATGTTGACAGCAGTAAGGTAACTACTTCTGAGAACAAGCCAGATGAGGATATTGTAATTGTGCCAGAATTTTATAATTGGGTAGAGAGTGATAATCTATGTAATTCTGAAGTATGTGACAAACATTACAGCTCTGATTTGAATAAGTTATTTAATGAAAATAAAAAGTTATGTGAAGAGAGAGAAAAGGAACTTAATGTGACTGTGGATAGGATGCATGATGAGGAAATGTTTGATTTTGGTGAAAATATGGAAGCTAATGATGTTGTTGAGAGTTGTATGGAGGTAAGTAATGGTGAGATTAATGCTGTGAGTATCAAGTATTCATTGAGATTATTTCAAGTGAAGTAGTGAAGCTATGTGATAATGAAGTTGATAATTGTGACTCTTATGATGAGGTAAGTGTGGTTAGTGATGAGGTAAGTGTGGTTATTAATGAGGAGGAGGACACTCATGCATCTGAAGAACAGGTAAAGTTAAGTCAGTGTAACCAATTTAATGTAGCAGAGGACTGTAATGTTGTGCCAGCTAATAGTATGAAGTATTTAAACCCACATACAAGTTCTGAAGGAAAAGGTGAAAAATTTTTTAAAACATTATGGAACAGTTGCAATTACAAAACAGATAGGGAAGACTTGTGGAACTATTTAGCTAAAATTTGTAGACAGTTATATCCTCACTGGTGGCAAAGTGTAAAATGTAATGAATATCTCATGTATGCTCAACCTGTTGTATCCATAGATGATGTTAATGAAAGTGTCAATGTGTGTGTGAAAATGTTAAAAGTTGTTCGGGAAAATAATGAGGGTAATTTTAGAGAAATTCAAAATCACCTGTTACATGAACCATTAAAAGAAAAAGTAGAAGAATGTGAATTAGGGTGTCCATACATTAAAGCTGAAGTAAACAGTTGGGAGGGTAAATGTCTCATTGATACAGGGAGTCCTATTTCAGCTATTTCAGAAAAATTTATAAATAAAATTAAAGACACTGTTGATCTTGTTGAGGCCCCTGTGATGGGAGTTAAGACAAGAAGATAAGAGGAACTACAGGCAAAGACAGTAAGGTCATCAAAAGTCAAGTATTTTAATCATTTGAAATAGAAGATGTAAATTTTGAGCAGGTTTGTCTTGTTATTCAAAGTTTAGGAGAGATCATATTGTTTTGCATGGACTGAGTGTTAAGGGTAAGTGCTGCATTCAGCTGGAGTGAGATGAAGTTAATTTTGTGTGAACCCAAAAGCTATATTATTGTGTGTAAACAACTGTTTATTATACACTGTGGAGAAGGTTGCAATCATGTCAGGAAAATCATAGACTATGAAGAGAATTTGTACTGTTTTGATGACAAATCTGAGCTAAATATTTCTGGTCAAGATTATGAAAACCTAGTTAAAAGCAAAGTAGAGGAAGCAATTAATTTGGACAATGATCAAAAGAGACAGTTGGAAAATTTACTATGGGAATTTCAAGATGTTTTCAATGAATATCCTGGAAGAGTCAAGAATTATCAATGCACTTTACACCTTAAAAATCATGAACCTTTTCTCCTCAAGCCTTATAGTATTCCTTTTGCAAATAGAAAAGAAGTAGAGAGTGAGACACAAAGAATGGAAGCATGGGGTATAATCGAAAGAAGTAACAGTGATTATAAAAATCCTTTGGTGGTGGTTTCCAAACTTGGTGGTGGTGTTAGACTTGTACTTGATTCTAGGCACCTTAACAAATTTTTGAAAAGAGAAAATGATCATCCAGAAAACATAGATGAACTGTTTCATAAATTTGAATGTGTGAAATTCATGAGCAGCTTAGACTTAAGTTCAGGCTTTCACCAAATTTCTTTACAAATAAATTCTAGAAAATACACTGCATTTTTGTATGGGGAAAAGAGTTATAATTACTGTGTTCATCATTTGGACGTACTGTTTCTGTTGCTGAGTTTATTAGAGCATTAGATCTTGTTTTGGGGGATGAACTACTGTCCAAACTTACTGTAGATGTAGATGATATTTTGATTTCTGGAAAAACATGGGAAGAATATTTTGAATTGTTAACACAGGCGTGTACAATATTAAGGGAAGGGGGTATGACCTTAAAGTTAGAAAAATGTAAATTTGGAGTAAGTGAATTGAAATATTAGGGACACATTATTTCGGAAAAGGGGATTGAACTTGACACAGAAAGAATTGAACCTATAGAGAATTTTCCTGTTCCTAAAAATAAAAAAAACAGTTAAAATCTTTTTTTGGTCTTGCCGGATTTTACAGAAAGTATGTCAGTACTCAAGCTATGAATGCTTCTTCTTTATGTGATCTATTAAAGAAAAATACTGTCTGGGATTGGTCATCTGATTGTCAAAAAGCATTTGATGACATAAAGAAACTACTTTCACAGAGCAGAATTCTATATAGGCCTGACCTATCTTTTGCCTTCGGTTTGATGACTGACTGCAGTGATACAGGATTAGGAGCACACTTATTTCAGGAAAAAGTAGTAAGAGATCATATTGAACACTATTATATTGCATTGGCTAGTAGAGTATTACAAAAGAATGAAAAGACTTACACTGTGACTGAAAAAGAACTTTTGCCTATATATTGGGCTTTCAACAAATTTAAAAATTTTCTTCTTGGACACAAAGTAATTGTTTACTGTGACCACAAAGCACTAAGTTACTTACAGGACTGTAGGCTTTATCATAGTAGAATCACCAGATGGTCATTATTCTTACAACAATTTGATTGTGAAATTAAATATATTAAGGGGAAGAAAAATGTTATTGCTGATGCAGTTTCTAGGTCACCTATTGGGCTAAATTTTTATAATGAAACAGGCATTGAGGACAAAAATTTCAAAATTATGCATTTGAAGGGGATAGAAGGGCAAGGAGAAATTTTAAAAATTTGTAATGACATTAGGAGACACTAAAATCATGATGAAAATAGGAAATTGGTAAAATGTTATCTGGGAGTTAAGCAACAGGTAGATGATTATTGTAAGGTACACAAAGGGATTCTGTTCAGAAGATTAAGACCTGATTTGGATGACTGGAAATTATGTTGGCCTGAGCAGCACATAGACACTTTAATTAAGTATACACATGCGAGCTTTGGTCATTGTGGTTCTGTCAAATGCATACAAAAGATTCAGGAAAACGTCTATTTTTATAATATTGCCAGAAGAGTGATGAAAAAATTTGCAACCTGTGACAGATGCCAAAGAGTAAATCTGAGTAATCAAACATGCAGGTGGATGATGTAAAATATTTTCCCCAGCAAAAATTTAGAGCTGACAGCTTGTGACATTTACAGACCCCTCCCCGATTCAAAAGGAGGTTACAGTTTTATCTTTATGATTCTTGACATATTCTCAAAATTCATCAAATTGTTTCTATTAAAGAAAGCCACAAGTATACAGATTACATCTAAATTAGCCAGTGATTATTTCAATAAGGTAGTTACTCTCCAAACAATCTTGCAGACAATGGCTCACAATTTACATCAAAAGTATGGAAAGATTTTGTTGAAAATGCAAACATAAAACATATATTGATTTCAGTTTATCACCTGTCCAGTAATCCAGCAGAGAGGTACATGAGAGAGATAGGGAGGTTGTGCAGAACTTATTGTAGTAAGAATCATGTAAATTAGATTGAATGTGTAAATGATTTCGAAGATATAATGAACATTTTGCAACATACATCCACTGGCTTCTCACCATTCGAAATTATGTTTAACAAAAGACCCACTAGCTTTATTACTGAACACATAGACTTTTCAGTTTGTCAAATTTTGTCACCTCAGGAGAGAGAACAAATTGTAAAAGACACCATGAAAAAACAAGCAGATTGCAGAAAGAAAAGACAGAATGCAAAAGGCAGGTTTTCACATTTTAATATTGGTGATTTGGTTTTGTTTAAAATGAAAGAAAAATCTAAACTTATGCCATCAGAATTAAAGAACTTTTTTGACATTTATATAGGACCATTTGAGGTGAAAGAAAATCCTCATCCAAATGCTTACAGATTGATCTATCCAAAATCTAGGAAATAATTTGGTTTGAGAAATGTAACTGAATTGAAACCTTATAAGTCTGATACCTAGAATGAAATTTGCGAATCTCAATAACCTGCGATACAAGGAAAATTTTTCACATTTTATTTTGTTTATGAAGTTTGTTTCCTATCATGTGATATGGAAACTATATATGGTACTAAAGCTTACTTAATGTAATTTCTATTTTGATGACATGTAATATATATACTATTCATTGAATATATGACTAGATGTAAGAAAATAATTTATTGGTTGCTTCTGCATTTTATTTTCTTTGTGTGGTAGGACATGTGCTGTTGTAGTTGTAGTTTGCTCATGTTAGTTATTAGACATTTTGGTGAACATTTTGACATTCATATTTTGTGCTTACTACTATTTTCTTCATATGCTGATATCATTTATGCTGAAAACATTTTGTTGCTGTTATTATATTTTCTGAGACTATATGTTGGAAAAGACTGAAATTGGAATATTATGAACAGGCTATGCCTGCTTAATTGCCCACTTGACAGTTGGGATGTATGAAATTGAGGACTTTCCCGACTGTGGAATTAAATCATTCTTTTGTGTATTATTGGTTAACCATTCTGTCTGCCTATGGAGGCAACACATAGATACTGACAATTGTCATTTTTCTTAATTTTGTCTTTTTATATCACATGTTTAGGATTAGTGTGATACCTATCGATATTTTGCATATTATGTTGATGAAATTAAGAGGACGCTTGTTGTAAAATTCAACCTCTACTTTTGTCATTTTGATAAAAAAAATTCTGTTTTTGTAAGACTCAGTGTAGCCCTGAACACTTTTCTTCCTTTGCACATGTCATATTGTAGGTTTCTATGCTACAGTTAGATTGGATCTGTATTAGGGGGGGGGGGTGAATATTGGGATAGACTATATATATCAGTGAAACTTCCTGGCAGATTAAAACTGTGTGCCCGACCGAGACTCGAACTCGGGACCTTTGCCTATCACGGGCAAGTGCTCTACCATCTGAGCTACCCAAGCACGACTCACGCCTGGTACTCACAGCTTTCCTTCTGCCAGTATCTCGTCTCCTACCTTCCAAACTTTACAGAAGCTCTTCTGCAAACCATGCAGAACTAGCACTCCTGATAGAAAGGATATAGCGGAGACATGGCTTAGCCACAGCCTGGGGGATGTTTCCAGAATGAGATTTTCTCTCTGCAGCGGAGTGTGCGCTGATATGAAACTTCCTGGCAGATTAAAACTGTGTGCCCGACCGAGACTCGAACTCGGGACCTTTGCCTTTCGCGGGCAAGTGCTCTACCATCTGAGCTACCGAAGCACGACTCACGCCTGGTACTCACAGCTTTACTTCTGCCAGTATCTCGTCTCCTACCTTCTAAACTTTACAGGTGCATGGTTCGCAGAAGATCTTCTGTAAAGTTTGGAAGGTAGGAGACGAGATACTGGCAGAAGTAAAGCTGTGAGTACCAGGCGTGAGTCGTGCTTCGGTAGCTCAAATGGTAGAGCACTTGCCCGCGAAAGGCAAAGGTCCCGAGTTCGAGTCTCGGTCGGGCACACATTTTTAATCTGCCAGGAAGTTTCATATCAGCGCACACTCCGGTGCAGAGTGAAAATCTCATTCTGGAAACATCCCCCAGGCTGTGGCTAAGCCATGTCTCCGCTATATCCTTTCTTTCAGGAGTGTTAGTTCTGTATGGTTCGCAGAAGAGCTTCTGTAAAGTTTGGAAGGTAGGAGACGAGATACTGGCAGAAGTAAAGCTGTGAGTACCAGGCGTGAGTCGTGCTTCGGTAGCTCAGATGGTAGAGCACTTGCCCGCGAAAGGCAAAGGTCCCGAGTTCGAGTCTCGGTCGGGCACACAGTTTTAATCTGCCAGGAAGTTTCATATCAGCGCACACTCCGCTGCAGAGTGAAAATCTCATTCTATATATATCAGTGATGGATTTCTTAAGCTACTGTAGGGGGATTATCACAGTCGTTTGATCTGCCATGTCGGCGTTGAATATTATATTGGTGGGCGGCTGTTGACAATCAGCTCTCGGTTATATTTTTTGAGCCCTCCCCTTTTATTTCTTATCCTAGTGCATGTCACTGATTCTATTCTACTTTTCTTCTTCTGCTGATGAGAGGGGGCTAGGCTGAACTCTCCAGTAGTACCTATTTCTATCTTTCTTTTCCATCCACATATTTTGAGGTATCTCTCCTCCAACGTTGCAGTGTCTATAATTGTACCGTGTCCTAATGCTCTTCAATACAGATCAACAAGCAATTGTTTTCTTAAATGCTGTTTAGTAATACTTTTCTTTGACAAAAATTTCCATGTTAATGTAGTAAACTGTATGTGGTTCAATAACTTTGAAATAAATTTCCAAATTTATTTATATTTTATCATACCATATTACAGTAGTGTAAAAATTCCAATTACTTTCACATTAGAATTTTGAAGGCCTATGGACGATAAAAAGCTTGCTAACGACATGTCACAAACAAGAATTTTTTTTAAAAGTAATGTTATAAAATGAGAAATTTAATGTGTGTTGTAATATATAGAATTTTTATTGAATATGAATCATAATTTTTAGACTATTATAATCTTTCATATTGTTTCTTTTTCGTCATTCTACTAGTGTTTGGTCATTC
This sequence comes from Schistocerca nitens, assembly GCF_023898315.1. Classification (NCBI taxonomy): domain Eukaryota; kingdom Metazoa; phylum Arthropoda; class Insecta; order Orthoptera; family Acrididae; genus Schistocerca; species Schistocerca nitens. The sequence continues at coordinate 59,796,130 of NC_064619.1, read as the reverse complement.
TTGGTGACACAATATAACACTGAATACTTGTGTAGGAATTTATACTGAACTGAAGAACAAAGCCTATATAATAATTTCAGATAAAGAACCCACCAGTTAAAAGGAACTATGTAAAGGGAATACGTATGGACTTGTTATTAGAGGATAAACTTAACTAGGAGAACAGGTACTACAGTGGTGAAATGGACAGTGAGTTATATATAAATGATGGACTCAAAATAACAATTGGACTCTTGTTTGAAAAAATTTAAATACTTTTATTATTATATTGCCAGGAGACATATTCAGTGCTCATAGTGTAAGTAAGATTCAAAAATGTTATGGGTGTTTCTTTGCATACAATAAGTTACAGATTAACAGATTACAATTTGATATTTATGTGTACTGTTGTAAAGAGAGTGAAAGGAGGCCTGTTGTAAAATTTAGTAATTTTTGCAAGTTTGAAAAGATATGGCTAAAGCAATTTTTAATATTTTGCATTTCATTTATTTAATATTATACCACGAGGATGAATAATCTTTATTTACTATTTCAAAGATACTATTACATAATATAGTGATTACTGTAACTTACTACCTTATTATCTTGCTGTTTGGTACACCCAATCCCATGAAGCTTGTGCATGGAATTGTGTGTGTGTGTGTGGGGGGGGGGGGGTGTATTGTAATGGTACTTGAATTACGCAATCATTACGGCACCTCACCTGAACCTCTCGATGCCAGCAATATTCTACTGTATTTCTGTAAAGTAGTTGACATATTTCTGAGACCACATTCAGATTTGATTTCATTTGTGATACATCGATATGTTTATATTGCAATGATATTATTCTTATGTGTAGTCTTTCTTTTGTCACTATGATCTTTGACGTACTTGTAACTCTGGTTTTTGGGCGCGTAAGCGATTATTAGTTAGTTGTTAAAGAGTTAGTTTTGTATTGTGAAGTGATGTTAGTGTTCCACGTGATATTGCAATAGAAGCAAAGAAAAGGAAGCGTAACTTAATTTCGGAGTGCTGATTTTTTTTTTTTTACATCACCATTGTCAAGCAAAAGTGTAATTTTCAAGAATGGTTTGTGAAGCGCATCTAAAAAACTTTTGAATGTAGCACAATAAAACCTTGGACTCTTTGCATTTGAGCTTCGAATCATAATCACTTAGATTTTCAACGACTGAACCATGATAATACGAGATCAGCGTGGGAAACACAAAAATACGAGTGCCTAGATTTTTCATGATTACATGAAATGACTATTAACTGTGCTCTAATGACACCTGCCACATAATATGACTGTTCTTGCCCGAAAATGCAGTATTTAGCAGCGTGAGCAACACCACAATCCGTATTAAATTCTGACCTTTGTTGTGGTAGGGTTTTTAGAACTGGCTGAAGACGAACATTGGTATAAAAAAGGAGTTTCACCAGGATAATGCACTTTTTATCACATCAGCGATAACAGTGGTGATAATGCGTGAACTGGGCACTCATCCATCCTATTCAGCAGATTTTGCCACAGGTGACTTCTTCCTGTTGCCTAATATTCATCAAATGAGGAAGTGCTCAATCAACGAGTATTTTGCAGAGTTTGACACAACCTACTTTTCCTGTGGTATGAAGAATCTGGGGGATCTCTGGAACAACTCTATATCTTTGTAAGTAGACTGTGTTGAAAAGTAAGATGATTGGTTTACGAAACAAATATTGTTTCCTGCTTTCTTAACATCCTCGTACACGCGATTTTCTTCGAATTACAGCAGTTGCTTACCTTCTTCATACGACATTCTTAGACACTCTAGCGCATAACAAATAGAATGTCAGTGACATGAGTGTATAAGGTGTTATTATGACGAGAGTATGCTGCCCATTGTGTGATGGATAATGGATGAAAACCTCGTGATATTTAACGCGTCGTTTACTGAGAGAACCTTTTAACAGTTTCCATAAAGAAACAGTCTCGAAATGTGGCAAAAAATCCAAAGAGAATCTGGTCGTAAGTACCGGGTGACCAAAAAGTCAGTATTAATTTGAAAACTTAATAAACCACGGAATAATGTATATAGAGAAGTAAAAATTTACACACATGCTAGGAATGATATGGGGTTTTATTAGAACCACCCCATATTGCTAGACGCGTTAAAGATCTCTTGCGAGCCTCGTTGGGTGATGATCGTGTGCTCAGCCGCCACTTTCGTCATTCTTGGCCCCCCAGGTCCCCAGACCTCAGTCCTTGCTATTACGGGCTTTGGGGTTACCTGACGTCGCAACTGTATCGTAATCTACCGACATTTCTAGGGATGCTGAAAGACAACATCCGACGCCAATGCCTCACCATAGCTCCGGACATGCTTTACAGTGCTGTTAACAACATTATTCCTCGACTACAGCTGTTGGTGGACATATTGAGCATTTCGTGTAAAGAACATCATGGGCTTTGCCTTACTCTGTTATGATAATTGTTGCTATTCTGATCAGAAGAAGCGCCATCTGTCGGTCATTTTTTGAACTTTTGTATTTTTTGGTTCTAATGAAACCGCATGTCATTCCAAGCATGTGTGCCAATTTGTACCTCTCTATCTACATTATCCCGTGATTTATTCAGTTTTCAAATTTATACCGACTTTTTGATCACCCGGTACGTCATACTAGAGGAGAGACACAGTAGATACCTTCGCAGCATGAGAACAATGTTCGTTAATATGAGTACTGCAAAACTACAATGTGACAAAAGTACAAGCATTACAAAGTTTCGTCATATTCATGATGATGTTTGGTTTATGGGGCGCTCAACTGCCCGGTTACAGCGTCTGTACAAATTTCCAACCTTTGCTCAGTCCAACCTCGCCGCTTTCAGGAATGATGATGAAAAGATGCGGACAACAATACCTCTCTGTCATCTGGAGGAAGGTGAAAATCCCTAACCCCCGTCGGGAATCGAACCCGGGACCCCGTGCTCGGGATGCGAGAATGGGACCGTGAGACCACCAGCTGTGGACTCATATTGGGAGCTGACATACACACCATGATCATCTAGGTATTCATAAGCACAAAGACACGTTGTAACTAATACAGTTGTCATGGCAGACTAATTTCAAAACTACTTCAAGCGCTCTACGAAGACATACAGAGGATAGGCAAAACAATGGGAACAGTGGTAGTAATGGGATGGTTGTGTCTGAAGGTCAGCAACGCAGGTAAGGCACATGTCGCGCTGGACTGTGCGTGTTTCATACGGACTAGGCGTCAGCGCAGGTTGTTTACGGGTAGTGCTCACTTCGTACTAGCATTCAGAGTTCGATTTGCAATGAAAGACCTAACAGAGTTCCAAAGAGGGCAGATTGTGGGGGCCCGATTAGCTGGAGCATCACTAACCAAGACAGCCAACTCTATGAATGTTTCAAGAGCAGCGGTTTCTAAGATCATGACAGCCTACACAAAATATGGAAAGGCGTCATCGTGTGAACGTAATAGTGGGCGCAAATGAAAACTAAATGACAGAGATCGTCCTACGCTAACACGAATTGTGTCAAAACAGCACAAAGCTACGGCGGCTAAAGTGACTACAGAGCTCGATAGCCATCTTTGAGTATCTATCGACACTGTCCGCCGAGAACTCCACAAAACCCATATTCATAGACGAGCTGCTATACGTACACCATCAGTGACATCAACCAAGGCAAAGAAACGAAAGACATGGTGTCAGGCGCATAAATACTGGACTGCTGATCAGTGGAAACACTTCATATTGTCCGACGAGCCAACGTTTTCGTTATCTCCAACATCGGGCATGGTTTACGTCTGGAGAAAGACAGAAGAAGCCTGGGATCCTGATTGTTTGATTCCAATGGAAGTGTGATGGTGTGGGCAGCAGTATCATGGGATTCTGATGGTCTCATCATTACTCTCAAAAGCCGTGTTAGAGCCAACGTTTATGTCAACATTTTAGATGATTATGTATAAATCATGTTTCAAATCTCCCCCAACAATGATGCCATGTTTCGGGACGATAAAGCAGCCATTGATATAGCCAGGACAGTACACTCGTGGTATGAGGAGCATGCCAATGAACTGCAGCGTCCTCCCTGGCCAGTACATTCTCCAGAGTTGAACATTATCGAAACTTTGTGGGTGGTATTGGAGCGCAGACTCCGAGGCATATATCCACCTACCCCTTCAATAAGCCATTATTACATGAAAAATGGCAGCTGTATTACGGGCAAATGGGGGTGCTGCCCCTTATTAATTCCCAAGTAAGTACCGGTGTTTCCATTATTTTGCCTATACCTGTAGGTAGACACATTACGCCACAAGAGGCGGTGAAGAATATGTAGGTGGTGTCGCATAGCGACGAAAACAGAATGATAAACTTTAATTTATTAGAATTAAAATTTTGAATATGAAACATAACTTTCTGAAACGGATACAAAGCAAGAACGTTAAGCCACGCGATATAATTTAATTATTACATTGGTATAAAATGCCTTCAATAGAATTGACATATTAAAAGAATATCTGCAGGTCATAAAAACCAAGCATAAAAAATCAATATTATGCACAAGTGATTTATTGATATTTTATATACATTACATGAATTGCAAATAATACTGTTTATCATCAAGTAAACTTGCCAGAAGATCAATACAAGTTACAAAAAAATTTACTCATGTTATCTGTCTGGCATGTAGAGTAGCAATTAGCTGCATACGGTGTTTCAATAAGGACTTTACAATTTTAAAAATACATATAAATTTATTGAAAGAAGATAGGGAGCTGGGAATAGTGTTATTTTGTAGGGAAACACATCACCTGTTTTTGCATTAAACTGAAGATGTTGTATGTGACTTCCGTTGGTCATCCAGCACACTTTACATCATAATTCAATTTCTTTCCAAACTCGCTGTAGCGTTGCTGGTGTAACTTGCTCAGTGGCGGCGTAAGTTCTTTCTCTAAGCCCAGCCAGAGAAGCCAGCACACGGGATACAAACACAATTTCCTTGATGATACCCATACAAAATCGAGTGGTGTCACGTCTGGGGAATGTGGGGGCCATACAATTGGCACATCACAACCAAGCCGTTGACCTGGATAGCGGTCACTGAGAAAATCCCGGATGTCAGCCAGGTAGTGGGCTCGTGTAAAATCTTCCATGAAGTAAACATTTCGTTCCTGATCATCCTCATCAATGTGTGGTATCAAAGATTGTTGTAACATTTCCAGGTACACTATCTGGATGCAGGTTCTCTCATGGGAAAAAAAAGGGACTGTACACTTTGTTCTTGCTCAATACACAAAAAACGTTAAGTTTATGGCTATCACGAACATGTTGCAATGTTTGATGTGGAGTCTAAATGCCCCAGATCGTAAAATTATGTGTCTTAACCTTGCCACATAATTGAAAAGTCGACTCATCAGAATATTTGATTTTGCCCAAGTAATGTACATCCTCATTTAATCTATTTAACATATCTGCAAAGAAGTTTTTGCGAGCAGTTTTATCAGTGTCTTTTATTGCTTGAGCGATTGTCAACCTGCACATTTTCAAATTCAAAAGCTTTCTCAACACACGCCAGATAGTCGTGTGTGGGTTATGCAGTTCGAGATGGTCACACCTGCTCAGTTTCGTAGGGCTGTTTACAAATCGTTGTCTCACTCACTCAACGAAGTTTTCAGATTTGCTTAGACGACATGATGATTTCCCATGTCATACCGAGCACCTTGTTTCTACAAATCACTTATGCCACACATAGATTTTAGGCCTACTAAGAGAACCTTCAGCGTACTTGGTATGTAAATTACGCTGAACTGTGGTCGCCGGCTTCGATTCTTCAAACCAAAACAACCAGCTAACACTCCTGGGTCCAGTGAAGGCAGCCATCTTTAACGCAACTGCCGCTAGCGCTCCTTACGGTGGGATTCGACACTAGCAAATCACGCGAGGAGAAACGTGATGTATTTCCCAACAAATTAACACTACAATCACCTGTGTAGGTACTATGAATTAATTTATACGAAATTTCAATGTTGTAAACTTCTTTTTGAAACACCCTGTATATAAAAACATATGAGGTCCCTTAAATGTTACATAAACAGCGATAAATATTGTTTACTCGAAAAGTTATATAAATTTGAAAATTGGTCGATTTAAGGAAATACAAAAGAATTACATATTATGAACAACCAAAACTGGAACCACCACACAGAAATTGTTGTGACGAGGGCGTTTCTAAGATTGTGTTTTATTGGCACAACACTTAGAAGATGCAACAGATTTATTAAGACGACTGCCTGCACTATGCTTGCCCGTTCTCTTCTGAAGAGTTTCTCGTTATTTACTATAGCAATATAATGAAGACATTGTCACTGATATGATAAGCGCACTTGAATAAAAATCAATAAAACAAGGGCCACCAGTTTTCTTCACAGCATGTAAAAATACTTTGACTCCCACCTACATAGGGAGTAATGATTATTGTAATAAAATAAGAGAAATATGAAATCACACTGGAAGTCTTAGGTTGTCAAATTTCACACTTAATATCCAGAGTGAAACGTTGCAAAATAATCTGAAATAGTTTATAAAACCGCTGAGAAGCATTTAAATGTGAACTGCATAGTAGTTCTGTCGAGGTACAAGGATCCGGTGGCCATACATTGACCGATTACTGTGTGGCCACAAACTTCAACTAGTTGTTGGAATTACCGTAGCTGTGAAAAATTATAAAAGACAGGAATTTCTAATGACATAAGGTATGAATAGATCTACCTTAAACATATTCCTTATAATACTGTTAAGAACTTAATCGCATTAGATCAGCACCAAGAGCCAAAATGCTACAGACTCTCACGGACTTTATAGTGAATATTTAAAAGACACTGCCGTATTACTAACTCCAATGTGGAGGAAAGTCTACATTAAGTGCATAGAAATAGCCTCCATTCCAGAACAATGGAGACAGTCAATAGCAAAAGTTGTTTATAAAGGGAAAGGAGACCTCAAAGACTACAGCAAATACATAAGCATAGCCCTAGAAAAATTACCTTTCAATCTATTCACAAAAATGATAGCAGAATGAATAAACCAAACAGTCGACGAACACCTCCCCGAAAACCAAATTGGATTCAGGAAGGGAAGATCAACTCTGACTGCAATAGAACTTCTGCTGAAGAGCTTATGGGAAGCCCTTTCAGGCATAGAAAAGTTCTATGTAGTATTTATAGACTTCAAAAAAGGCCTTGATTTTATAAACAGAAACTTAATGACCGTGAAACTAGAGGAAACTCTAGGAGAAAACAACACATGGACAAGAAGCATAAGCACAGCACTGCGATGGAACGAAATAAAGATATCGCACAACCTCTCCTTATCAGAGCCGATACTTCAATCTAACGGAGTACTACAGGGAGTTCCACTGAGTCCTCTGTTATTTACCCTTGCAGTGACGAAATAGTAAGAATACTCCCAAGGGAGGGCGTAATCTCGTATGCATATACTGACGATGTTGTAACAGGCGCAAAGGACACCGCTAAGTTACAACAACGGTAAACGCTGTGGAAGATATGAACGTCGATCACGGTTTCGAAATAAATGTGGCAAAAATAAATATGATGCCACTCAGAAAGGAAGAGCACCTGCATCAGCTGAGGTCTTCATAGAGGAGAGAAAACTGAAGGTTGTGACAGACTTTACGTACCTAGAGGTCACAATACAAACAACTGCAAAGTGTTTCACAGAACATGTAACAGAGAAAGCAATTTAAGCAATAATGACAATCCCTGAAATACAATACACCAGATCCGTTAGCCCAGGGGCAGCAAAAGTACTAAACAGAGCCAAAGTCTTCCCAGTACTGATGTACGCCTTGGAAATTATCGGACCACGTATTACAGTGAAAAAACTAACAACGCTAGAATGAGTGAAGGCGACCTATATAAAGAAAGCAATAGGAGTATCCAAAACAACACGATCCAGACTTGTAGACCTTATAAAGGAACATTTGCGTGCCGTGCGTGAGTTTCCTCGGAAACGCGAAATCTTAATTAAATAATTAATCTCTGACAAATAAATAAAGCCTATGGCACAGAACTGCAGCGCTATGTCGCTGATAAAACAATTAGGACACTCTTATGTTTCATTAAGGAGGTGGAGGTCTTGCAGAACGACTGGTGCGGGAAGCACGTATATTTCATTAAATGACACACCGCCATATTTGAAGTTATATAAGAACACTGCGATTTGCAATCTTACTAGGCACTCGTTTCTGTAAAGAATTTATATTTATGAAAGTAAGTAGAATTATTTAACTGTAGGCTTATTCGTTAAATACACTCCTGGAAATTGAAATAAGAACACCGTGAATTCATTGTCCCAGGAAGGGGAAACTTTATTGACACATTCCTGGGGTCAGATACATCACATGATCACACTGACAGAACCACAGGCACATAGACACAGGCAACAGAGCATGCACAATGTCGGCACTAGTACAGTGTATATCCACCTTTCGCAGCAATGCAGGCTTCTATTCTCCCATGGAGACGATCGTAGAGATGCTGGATGTAGTCCTGTGAAACGGCTTGCCATGCCATTTCCACCTGGCGCCTCAGTTGGACCAGCGTTCGTGCTGGACGTGCAGACCGCGTGAGACGACGCTTCATCCAGTCTCAAACATGCTCAATGGGGGACCGATCCGGAGATCTTGCTGGCCAGGGTAGTTGACTTACACCTTCTAGAGCACGTTCGGTGGCACGGGATACATGCGGACGTGCATTGTCCTGTTGGAACAGCAAGTTCCCTTGCCGGTCTAGGAATGGTAGAACGATGGGTTCGATGACGGTTTGGATGTACCGTGCACTATTCAGTGTCCCCTCGACGATCACCAGTGGTGTACGGCCAGTGTAGGAGATCACTCCCCACACCATGATGCCGGGTGTTGGCACTGTGTGCCTCGGTCGTATGCAGTCCTGATTGTGGCGCTCACCTGCACGGCGCCAAACACGCATACGACCATCATTGGCACCAAGGCAGAAGCGACTCTCATCGCTGAAGACGACACGTCTCCATTCGTCCCTCCATTCACGCCTGTCGCGACACCACTGGAGGCAGGCTGCACGATGTTGGGGCGTGAGCGGAAGACGGCCTAACGGTGTGCGGGACCGTAGCCCAGCTTCATGGAGACGGTTGCGAATGGTCCTCGCCGATACCCCAGGAGCAACAGTGTCCCTAATTTGCTGGGAAGTGGCGGTGCGGTCCCCTACGGCACTGCGTAGGATCCTACGGTCTTGGCGTGCATCCGTGCGTCGCTGCGGTCCGGTCCCAGGTCGACGGGCACGTGCACCTTCCGCCGACCACTGGCGACAACATCGATGTACTGTGGAGACCTCACGCCCCACGTGTTGAGCAATTCGGCGGTACGTCCACCCGGCCTCCCGCATGCCCACTATACGCCCTCGCTCAAAGTCCGTCAACTGCACATACGGTTCACGTCCACGCTGTCGCGGCATGCTACCAGTGTTAAAGACTGCGATGGAGCTCCGTATGCCACGGCAAACTGGCTGAAACTGACGGCGGCGGTACACAAATGCTGCGCAGCTAGCGCCATTCGACGGCCAACACCGCGGTTCCTGGTGTGTCCGCTGTGCCGTGCGTGTGATCATTGCTTGTACAGCACTCTCGCAGTGTCCGGAGCAAGTATGGTGGGTCTGACACACCGGTGTCAATGTGTTCTTTTTTCCATTTCCAGGAGTGTATATCTGATTTAACTAACTGTTTAAACTTTTTTATGTTTAGTAGACAGTCACCTCTGTACGACGTATTGACATGGCTGGCAAATTATTCTAATATTTATATTTAGATTTTGAGTCCGCACCTACCGCAGCAGTCTTTGGAAACGATTTAAATACGAAGTCCGATTATTTGAATCACATTTCACGGTCAAGTACGAATAACATTGCATTTACAAAAAAGCCGTTGTCAAGCGTCTGATAAAAAATAATTAAACGTCCACGTTCCAGATAAACAAATATTAATTACAACCAATCACTATCGTACATATACAATAATTAATATTTTATATATTTTATTTATTTTATATTGGCGACTGCGTGTCGGACTTGTTATTTTTTCATTTGTTACATTGTTCTCTTTGTTTCATGTGAAAAATCTACTTTCTGGACCTGGACGTGAATGTATGAGAAATAACAAAAATCTAAAGATATTTTCCAATTCTAAAATTTTGCGGGATGACGCAATAAAGCTTCCAGCAAAATAAGCAAGACGCAGCATCATTGCATTGGCAGGCTTGACCAGACGCATAATTCAGTGTATTAGTAGATTCTCTCGTATATCTTTCGCCCGTAGCAGTTTTCAGTGATAAATTTCATTCTCAGTACTTTTCCTTAATCAATAACTTCTGCAACAATACCTGTACACGAGTGTACAATATGACCGACTTCTGTACGATACGTTGTAACATGGCCAGCAGCCATTAAGAATAATCCGATATTCAGTTTACATTTTTAAATTAAGAAACAGACATTGTTGCTATGAGCGATTCATGTTCAACTGCATTTTATTTTAAAATCAGTGTCAAACTTTATTTTCGTGAAGCATATCTTACGTGTGGCATGGTCATAACTAGAAAACAATACGCAAAGATGGAACAGCAAAGACATACTATTCAGACGCAATCCAACTCGGACGAGAGACAAATGTTAGAAAATGACTTTACGACAGCAACCGGTAGTGACGATTCATCAAATATTGACGCAAGTGTTAACGGAAATTTTGACAATAGGCCGTCCACCACAAAAATTTCAAAGTCTCAGTCAGATCCCATGTTAATACATGACGTCACGTCTAATGACGCGGCGGGGGCAGAGACCGTGCAAACATTAAACATTGCCAACATGTTACAAATGCTAATGAAACAAAACGCAGAAAATATGGCAACCTTAAAGACACAAAATGAATAGTTAAAGACACAAAATGAGGAAATTAAATCGGACCTCATAGCAATCAAGGCATGTAATGACACTTTATGTAAACGTGTGGAACTTATAGACGCCACACTGACCAAACAGATGACTGAACTCAGAACGAAATTTTCCAAGCTTAATACGAGACAAGAAAAGACTACAAATGACGTAGCACTTTTACAGACACAAGTAAAAAACCTTAATGTCACGTGTGACGCTCTTACTGAACAAATTCAAACACTGCTATACCACAGCTGCCACCAGGACAAAACTGGAGCATACCTTAGGACCGACACGTAAGTCATAATGCGCAACAGCAACAACAACTGCAAAAGTTTGGAGATCACAACAGGCAATATCCGAATGTGAATATAATAGAAGTGACACCTGATACACAACCTCAATGTCTGTCAGTACCTAATACAAATGCCAATCCCACAAACCAGAAACAGTCAGTTCTATGTCCCGGGTGGTGGCTGAAGAATTCTTGGGAGGGCGACTTCAATGTTAATCAGTTATTTGACACCACCATTGAACAACAAAATATTGGTTTGCCTAATAATTCTAAACAAAAACTACCTATTTTATTTATAAGATACAACCGCAATGAGAATATATCAGATGAACTTTTTCAAGACAGTACACAATGTCGTTCAAACACAAATGAAATTGTTTTAGCCTCTACTACTGGTGTAGTAGGTGGGATTCCTACTACTATTATCTTAGATACAGGTGCAGCTGTGAGCGTTTCGTCTTTTAATATCTATAAAAAGATGTGTGAATTGGAGCCTGTGCCTGAGTTTCCTGCCCAAAACTGTAAAATAACTACTGCTCTAGGTAATACGTCATGTAGGGTTAAGAAGCAAGTTTTTGTAAACATTAAAATAGGTAATGCAACCGTACAATGGCCATTCCAGGTTGTACAAAACCTTGTGAAATATTGCATATTAGGGTTAGATATTATGAGCGAGAAGGACTGCATTATAGACTTCTCCAAAGGTAAATGTATTTTAAATGATAAAGGCAGTGTAATTATCATTGATTTGGACAGGAGAACTCTAAAGCATGACAAACACTGTACAGGGTACAAGGTTCAGTTAGTACTTGACAATGACATTCAAGACATGCAAACACACTCATCTGACACAGAGCTAATGGACTTGAAAACATTGATTGATCATAAGATAAATGAAGCTACAGCTCTCACTGTACATGAACGTATGAAACTACAGGAAGTGCTATCCAAATATTTACAAGTTTTTACCAAACGATTAGGTGTTATCAACACGTATGTCTACAAAATTGAAGTTAAGCCTCACAAGATCTTCTACCACAAGACATATAACGTACCATTATCTCAACGACCTGCTGTGTGGCAGGAAGTAAACAAATGTTAGACTGGAATATCATAGAACCATTATCAAAGTTGTCAGACAAGGAAATCACACCGGAACAGAAAATAAGAGAAATATTGACTACACTGACACATCACGCACAGATACGAAACAAACATCACACAAACATAATAAAAAGGAAACAAAAATTCAATGCAGGGATGCTTGTACTACTTCGTACTCATCATAAATCTGTAGCACTCAAGCGACGCAATGCTAAGTGGTGTCTGCTATATGAAGGACCTTATATTATTGTTAACATACCGCATCCTGGTGCGTATCTGTTACAACATCCTAGAACTAACAAAATTATTGGGCTATACGCTCACCGAGATCTTAGAGCATTTCATGCTAAATAATGTCAAAGTCATATCCATGAAAACATTGCTAAGCAACTCGCAAAACTCTGTTTGCTACAACACAGATAATAAGTAGTATAGAAATTTTCATTTCAGCTGTACCAGTGACGCAGTTGAAGACAGAAGAACTTTTCTTTCAACGCCGCGGCACTACCAAGAGGACTGAATATTAAGGTAAAATTTATGATTACGTAGCAGTGAATGATATATTAATTTTTCACGGAACATATGTGACTGTAGGTACCACTGACTTGGTATGACACCTGATGAACCGACAGACGTCATCTGTGAAGCGATATTTTACTTCGAGAAATAGATTAGACGCACATCTCTCAGCAAGAAAAGCATCTACCAGTAGCCAAGGCCACACAGACACTATAAACACACTCACAAAACGCGAGGAATCTAACAGTTTTCCTTCTCTTATTATTTTGAATATTTATTGAGTAGTGAAAACGCCTGGTCTTGCCTACTGATGTAATGAATGTTGTGTCTAACCTATCTTAATTTCAGATGACATCACAAAAAACATCGATAAAATCCCAGCAAAACCGTTAAAGAGAAAGTAAATATCTGCAGTTCATGTAATCAAATGTGACACAATGTAATAATTTATAGCTATGTAATGATGATGTAAACATGTTTATATTTAACTGTATTATGTTTATCCTAAGAAAATATGTGACATGTATATGTATGATTACTTATGTTTTTTTTAAAAAAATGATATATAATGTAACTGTTACTATGTGAAAATTTGAACGATAACGAGTGCCAAAATGTGAAAAACTTAAAAAAAAAAATGCGTAGTGAACCACTGTTCACGGACATTAACGTACATTACTAAGTCTGCAACTACGCAGAAACCTATGTGAAAGAAACTGTTAATGACATTCATCATGCATCGTACCTTTGTAAACGCGATGAACAATTTCTTTGATAAGTAACTACGTTCATTTAGATGAGCTACATTTTAAAATAAAAACTGAAAATGTGAAGTGCATAATTGGTGCATCGTCTAGTGACATTTCTACAGTACCTAACTCCAAGATGTTAACTGGATTAAATGGTCACAACGTGCATGTCCAGACAACAACACGACGAGTGGAAGAATTTTGGTTGGAGCTTCAGGGAATGGAATGTTCTCGAAATGTGACGGACACACTTACCTGGTCTATCCAAGGATCGACGCCAGCTATGTGCCGTCCGAGGTTCTGCAACCAAGCTTCCACGAAATATCGAAAACAAACTGCATATGGACCAATTACTCGACGGGTCACGTCCGATCTGTAATAAACAATACTTGTTGTCACAACGAACTGCATCACAACGACTATAATGGAAATAGGAAATGGACATGCTTATGTATCAATTACGTTGTTATACAGCGATGTTACTGGGATCAAAAAACTTTACCTCGACGACACTAACCTGTGAAACATTACTGTGCAGCAGATGAACATAAACTGTAATAGCGACACGATGTGTATAGGTGAACGCACCTGAAACAAAAAGACATTTTTCTTTGAAGCATTTCAATGCAATTCTATGTAACTAAGAACATTCAACAATCCAAAGTTGTATTATAACAAATATTGTAATTTTAAAATAAAGTTACCTCTCATAGAATGTACTTTTCATATTTAATCTTGGTGGAGTAATTTCTTTGTGCAACGACTAAGAAATGCGCGCGCACACGAACAATATGAACTGCAATACTGTGCCGCGTGATGTAAATTTATGATATAACGGCAGTGCCGGAGTCACATAGACGCTTCTGCGCATGCGCGCACTCTATTTTGCCAACATAAGAACTTTTACGGCGCACGCGCGTCATTCAAATTTTGTATATAATATACTGTATAACATATGTCATGTAAATAGTTGTAGATAACTTAGATTTTCTTGTGCCTGTGGGTGAATTGCTCGCCTGCAGGTGTGTCCCTTCGGCTCGCAATTCAGGGGGCAATATAAAGGCACATTTGCATGCCGTGCGTGAGTTTCCTCGGAAACGCGAAATCTTAATTAAATAATTAATCTCTGACAAATAAATAAAGCCTATGGCACAGAACTGCAGCGCTATGCCGCTGTTAAAACAAAATACAATTAGGACACTCTTATGTTTCATTAAGAAGGTGGAGGTCTTTCAGAACAACTGGTGTGGGAAGCACGTATATTTCATTAACTGGCACACCGCCATATTTGAAGTTATATAAGAACAGTGCGAGTTGCAATCTTACTAGGCACTCGTTTCTGTAAAGAATTTATATTTATGAAAGTAAGTAGAATTATTTAACTGTAGGCTTATTCGTTGAATATATCTGATTTAACTAACTGTGTAAACTTTTTTATGTTTAGTAGACAGTCACCTCTGTACGACGTATTGACATAGCTGGCAAATTATTATAATATTTAGATTTAGATTTTGAGTCCGCACCTACCGCAGCAGTCTTTGGAAACGATTTAAATACGAAGCCCGATTATTTGAATCACATTTCACGGTCAAATGCGAATAACATTGCATTTACGAGAAAGCCATTGTCAAGCGTCTGATACCAAATAATTAAACGTTCACGTTCCAGATAAGCAAATATTAATTACTACCAATCACTATCATACATATACAATAATTAATATTTTATTTATTTTTGAACCTGTTGGCGAGAGAACCTTTGCTCATTGAAATCGTATGGACAAATGTGTGCTACTCAACACCAGCGCTTTGGAATGTCTACTTAAAACCCTGAAAGAAAAACGGGACGTCATACCTCCAGAATTTTACATCACAGGCGCCATGATTGATCGAACATGGACAAAGGAAAACTCCGAAATGAGAGACGTGATCAGCAAAATGGCAGTCCATGATTTCCACAACCTTATTTGCAACAACGCGGCGTATCATGAACCAAACAAAATCTGCGAATGTAAACTGTGCCATCAAATATGCAAAGGTTACTATATAGAGCTATAGAAAGGACATAGTCAATAAGTGATTATGCAAATCACAATATGTAAAATTTCTAATTTATTTCATTATAATCATTTTACTTTGAATTTGTATGGCTCTTTGGCTCCAATAAACTTATTACTATTATTAGACAAGCATCCATTCGATACTACAACATTACGGTGGAAATGGTGAAACTGATGACTGACCAACTACTGCACAGAATAACGTATCTTCAGCAGCTCCAAAATGTGATGCACCTGCGACCGGTAGCGCACCACAACTGTGTCTGAAGGAAATTCAGAATCTGTAATCTCGTCTGACAATGGACCACTATTGCTGCGGAATGGTGCTCATAGCCATTTGAACCATTTGATTATAGGGTTGTAAAACACATCGTTTCAGAGAAGCTTTAATTGTACTGTTGGAATACCAACTAAGAGATAAATATGAGAAGTATTTTCGACGTTTTTCAACGTCAAGACGGTACATGGGAGGAGAGGGTAAAATTGAAGCGTTGTTCGACGTACGCCTGGAAGTAACGTAATTCAGACCACACAGATCTTTCGTTAGGGAAAGGCAAAGAAAATGTGGGGTATCCGTATATGCAACGAACAAGTTCTTGATCCTGAGCGCACAGTAAATAAACAACCCTGGTCAGTGCTCTAAATGAACGTTATCTTCCTATATTTTCCATAGATCTCATGATTTGTTTACTGAAAGTGCAATGCGCGTGTAAAGGATGTTATTGGGTTGATGCATCAGTTCGTATCGTTTCTCCACAGGTTTAATAAACACAGCAGATACACCTAACAGAGATTTAGTCTCCAATAATATATTCTCCTCCACTATTTACAACAGCGTGCCGACGCTGGGGTAACTTTTACATTCCACAACTGTGGAAGTGACGTGGTTTTTGGGCGAAGAACTCGTCGAGCAACATTCGGGGCATATTTTCATCCGCTAGGGAAGTTCCTTGAAGGTTGTTCGATAGAGAGTGGAGGAGATTAAGAGCTGAGCGCGCTAGGTGAGTTGAATATGTTGGATGCGGAATGACTTCCCAATTCAACACTTCTATAGATTTTGCTGTCAGTCTAGCAGAATGCGGGCGTGGTTATCGTGGTCCTTGCTCTTGGACGGCGTCTGCAAGAAGTTTCAATTGCTGACAATACATTTTAGCAATGATGGTTACTCCTCGAGGAATTAGTTCATAGTAAACTACCCCGTCGCTGTTCCAATACATAACTTTATTCTTTCGGAGTGCGCGCAGAACAATGTACAAGATGTCGCTGCTTTGTTTGGGCTCAGTCATTCCTTTGTTCTCCTTATGATAACATAGACACACCATTTCATGTCGGAAGTACCGGTACAGGATAGAAATGGCCGGAGTTGTTCACGAGCCAGTTGATGACGAAGAAGCTGAGATGCACATATGGCCATCCGCTTATTTTTTGTAATTTGGGCTTTGTGCGTGCGGTACACATAGACGCGAGTTTTCAACCTTCGCCATAGTATGCGCATGTAGTGCGATGGTGGAATGATCACAGTTCATCACGTTCGGAATTTCTAGAGTACTCTGACGTGGACCATTATAGATTAAGCTGTTTAAACGAAGGTCTTCGTGAACTTGGAGAGTCAGTAATGTAAAATTAATCCTTCTTAAAACGAGAAAAGAATTTTCTTGTCCTTCTATGCCCAGTGGCATTATCCCCACACACGTCGCAAATGTTTCCGGCTGCTTCCGCTGTTGCCAGTCCCCTATTCAACTCAAACAGAAGAAGATGTCGGAAATGTTTCGATTTCTCCATATGGCACTCCAAAAAAATGGTTCAAATGGCTCTGAGCACTATGGGACTTAACATCTATGGTCATCCGTCCCCTAGAACTTAGAACTAATTAAACCTAACTGACCTAAGGACAGCACACAACACCCAGCCATCACGAGGCAGAGAAAATCCCTGACACCGCCGGGAATCAAACCCGGGAACCTGGGCGTGGGAAGCGAGAACGCTACCGCACGACCACGAGATGCGGGCTATGGCACTCCATTTACTAGGTTCCACACTTCCGCTCATTACCTCTAAATGACAAATAACAGTACTTAAACTGAAATAGCAACAGTGAACTACAAATTAAACATGACAGTCGATAGATAAGCTATATTGATAAATATTGACTTCGATCAGAAATCGGTAGCTAAGGTAGAATATTCAGCATTTCTAGGTGTATGCATTGATGAGGGCTTGAAATGGAAAAAAAAAAACACACTGAGGATCTGCTGAAACGTTTGATTTCAGCTACTTTTGCTATTAGAGTCACTGCAAATTTTGGCAATATACATCTGAGTAAATTAGCTTACCACGCCTATTTTCATTCTCTCCTTTCCTATGGCATCATATTCTGGTGTAACTCATCATTGAGTAAAAGAGTGTTCATTGCATAAAAGTGTGTAATCAGAATAATTGCTGGAGCTCATCCAAGATCATCCTGCAGACACTTATTTAAAGAGCTAACGATCTTCACTGTAGCCTCACAATATATATATTCACTTATAAAGTTTGTTATTAACAATCCGAACGAATTCAGAAGTAATGGCAGTGTACATGGCTACAACACTAGGAGAAAGGATGATCTTCACTACTCCTGGTTAAATCTAACTTTGGCTCAGAAGGGAGTAAATTAAGCTGCCACGAAAGTCTTCGGTCACTTACCTAATAGCAACAAAAGTCTGACAGATAGCCATATAGCATTTAAAAGGAAATCAAAAGAATTTCTTAATGGCAACTCCTTCTATGCATTAGATGAATTTTTGGATATAATAAGTGGGTATTTTCCAAAACCCCCACACAAAAAGAAATTAAAAATATTAAGTGTCATGTAATATTTTGTGTAATGTAATATCTTGTATAGACACCTTTCATTAACCTGACACATTCCACATCATTACGAAGTGTCGTATTCATGATCTATGGAACAAGTACTAATCTAATTTAATCTAATCTAATAAGAGCAACCAGAATATTGGCAGTCAAACCAAATATGCTACAAACTTATATACCAACCTAACAGATACAAGAAAGTTGGCTCAGTAGTGCTCCTGCGATTGGAGTGCTTATTGAGTAGACATGACAAATGGTATCTACCGAACTGAAAGACAGGGTTGAAGAATCGTAATCAGTCGATACAGCGCGTATTAGAGTGTAGGCGAAACATTTCTCTATCCGAACACCCTTCGTTGCATATAAAGAGGTTCCATTAGAGAAAAAGTTCCAAACCTGGGGTATTACTCTCTTGAGGGATAAAATAAAATTTTCTGTGGGGTGCAGATTAAATGATTAGATTCTGTTTGTCACGAAACTAAATTATTTTCAAAATATCATTACTATTACATTGAACTGTTTTTTAAATGAAAGTGTGTAAATTGCATGATTTTGAGTTAGTTATCTTTATTTCAGTGTAATATGATACAAAATCATCATCCTCACAAGTATTTAGCTATAGTATTTTTAAAAAAGTAATCTACATTTTATATAAATAAATCACTAACAAACTATGCATTCATGTTCCAAGATTCGGCATAACAAATTTAAACTGAATAATTACTTGAATTATGTTATGTGTTGGGCATTGATGAATTTCAGTGTCATTCTGGAAGTACAAAAGTAAAATATTAAGAAAAAATGAAGAAAATATTACATGAACGAAAATACTTTATAAGTGCACTTTGTACCAGAACTATGTAAAGAACAAAAGGAAATATATAAATTAACTGATCATAAATTTATATAAATTATTAAAAATGTTAAATATCCGTATGTACAGTGTATACAATTACATATAATGTGCAGAGATAAATTCAGAAGATGACCGTTTTCGCTTGGCTTGATATTTATAGACATACTCGGGAACATCCCTTATGTCAGTCCAGTAGTAATCTGCTAAAACAGTAGAGCTCCACTTTCCGGCATACTTCTTCTCAAATGTGGCAATATCGTGATGAAATCGCTCCCTATATTAATCACTTACTGCACCACAATCTTTGGGGAAGAAGTCAAGATGATTATGTAAGAAATGCATTTTCAATGAAATGTGCAACCAAGTTTTTCATAAGATGACAACATGTTATCTTCAATCTCCTTGTAATTTATTGCTCGTTTGTTCCCTAAGAACTGTAAACAGACTGTCTTAAAAAATCCCATTCATTCTTCTCATTACCTTGTATGATTCTATCAAAAGTATGGTCTCGATAAAGCTCTCGTAATTGTGGGCCTACAAATATGCCCTCCTTTACTCTGGCATCACTTAACTAAGGGAAGTTTTGTCATAAGTACATAACCGCGTCACCGTCTTTGTTCATTGCCTTAACAAAGTATGTCAAGAGACCCAACTTGATGTTCAAGGGCGGAAGCAGAATCTTTTTAATGTCTACTATAGGCTCACTCTTAATGTTCTTTATACGTGGTTGAAGAGATTTTCTGGTGGGCCATTAATGATTAATGTAACGAGATGCACGAACTTGGCTAACCCAATCACGGAGAAAGCAGCCATATTTAGTATACCCAAACTGCATACCTAACAGCAGTGCAATCACTTTCACGTCACCACAAATCTGCCATTGAGAGTCATTATACTTCATGGCTTCTAGTAAAATTGTCATGTTTTGGTATGACTCTCATATACACACTATGCCCAACTGTAATAGAAGGAAGCTCATTACCAATACGTCAAAGCACTGCTGTTAAGCTCAACTTTGATGAATCAATAAAGATTATCATCTCATCAGGGTTTCAATTAATTGTGAGAGCCTTCAAAGACCGTTTATGTCTACACATGCCACAAAACTATCTTGCATGTAAAAAAAAAGGTGTGAATTGTGGCTCTCTTCTGCAGTAGAATGAAACATTTACATTGGTTTCCACATAACTGAGCTGCTGCAATGTTGATGCTAAAATCTCAGCCTTAGCTTTAGAGAGCTTCAAATCTCTAATGAGATCACTTAACTGATTTTGAGACAATTTTCGTTGATCATCAGTTGATGATGTATTTGGAAGAAACTCTGGATCTTGTGAGGTACATGGTTCAGAACTGGACGTATGGCAGATGGAACGTCAGGATACATCACTATCCATTTCTTCTTCTTAGATGTTCCCTTCTTGACAGGAGGAACCATACGAAAGCAGCATTCACTGACATTGTTAGTTGGCTCTCGCCAGATCATGGGTTCAGCAAAGGGCTTAGAACGCCCTTTGCCATGCATCCAATTCCTGAGGTTGCTGAGGATGCTGGCAGAAGTTTGCAGATCACAAGCTTTATTAATCGATTAAGTTATTTGCTGGTTTTGTTAAGCAAATGTCACTTCTCCACACATATAGCAAAATGTATCAGTATAGTTAACACAAACTCGTGGCTTTTGGGTTTACTTCAAAAGCAATCAACATGAACAACTGGTAGTTACTATGGAAACAAATGTGCAACAATTATTACACGCACTAATAAAGTCACTGAAGCTGAAGAGGAGGGAGACAAAAAGATCATAAAAATTTCTATCAAAATGTTTATATCCGAAATATTACACACAAGTAAGACCAGGGAGAGTAATATAATCCACTGTTACTAGTTATAATTACTCTGACAATACATAATATTAATTAATTCTAAACTTAACATAAAAATCCATGTATAATTATCTCACCGTAATAAAACAATATAAAACGATGACTAGAGCTAATTTTGAATTGCTTTTGTGGTATTCATTAGAATTGTTAGGAGTTGCCTATTTTCATTCGATTTGCATTTTCGTTGTTGCACAGAATTATCACAATTTTGTAAGATGAATGTTGAATTTATCAGTTATCAATAATTACTTTTTCTCTGTTATTTGCATTAATGCGATGGAGGTTACAGGTTCCTTACATAGTCCACCCACTACACACATTTTGTGCTTTGTTCGTACATCGCTGATGATAAGAGTGAGGCATATACGTAACAAATGCTAAATACCACAAGGAAATGTCTTCTCCAAATTGTAGGCAATACCTGCGCTACTCAAGAAATTGCCTCATAACTCCCTTCGAAACAGATAAATTAATTAATTGACAGCACAACACAGCAGTAACTACAAAAGAGCTACAGTAGTACTGTACATTGTTTTAACATCGTTATTATTATTACTAGACGGGTTAGACACAAAGCAGTAATAGCCTGAAGTCGTGAACTTCTGCCAGTTCCGAAGGAGTGCAGCAACCAAATGATTTACGAACAGTAAGTACAGTGCTCACATCTGAAACTGATTCTAAATGGGGTTGCAGAGTGCAAATAAGGTACGTAACGCATTGGAGACGCGCACTGCAGGGGAAGCATGTTTTCTAACAAGTGTCTACCCTCACTGTGGGTAGATAGCTTTCTTTTCCGAGAAGGAGTCGTGCGTAGCACTAGCGGTGCACTATGAACACCTTCGTCATTCACTTTAACACACACACACACACATACACACACACACACACACACACACACACACACACACACACATATATATATATATATATATATATATATATATATATATATATATATATATACCCGCACACGCGAACACAAACACGAACTAAATATCACTGACCTCTCATCATTTTAAAAATAAGTCTTCCAACAAGGGAACCTCCCCATCGCTCCCCCCTCAGATTTAGATATAAGTTGGCACAGTGGAGAGGCCTTGAAAAACTGAACACAGATCAGTCGACGAAACAGGAAGAAGTTGTGTGGAACTATGAAAAAAATAAGCAAAATATACAAACTGAGTAGTCCATGCACAAGATATGCAACAGCAAGGAGATTGTGAATGCAGGAGCGCCGTGGTCCCGTGGTTAGCGTGAGCAGCTGCGGAACGAGAGGTCCTCGGTTCAAATCTTCCCTCGAGTTAAAGGTTTACTTTTTTTTATTTTCGCCAAGTTATGATCTGTCATTTCGTTCATTGACGTCTCTGTTCACTGTGCGATTGTTATTGAAGTCGCGAGCTATATTTGGTGGATTCATATTGCCCACGGAATACATCACACGTATTTAATGCACTCTCGTTCAAAGTAGCGAAGAGTCAACTGCCAGCCAGGGAGCCTCGTTAGCAGGAATACTCTCTCTTCCGTGCGCTATAGTCGACTGACGTCGTGTGTTTCGATGTTTGTTTAGGTGTAGCGTCCCCATACTACGGCGCAGTTACCTCGCATCGGACGGACGGACGGACAGATTACAATTGTCTGAAAATAAAGAAATTAAACTTTTCACTCGAAGGAGGACTTTGAACCAAGGACCTTTCGCTCCGCAAGTGCTCACGCTAACCACGGGACCACAGCGCTCATGAGCTCACATTATACTTGATGTTGTATATCTTGCACATGGAGTACTCAGTATGTATACACTCCTGGAAATTGAAATAAGAACACCGTGAATTCATTGTCCCAGGAAGGGGAAACTTTATTGACACATTCCTGGGGTCAGATACATCACATGATCACACTGACAGAACCACAGGCACATAGACACAGGCAACAGAGCATGCACAATGTCGGCACTAGTACAGTGTATATCCACCTTTCGCAGCAATGCAGGCTGCTATTCTCCCATGGTCAGATACATCACATGATCACACTGACAGAACCACAGGCACATAGACACAGGCAACAGAGCATGCACAATGTCGGCACTAGTACAGTGTATATCCACCTTTCGCAGCAATGCAGGCTGCTATTCTCCCATGGAGACGATCGTAGAGATGCTGGATGTAGTCCTGTGGAACGGCTTGCCATGCCATTTCCACCTGGCGCCTCAGTTGGACCAGCGTTCGTGCTGGACGTGCAGACCGCGTGAGACGACGCTTCATCCAGTCCCAAACATGCTCAATGGGGGACAGATCCGGAGATCTTGCTGGCCAGGGTAGTTGACTTACACCTTCTAGAGCACGTTCGGTGGCACGGGATACATGCGGACGTGCATTGTCCTGTTGGAACAGCAAGTTCCCTTGCTGGTCTAGGAATGGTAGAACGATGGGTTCGATGACGGTTTGGATGTACCGTGCACTATTCAGTGTCCCCTCGACGATCACCAGTGGTGTACGGCCAGTGTAGGAGATCGCTTCCCACACCATGATGCCGGGTGTTGGCCCTGTGTGCCTCGGTCGTATGCAGTCCTGATTGTGGCGCTCACCTGCACGGCGCCAAACACGCATACGACCATCATTGGCACCAAGGCAGAAGCGACTCTCATCGCTGAAGACGACACGTCTCCATTCGTCCTTCCATTCACGCCTGTCGCGACACCACTGGAGGCGGGCTGCACGATGTTGGGGCGTGAGCGGAAGACGGCCTAACGGTGTGCGGGACCGTAGCCCAGCTTCATGGAGACGGTTGCGAATGGTCCTCGCCGATACCCCAGGAGCAACAGTGTCCCTAATTTGCTGGGAAGTGGCGGTGCGGTCCCCTATGGCACTGCGTAGGATCCTACGGTCTTGGCGTGCATCCGTGCGTCGCTGCGGTCCGGTCCCAGGTCGACGGGCACGTGCACCTTCCGCCGACCACTGGCGACAACATCGATGTACTGTGGAGACCTCACGCCCCACGTGTTGAGCAATTTGGCGGTACGTCCACCCGGCCTCCCGCATGCCCACTATACGCCCTCGCTCAAAGTCCGTCAACTGCACATACGGTTCACGTCCACGCTGTCGCGGCATGTTACCAGTGTTAAAGACTGCGATGGAGCTCCGTATGCCACGGCAAACTGGCTGACACTGACGGCGGCGGTGCACAAATGCTGCGCAGCTAGCGCCATTCGACGGCCAACACCGCGGTTCCTGGTGTGTCCGCTGTGCCGTGCGTGTGACCATTGCTTGTACAGCCCTCTCGCAGTGTCCGGAGCAAGTATGGTGGATCTGACACACCGGTGTCAGTGTGTTCTTTTTTCCATTTCCACGAGTGTATTTTGCTTATTTTTTTCATAGTTCCACGCAACTTCTTCCTGTTTTCTCGATTGATCTGTGTTCAACTTTTCAAGGCATATCCACTGTGCCAACTTATAACTAAATCTGAGGGGGGTGCGATGGGGAGGTTCCCTTGTTTGTAGCAAGGCAGTGTCAAATCATGACAAGGTTTTAAGGAGAAGAAGTTCTAAAGGGTTCAAATGGTTCTGAGCACTATGGGAGAGAACTTCTGAGGTCATCAGTACCCTAGAACGTAGAACTACTCAAACCTAACTAACCTAAGGACATCACACACATCCATGCCCGAGGCAGGATTCGATCCTGCGACCGTAACGCCTAGAACCGCTCGGTCACCCCGGCCGGCTGGTTCATGGGGTCACGGAAAGTGCGAATGTACTAAATACTAAGTTTGTATAATGAGAAAGAAGAGGAAAGAATGTGTATCACCAGTAGTAGGTCCATCGTGAGGTCCTTCAAGTTGGTGTGTCGACTGGCGCAGGAATTAAATCGACAATTTACATGTCCGGCAATCTTGTGAGTGAAAGTAAAATGAGAGATGGCTGGCGAAAATGGCCTGCCGTCCTTCAGGGTTTGAATAGCCGGGTAAGGGACAATCACCGCCCGTTTTAGTCTGTGTAGCAAATGCGTTCACCCTCCGTTTCTTGGTATATTGCCTGTAGCGAAGAGTGGGAACAAGTCCTCGCGAAAACACACCGGCGGGCGAAGGTTATATAATGCTGAAGAGGACGCTCTGACACTGAATGAGTGAAGAACTTCCGGCTGTTCCGAGCCGCGGCGCACAGACAATGGCTGCCGCTGCTGCCTCCGCCGCCCCTGCGAGCGCCTGCCGCTGCGGCCGGCCGGCGCACACAGAGGCGGCAGCCACGGAGCAGTACAGGGGCGCTAGCGCCGCGGCGTGGCGCGGTGCATTATAAACGATTGCTCATCTGCATACCAAAAGCGCCGCCGCGGCGAGGCGCTGCAGTACAGTGCCTGCGCCGCTGGCCCACGAGGGGGTGGGTGTCTGCAGGGGTGTGTGTCTGCGGCCGCTCCGGCTGCCCCATTTACATTTTTCTGTGCCCTACTGCTGGCAACTAGCGCAAATGGGGCCTCGTTTGAAGAGGATACCACTTTTCATCAGCCCATAGTTCTCTCTTATGCGGCGAGAGCCCAATTCTTCTACAATCGTTTCAGAAGATTCGATACTGACTAGACGAGGCATGCATCGAATTACTAGCCACACCCACATTTATACGTCACAGACCACTGTGCAGTGCGTCACAGAGGGTATTTCGTGCTAATGTTACCAACATCGCGTCCAGTTCCATTTGCGTATTGTGCCGAGGAAAAGCGACCATTTCTACATACCAGTCCCTGCTCCCTACAGTATCTAACGTCACTCCCATGATCACTTCTTCAGATACACGATAGCGGCAGTATAACTGTCGCTCAGTATTCCTCTAAGGGCAGTAGTTCCCACACGCTCTTAGACTAGTACCTCTGAATGCAGTCAGACATTACCTAGTACGCACGCCCTCCTCTCCTCCCCCGTCCCCCTCCCCAACATTATTACCAACTTTAACACCTAACTAAACAGTACAATGAAACACTTTTGCCGGCCGGAGTGGCCGAGCTGTTCTATGCACTACAGTCTGGAACCGGGCAATAGCTACGGCCGCAGGTTCGAATCCTGCCTAGGGCATGGATGTGTGTTATGTCTTTAGGTTAGTTAGTTTGAAGTAGTTCTAAGTTCTAGGGCACTGATGACCTCAGATGATAAGTCCCATAGTGCTCAGAGCCATTTGAACCGTTTTTGAAACCATTTTCTTGCAAGGGAACCTCCCCATCGCACCCCCCTCAGATTTAGTTATAAGTTGGCACAGTGGATAGGCCTTGAAAAGCTGAACACAGATCAATCGAGAAAACAGGAAGAAGTTGCGTGGAACTATGAAAAAAATAAGCAAAACATACATACTGAGTACTCCATGTGCAAGATAGACAACATCAAGGATAATGTGAGCTCATGAGCGCTGTGCTCCCGTGGTTAGCGTGAACAGTTGCGGAGCGAAAGGTCCTTGCTTCAAAGTCCTCCTTCGAGTGAAAAGTTTAATTTCTTTATTTTCAGACAATTATAATCTGTCCGTCCGTCCGTCCGATGCGAGGTAACTGCGCCGTAGTATGGGGACGCTACACCTAAACAAACATCGAAACACACGACGTCAGTCGACTACAGCGCACTGCATCTTTTCCGGCCGCAGCGATGTCGGATATTCTATGTTTTACCTGGTACCCGATATTCACGGTACACTCGTCAAATGGTCGTACGGGAAAATCCTCTCCTCATCGGAGATTCTATGACCCATGGACATAAGATTATGTTCTTCTTTTAGTTTAGTAGACTCAGGATATGTATGTTATTACTCCCTGGAAATTTGAATACCCTACTTGAAGTGGTTTCTGAAATTTAGAGAAAAATGAAACAGAAAATGTAAATAACCAGGAAAGGCATCTAAAGTTTCAAAAGACTGTAACTCACTTAATATATGCTTAATTTTTTTAAATTTTTAGTCTCTCAGAAGCATCCTGCATTATGCTGTATATCATCCTCTTGATCTTTTCCAAAGTTTTTTTCTTTCCTTCATTCTAAACTCCTAAGCGGCCAACTGTGCTGCATACTCTGCCTTATTAATGTGAACCTTGTCCATCCGTTCAAGTTCTCTCATGCATTTTGCTCCGGGATTAATTGCCATACGCTGTAGCACTCTCAGCCCAGCAATGTTGCCATCATTAAAAGCAATAACAGCATCAGTGATTCCCCACTTTAGTGCTTCGTTCCAACAACATTTTTGGTAAGCAAGTCCATATAAGATTACTGAACAATTAATTCGCATTTTGAGTCTGACCATGCAAACACTTCTTCAGTAATTCAGGATTTGTCAGGTCTCTGTAAATAGGTTTCATGATATCCATGACTGCTGCTGGGATGGAATGTTTATGGCTGTATGAACTGTTTGAGTACTGGGCTTTGCGGCAGTTACACCATGAATCAGGTCCAGGAGGGAACAGGTGGTGTAGTGGCTTTTCATCAGTTGACAGTCTGTGGAAGAAGGTAGCCCATATTGCCTGGCTCATTTTGAGCAAATCCTCAGTATTATTTGTAATGGCAATCCCATAATACTGCTGTTGTTCATCAATCATTTTTTCTGTCAGCCTCTTGTTTTACTATCAGAAAGTTTCTGTCTCCCATACGTTGTTTCAACTTCCTCTACCTGGTGCCCATCCTCTTCTGTACATGACATGATATTTAACTTTTATAAACCAGCAATACACAGTCTTCTATATAAAAAATTTCCGATTGTAGTAGACCTTGAAATCACGCAGGTAAATATTTTAATATTTTCAACCGGTGTAGATTATATTTACAAAAATAAAATAAAATACTCCCCATGTGACTTATAAGTGATATATATATATATATATATATATATATATATATATATATATATATATATATATATATATATATTAACTGTGTTGGTTTATAGTCAGTAAAATTTAGTCACACCACTGCTGTAGAAATTCAAATCATTTTAGAACTGATTGTCATTCTAAAATTGTTATTTTCTTAGACAGGTAATATATATATATATATATATATATATATATATATATATATATATATAGACCAGCTTCTTTGGTGCTTCAGTGTATTAATTGAACATCCAGGGTTTCACTAGAAATGAGAATGACACAAACGGAAGCTTCAGATGGCAAAGCGTTTACACAAAAAAAGCGGTCGAGAGTGACCTGTGAAATTTATGCTAACGTCGAACCTAGGCAGCGGATGACGCATTGAAAAGAGTGCGTAACGGTAATCTGAGGGTAGTGAGGTAGAGTTTTTTAATTTTTACGTTACTTACACTGAAAATGAACCAAAATTGTGCTCTATATACTCTATAACGCTACTTTGACAAATATCAACTTCTTGCTTTCAGCAAAGACACTAGGAATAGTAAGAGATGAAAACCTAAAGTAGACCCGATATGTAACAGTGATGTGTAAGAAGGCATTAATATCTCACCACACCCAACAAAAATATAAAAATCTCTTCCCTCTCGACCTGAAAAACCAACTTGTACAAATATTTACTCTTCCAGTTATTGATTACAAACGATGTTATCTTTGATCAGATGTCACCATCACATGCAGAGCTGGCTGCGTGCAGACGAGAGCAGACGTTTCCGTATCTTTCGTCTTCTTCATTGTCTTATAAATTAACACTGTCCTTACGTACTTCTTTCGGCCTTAGCGCTCTTGTCTGGAAAACGCGGCAGATACGTTTCTTCCCGACAAAGCCAAATCCTTTCTGTCCCATTCCATCGTTCAGTCACTTTTCCTATGTCCTTCTCAGTACCAGGAAACCGACTCTGGAATAACCAAATAACATCTACAGCTTCAGAAGACTGGTAATATGCACTAAGGATCCTTCTTTGTAACCTGATGTTCCTGATTTCCCAGTATTCTTAGCGAGGTAGTCTCCTTTAATTTCCTTTTCCCAGAATTGGCTGTATCAGAAGAAATCTATTTTGTAGACCTGTAAATTCTTCTACTGGCTGTGACTATAATTAATTGATATTAATGCCTCCATTATTGTCACTTTTATTTTCATTATTATTATTATTAATAATATTGTAGTTGATATTAGGTTATTATTATTATTACTATTAACACAGCAGATGCAGTAGTACAAGCAATGCCATATTAACTGTGTTGGTTTATAGTCAGTAAAATGTAGTTACACCAGCGCTGTAGAAACTCAAATCATTTTAGAACTGATTGTCATGATAAAATTGTTATTTTCTTAGATAGGTAATGTGTAATACATACTATATGTGTGAAACCGTGATCCAATGTGAGAGAGGGTTTGCTTGTCCTCATCAGATCAAGTTAAGTAAGTAAACAACTAAATGTAACAAAATTGGTTTTTAAAACATTGTTTTTTGAGCTTTGGTATGTTAAGTGTAGCGTAGGGCCTGTAACCGATAAGATACACGTAGAGCTCTTCCTAAACCTTCCTGAAATTGGCCGGTAGGTTAGATTCTTACCAGCCTAGGACTGAACCATGTCAGACCTCGACTCCCCAGTTTGTCACACTGCTGTGCATCTATACCCAATAGATTGATGAATATGTAGCTCCGTGACTGGATGTGACACTGTATTACACCTTACAGAGTTGGGAGGGTTCCAGTTACTGGAAATTGCAAATTTTTTCTCCTCTGTCATACCAAAGAATGCGATTCTGTGTTCCTACTGAAGTATTTGGACTTACAATAAAATGCAGACGGCTATGTGGTTCAGAGAGTTCTGCAGCGTAGAAATTAAAGTGGAATTGGCAAACCATCACGGTTCTTCTTGCTGCGCGGAATTAGCCGAGCAGTCAAGGGCGCTGCAGTCATGGACTGTGCGGCTGGTCCCGGCGGAGGTTCGAGTCCTCCCTCGGGCATGGGTGCGTGTGTTTGTCCTTAGGGTAATTTAGGTTAAATAGTGTGTAAGCTTAGGGACTGATGACCTTAGCAGTTAACTCCCATAAGATTTCACACACATTTGTACATTTTAAACGGTTCTTATTTGTCTGCAGATAACTGGTAAACTGTTACGGAGATTTCGTTGTGTGGCAAGGAGACGGTGTGTTCTTGACGAAATTAGGAAAGAAGGAACGCCATTTTCACATTTGCATTGTTTATACTGAGGTACCAATCCGTACGTCAGAATGTTGCACATGTTCTTTCTTTTGCACAGAAAGGAATGTACCAAGAAGAGACAGAGAAAAGATTGATGACATCATTGTAGTACAGTTCTGTAAATGTTCGCACCTGACTTGATAGCAAAGTAGCGTAGACACTACCACAGCGTCATGAAATCAGCATAATTTTTGATGAACTGCATTAAAGCTAGAAAAAAAAACAGGAAAAATGAAAATATGACCAGAAAAACTAGTCATTGCTAAAGCAATGTTAATTTAGTACCTAATGTAAAAGAGTTACAAACAATCAATGGAATTCGAGAGACTCCTATATTGAACGAAGAACTTCTACCCGGATTCTAGGAGGGGCACGTGACCGCTCTTCCCCGCTCCCCTCCACCTCCCTCCCAACCGTCTCCCTCCTTGCGGACGCTTAAGCTAACCAATAAACCACGCTGTACACACCTGAGCTCTCCGCTTCAGTGCACCCAGAGACGAATGGGAAATTTTTCAACAACTATGCGGGTTGTAAATGATCCTAATGAGGTAAGTGACTTTGAAAAAGGGAGAGTTTGTTATAATCCGGCGTCTGCAAACGAGAACATCAGAAACGGTGTCTATTCGAGTGATAACGTCGTAAGCTGCCCTGGAAAGCAGTTGAATGACGTTGAAACCAGTTGTCAGACGTCTGTGCCTCATACAGAACTTGGTGGTCGTGGGGAGGGGGCGGGGAGGGGGGCGGGTGACCGCTCTATAAAGCCAAGATAGTGCCCAACATTCAGGACATTTTGTTGGTGTATGTCGCTCGGTCACTCTGTCGCTCGAAAAGTGTTCATACATCAGCACCAGCAGTTGCGGAACGCTACATGTTGTTTTGTGTACATCACAGCATTTTTCATAATGTCTGGGTAGCTACTGCTGTTGTTCTTAAAAAAAGTCGGACCTTTTAGTTTTTATTTTCTTTCGTGTCCCTTGCAGTTTGCTACTTACCTACACCGAATATCTATGATTTGTTTACATTCTCCTGTTTACGTCCGCCCGCCATCTAGAAGGCAGCTGCGCTATTTACCGAAAGATTACATTTCACTAGTAGTAACTTTATTGAATTTTAAGTGTGTGTCAGCGTTTTTCGGTTTACTATAAAAGCAGTGTGATGTGTGGTAAATGTACATGTCGCCCTGCGTTACATAGTACGGGGGGAAAGATGTCAGGAGTGTGCGTTGATATTTATTTGAGGCGACTTTTGTAGTGGGGTGGCCATTATTAGATGAGTGCCCCAATGGAGTTGCAGATTATGCATGCCAGACCAGAGAATCGTGCACCAGGGTAGAAAATTTATGCCCATCGTGTCGAAATAGAAAGGGCGTGTTTTGAATTAGATGAAATGACTCTACATTTCTTTCCACGCATAGCACTTTTATCTTATCTCTCATGAAATAATCTGATTTGTTAAATTAGAGTAACAATTATATAATATCATGGTGAGAGACTATAACTGCCGAGCCATGCATCTAGAAGTATCCAGAAGTCATGCTGTCAGTTTTTTTTTATTTATTTATTTAGAAATGGATATAGTTGTATTCCGTTTCTCCTTCTGCATATTTGCGCCTTTTCTTGTCTAATCTTGAGCTGTGACCACGTAATTGGCAATGTTATGTTGCTAGTCTGAATTGGAATATATTGTAATATTGTACACATTCTAATTGTTTGAAAACAATTCAACCTTCGTAGTTCCCTGTGTAATTAATACTATTTTATGTGTCTTTCTTTATTTTTACACTGGGCACGCCTAAAAAGGAGATTAACTTAAATTCATTGTCATCTCAGCTTCCATTCTCTTGTCGTGGTATTTTAGCTATGCAAAAATTTCTTGGTATTCATAGTACCTTCATATCAGGACTTAGGGAGAAAAATTTTATTGTAATATCTCTGCACACTGATAGATAATAAGGAACGCTTCATGAGCAAATATTACAAGACTTAAATAATAAATATTTCCAGTCGGGGTTTCTGTGACATCTACAGGGCATTTCGTTGTATAGATTATGATAGTGTCACAGAAAAACGTAACTTTTATGGAACTAATGGTTTTAGAAACAATTGATTTGAATCACACTTAACAAACATGATGCAAAAGTTAGCGTTGAGTAATTAAAACTATGTAGGAGGGAGAGAAAATTTTGGTAAATGGAGAGAAATCACAAAGAGATTACAACAGCACTCTTATACGGTATATATGTAAATAACGTTGTCTCTAATATTCATTAAGTAGAATTTCTACTTTTCTTACAAACGATGTAAGCGTTATAATAAATTCTTTTAGAGAAACTAGCAGCAGACGACACTGTCAATGAATCCAGAATGAGATTTTCACTCTGCAGCGGAGTGTGCGCTGATATGAAACTTCCTGGCAAATTAAAACTGTGGGCCGGACCGAGACTCGAACTCGGGACCTTTGCCTTTCGCGGGCAAGTGCTCTACCAACTGAACTACCCAAGCACGACTCACGCCCCGTCCTCACAGCTGTACTTCTGCAGAACCTCGTCTCCTACCTTCCAAACTTTACAGAAGCTCTCCCGAGTTCGAGTCTCGGTCCGGCACACAGTTTTAATCAGCCAGGAAGTTTCATATCAGCGCACACTCCGCTGCAGAGTGAGAATCTCATTCTGGAAACATCCCCCAGGCTGTGGCTAAGCCATGTCTCCACAATATCCTTTCTTTCAGGAGTGCTGGTTCTGCAAGGTTCGCAGGAGAGCTTCTGTAAAGTTTGGAAGGTAGGAGACGAGGTTCTGGCAGAAGTAAAAAGCTGTGAGGACGGGGCGTGAGTCGTGCTTGGGTAGCTCAGTTGGTAGAGCGCTTGCCCGCGAAAGGCAAAGGTCCCGATTTCGAGTCTCGGTCCTGCACACAGTTTTAATCTGCCAGGAAGTTTCACTGTCAATGATGTTTTCAAAGAAGTATTAAGTGGCTCTTTGAAAATGAACCATATCTGAATTTCGAAAAAACACACTATATTCAGATCTGTACAGCTAATAGTCGTACAAACAACTGGTGTAGCAAGTGAATAGAGGTCACCGGAAATGGTACGGAACTGCTCAAACAATTAAATTTAGCTATTTTTTGTAGTTTTCATAATTGTTAGTCTTGGAAACAACCGAAGAATCTGCTGTGCCGGGTGGTATTTACCGCCTGATAATGTCTCGCGGAATAATTTTCTGGAGTAGCACACCACCGAGAAATAAATTTCAGATTAGCACAAACCCAAGCAGTATGAATAATATGTGTTGTTCACCCACAGCCACCATGTAGGTATTTCTTCGAGAAGTAGAGCATTTTATATGCACAATTATAAACCATATATTCACTAAGGAAATTCAACGTTAATAATCAATCACAGTTTGAGAAGAATAGTGATATTCGTACAAACAACACTAGAGAAAGAGAAAACCTTTATTACCTGTTAATACAACTGTCAGTGACTGAGAAAAGAAACAAATATGTAGCAATAAAAAGTTCTGATCCTTTAACCAATACCATGAAATGCCTGATAGGTTGTTAAAGAAGTTTTAAATGTAGTCTAAAATTATTCTTCAGGACAACTCCTCATATTCCATGGCCGAATTTTTATTTAAAAAGACAAGAAATCTATAGCTCTTATACGTGTACTTATATGAGCAGGACTATAAAATGATATGTTATTTAATATCAATACCTGTCGTATACATACCCTATAAACCAATTCATTTTACGTCATTCAGATAAACGAATCGTTCAAATGATATGTCGGACAAAAAAAAAAATGGTTCAAATGGCTCTGAGCACTATGGGACTTAACTTCTAAGGTCATCAGTCCCCTAGAACTTCGAACTACTTAAACCTAACTAACCTAAGGACATCACACACATCCATGCCCGAGGCAGGATTCGAACCTGCGACCGTAGCGGTCGCCCGGTTCCAGACTGTAGCGATATGTCGGACATGTCACTAACTAACTTACATGGGGCTCCGCACCAGACGCTCTGAACATTTTCCTATTTCACGTAATGTATGAAGCCAGATACTGGGCTGGATTAAGTTTAGACATCATGAACGCAGTACGCAGAAATTTTCATATACATCGGACTGTAGCAAGATATTGGTTTTCAAATATTACTGGGATCAATTTCGTAATGTCTAGCATCTAAATAAATATCAAACTTTGGATGTTCCTTAGTATTCTAATTTTTGAGTTGTTGTTTTCCAGTCACAAAGCTACTGAACAAATTCACAGCAACGGTTGCTCACTGAAAAAGGAATGGGAATCGTCAGTTACAAGCCTGTAAAAGTAAGAAGTGACGGCTGTGATGCTTTCAGCTACATGGTTTCAAAGTCACTCAATAACTCACTTCAGACTGCTTTTAAAGATCACCATCAGAAGGAAGCACAAAAATAAGATTCATTGAGAATTTCTGATGTGGGGAACAAATAACAAGCACTTGCCCCCAAGTTCTTCCTGTACAGATTTTACGCTGTACAATTCCTTCTGGTAGCCTGAAACGTAGCTCCTGATATCTTAACACAAGACATATCATTCCAGCTCTCCTCCTTATCAGTGATTTCCACATTTTCTTTTCCACTAAGATCATGCAGAGAACCACCTCGTTTCTTTTCTTATCAGCCCACGTACTGTTTTCGCCTTGTACAAGCATGCCGTTCTAGATCGGAATCATTTTTTGAAGTGATCCGTGTGCTTCGTGAGTCTTCTAGGACCATATACAGTGGGAGTTTTATCAGTAAAGCGTGGTCGACGGAAATAGCTTTCAAATATTCTCCACAGTTAGCGTTAGTTCCTCATTGAGTCTGACATCTGCTTAAAGGCTTCAAAACGCTCATTACGCAACATACAATACACAGTCGTTCAGTCTGTTTGCGACCCGTTTGCAATTTTTCACCTACAAATTCACTTCCTTTGAAACTTACGTGAAGGGAGAGCCTCACAAGAGTGTTATTTTAGAGGAGAAGTGTGTGAAGATAAACGGCTTTGCTCACGAAGTAGTGTGAAACGTAGGCGTTACGTTTTACATGAAACTAGTAATTTCACATTATTTCGATTTTATTCCTCTATAGATGGTCTTGCTGTTTTCAGCACACTGTTTACTGCTGATAAAGGAAGCTAACATACATTTTGTATATTACTTATGGTGTTAAGAATTACAATTAGTTAATTGCTATTGCAGTAACAATAAAACCACACAAAATTGGAATTCACATATTCTCAAGATAAATACATTGGATCATTGGTAAATTCCTGAAATTTCATGATAATACTCATAGTGACAAACAGAATTTCTGGAATGTACGACGTTCCTGCCTCAGTGACATTTTTCGATTATTCGCAGAAGAGACTTGGTAGGATTTTTACTACATTTTCTCGAGGGCAAACAAAGCCTTAATCGTACATGCCCTGTAGTCCCTTTTAACTAAATCTGACAGTGATCCCTTGTAGTCAAGCAGTGTTACAGTAGAAGCTGTACTACTTTTGCGAGGAATTTATTCTTCAAAGTTTAACATTAAATCAGTATGTGCAACATAATTTCTTAAAACTTATGTCTGCGGGCTTGATCCACGTTGCATCACTACGCATTGTTTCTCTTAGCTAAGAGTATGATTTCTTGACTAGTCAAAATGCAGGTTTACAGAAGTTCACAGAAAGGTTGGTGGTCTGAGAATGCAGTTTGCATACATAACTCTTCAAATAATGAAACACCTAAATGAATAAAAGATATCGCCGATGGGTACTTTTAATGGCATGCCCGAAAAATATTATACAATAAACGATATTTCTTTGTAGAGATACTTCGGTCCATTTGGAAGCTATGTAACTAGAAACAATTACTCATAATTAAGCCAAAATAAAGCAAAAAAATGGGGTAAATGATGCAGACAGTAACGAATCAGGCATATGAAAAAGGAAGGAGGAGATTAGCGTTCAACGTCCCGTCGGCAACGAGATTATTAGAGACGGAACACAAGCTGGGGTTAGGGAAGGATGGGAAATTAAAGCGGCCGTGCCTTTTCAAAGGAGCCATCCTGGTATTTGCCTGAAGCGATCTAGGGAAATCAAGAAAAACCTAAATCAGGTTGGCCGGACGCGTGTTTGACCTTCGTCCTTCGGGATGTGAGCCCAGGTGGCTAACCACTCCACCACCACGATCGGTCAGACATGTGAAGTTGTTGTGGAGGTACCTGAGAACTCAATTTCCAGGTGAGTCATACTCCACATATGTTCGACTGACATAAACCTTAACTTTAAGACATATTACAAACGATAATGTTAATGACATGTCTCAAAGGATCATTAAGTGACTCCTGAAAAGTGCTATTCTTTCATTTCTAGGCAATACGTACCAGACAATATCTAATTAAATTGAAGGGGATCACTGCCGTGAGCTGCAGCGGCACAAATAGCGGAATCAGCTGCAACGAGCGTAAATACGTACCGGACAGGATTCGAAACAGGGAGTTCCTTCTCACTGAGGCAGATGCGGTAACCAGTCTGCCATCCGCGACTCAACGTTATTGCAACTGCACGGACTACCTCGGTAAGCCTCACAGCCAATCCAAACTTCCAATGAGCGCCACCTATCCGCAGTCCGTGTCCATTATATTCCTGTTCGCTACTTAGAGGTTACCACAGTAGGTATATGTAGTGAACTGGAGTACAATGGACAGGGACTGGGGATACGCGGCGCTCGATGGGAGTGTGGATCGGCCCTGAGGCTTATCTGGACAGTCCGTGAAGTAGAGATAACACTATGTTCCGGATTGCTGAGTGGTTGCCGCTCCAGCCTAGTAAGCAGGAAATCCCGGGTTCGAATCCCGGTCCGTTACACATTTGCGCTCGTTGCAGCTGGTTCCACTTAATGTCCCTCTGCAGGTGATAACAGTGGTCCCCCTTCAAGTTACATATAGTGTTTCACAGCTTCTGAATCTGCGTGATGTCTGTTCCTTCTAAGAAACAGAAACTGTGCATACAAAGAAAAACATTTATCTAATTTGTTGAATAAACGGTATAGTAGCAACGACTGATGTAATTTATGAACAGGAATTAGGGAACCGGATGAGATGTTAAAACTGTTCCAATTTATACAGTGAGAAAATGCAGAAGTACCAGAAAAGTATTGTTGATGTTGTCAGGCAGCTAAGTTCAACAACTTTTTTTCCATGCATAACTGTTGCTTTCGGCAGGTAACAAGTCAGCGTCTGAACAAATAGTATCTATTCCCAAACATGATGGGCTATAAAAAATTTTCCGTTTGGGTGTGTTGCTGTAGCCTATATGCAATGAAGTGCGGCTTCTATGCCGTTATATAAGCAACGATATGTTGGAAAGGGATGAGAGTGGCACTTGTGTCTTGCAGAGGTACGTACTGTAAATGTGGAAACATGAACCGTGCCGACGTTATTACCAGCTGCATCCAAACAGAACCAACTTGTTGTTATTCTTTTCTTCGTCGTCGAAAGACAATGACCTGTGGATATTCATCGAAGAATGAGGATGGTGTATGGGGCAGCATGTCTGTTGAAAACTGCTGTTGTGGACAAGTTCTGCTGCTTCGTGATAGCACACGTCTCGATGTCGTAAATGCAACGCAGAAGTTAAGTAAAGGAAAGAAGGGGGACCCTCAAGCTCTGTCCTATAGTCCTGATCTCTTCCCATGCGATTATAACGCCTTCAGTCCGTAAAATATGGTGCTGGAGGGTCGACAGATCCTGTCGGATGGGGATGTGCAGCAGGCAGATCAGGACTTCCTCATGCTCAAGGGCGTGTTGTTTTACAAAACAACGTGGTGCGTTGGTCGAACGATTGCCTCGTTGCTCGCGATAATTTTTCCTGATGGCGTACCGATTCTGCACTGTATGGACTTTGAACGCCTTTCATCGTCTCTTGTAGTTTTCCGATATAACACACAACAGTGAGACTTGGGAATCGTATATGTTATTTACTTGCAGCTATACAGTGGGTCCTCTTGAAAGAGCAATGTATTCCAAACGCATTACAGAATACATGCTACATCATCGATAGTCAATTTTTTATAAATAAGTAAAATTTTCAGCAATGGTATAATGGATCACGTTTAATTTAATTACTCATGACTAAATTTCTGAGCTGCTCAGGAAGGTACTCAAGATGAAGCCACTAAACCTTTTATCGTTTGCCAAATTAATACACTCCTGGAAATGGAAAAAAGAACACATTGACACCGGTGTGTCAGACCCACCATACTTGCTCCGGACACTGCGACAGGGCTGTACAAGCAATGATCACACGCACGGCACAGCGGACACACCAGGAACCGCGGTGTTGGCCGTCGAATGGCGCTAGCTGCGCAGCATTTGTGCACCGCCGCCGTCAGTGTCAGCCAGTTTGCCGTGGCATACGGAGCTCCATCGCAGTCTTTAACACTGGTAGCATGCCGCGACAGCGTGAACGTGAACCGTATGTGCAGTTGACGGACTTTGAGCGAGGGCGTATAGTGGGCATGCGGGAGGCTGGGTGGACGTACCGCCGAATTGCTCAACACGTGGGGCGTGAGGTCTCCACAGTACATCGATGTTGTCGCCAGTGGTCGGCGGAGGGTGCACGTGCCCGTCGACGTGGGACCGGACCGCAGCGACGCACGGATGCACGCCAAGACCGTAGGATCCTACGCAGTGCCGTAGGGGACCGCACCGCCACTTCCCAGCAAATTAGGGACACTGTTGCTCCTGGGGTATCGGCGAGGACCATTCGCAACCGTCTCCATGAAGCTGGGCTACGGTCCCGCACACCGTTAGGCCGTCTTCCGTTCACGCCCCAACATCGTGCAGCCCGCCTCCAGTGGTGTCGCGACAGGCGTGAATGGAGGGACGAATGGAGACGTGTCGTCTTCAGCGATGAGAGTCGCTTCTGCCTTGGTGCCAATGATGGTCGTATGCGTGTTTGGCGCCGTGCAGGTGAGCGCCACAATCAGGACTGCATACGACCGAGGCACACAGGGCCAACACCCGGCATCAGGGAGCGATCTCCTACACTGGCCGTACACCATTGGTGATCGTCGAGGGGACACTGAATAGTGCACGGTACATCGAAACCGTCATCGAACCCATCGTTCTACCATTCCTAGACCGGCAAAGGAACTTGCTGTTCCAACAGGACAATGCACGTCCGGATGTATCCCGTGCCACCCAACGTGCTCTAGAAGGTGTACGTCAACTACCCTGGCCAGCAAGATCTCCGGATCTGTCCCCCATTGAGCATGTTTGGGACTGGATGAAGCGTCGTCTCACGCGGTCTGCACGTCCAGCACGAACGCTGGTCCAACTGAGGCGCCAGGTGGAAATGGCATGGCAAGCTGTTCCACAGGACTACATCCAGCATCTCTACGATCGTCTCCATGGGAGAATAGCAGCCTGCATTGCTGCGAAAGGTGGATATACACTGTACTAGTGCCGACATTGTGCATGCTCTGTTGCCTGTGTCTATGTGCCTGTGGTTCTGTCAGTGTGATCATGTGATGTATCTGACCCCAGGAATGTGTCAATAAAGTTTCCCCTTCCTGGGACAATGAATTCACGGTGTTCTTATTTCAATTTCCAGGAGTGTACTTGCAGCTATCCAGTGGGTCCTCTTGAAAGAGCAAGGTATTCCAAACGCATTACAGAATAAATGCTACATCATCGATAGTCAATTTTTTATAAATAAGTAAAATTTTCAGCAATGGTATAATGGAACACAGTTAATTTAATTACTCATGACTAAATTTCTGAGCTGCTCCGGAAGGTACTCAAGATGAAGCCACTAAACCTTTACTCGTTTGCCAAATTAATATAAATAACTGAATCACACGAAAGCAATTTTTAAATTTCTTCTAGACCAGACCTACGATGTAGAAAATCATTTTTCCTAAACATAGCAGAATTTGTGATATACAGGCACTATTGTGCCTCACTGTTTAGAGGCACAAAACGCGTGGGTGTTTTCAGCTCGTTACGAAATGCAAATAAGTAGGAGACCGAGTTGATAGGATCTGAAGGAGTCCAGGTTTTAATAATATGCGGTACGGCACACTGTCAGAGAGAAGGATTATTATTCAAGAAACACATAGTACAGAGAATATTACTTAATTTCAGTAGTTTGTAGGACTGCAGCTACGGCTGTAACTAACACATTCTCAGGGACTAAGCCTGATGGGCCCTCCTCAGAGAATCAATGCAAACAGAACTGGCTGAGGGCCGATTATGAAAGTGCGTCCGCCTAGGTTGAAATCTAGCTAAGAAGTGAACGAGGCACACTCCAGTTCCGTCGAACTGCACAGCCCGCTAGAGTGCACTGTGCTCGGCAGACGACGGGCTGCCAACCTTGTGTTGGCGCGGCGTTGTAGTAGTATCTCTGGCAATGAT
The DNA here is from genome assembly GCF_023898315.1 of Schistocerca nitens. NCBI lineage: Eukaryota > Metazoa > Arthropoda > Insecta > Orthoptera > Acrididae > Schistocerca > Schistocerca nitens. Next base: position 59,755,332 of record NC_064619.1, on the reverse strand, counting down.
ACTACAGTGCCAATATGAAACTTTGTTTCACGAATCATGAGTTTCATCACTAATTAATATGTTCATCTTTACTCACTTCAAGTGAGTATGCTGTTTAGAAATCAGTATACAGGGTGGTCCATTGATCATGACCGGGACAAATATCTCACGAAGTAAGCGACAACGAAAAACCTACATAGAACGAAACTTGTCTAGCTTGAAGGGGGAAACCAGATGGCGCTATGGTTGGCCCGCTAGATGGCGCTACCATAGGTCACACGGATATCAACTGCGTTTTTTAAATAGGAACCCCCATTTTTTATTACACATTCGTGTAGTACGTAAAGAAATATGAATGTTTTCGTTGGACCACTATTTTCGCTTTGTGATAGATGGCGCTGTAATAGTCACAAAAGTATGGCTCACAATTTTAGACGAACAGTTGGTAACAGGTAGGTTTTTTAAATTAAAATACAGAACGTAGGTACGTCAGAACATTTTACTTCGGTTGTTCCAATGTGAAACATGTACCTTAGTGGACTTATTATTTCTGAGAAAGCATGCTGTTGCAGCGTGATTACCTGCAAATTCCACATTAATGCAATAGATGCTCAAAATGATGTCCGTCAACCTAAATGCATTTGGCAATACATGTAACGAAATTCCTCTCAACAGCGAGTAGTTCGCCTTCCATAATGTTCACACATGCATTCCCAATGCGCTGACGCATGATGTTAGGCGTTCTCGGAGGATCACGATAACAAATTTCCTTCAACTTTCCCCAGAGAAAGAAATCCGGTGACGTCAGATCCGGTGAACATGTGGGCCATGGTATGGTGCTTCGACGACCAATCCACCTGTCATGAAATATGCTATTCAGTGCCGCTTCAACAGCACGCGAGCTATGTGCCGGACATCCATCATGTTGGAAGTACATCGCCATTCAATCATGCGGTGAAACATCTTGTAGTAACATCTGTAGAACATTACGTAGGAAATAAGCATACATTGCACCATTTAGATTGCCATCCATAAAATGGGGGCCAATTATCCTTCCTCCCATAATGCCGCACCATACAGTAACAAGCCAAGGTCGCTGATGTTTCATTTGTCGCAAACACTGGATTTTCCGTGGCCCAATAGTGCATATTATTCCGATTAACGTTACCGCTGTTAGTGAATGATGCTTCGTCGCTAAATAGAACGCGTGGAAAGAATCTGCCATCGTCCCGTAATGTCTCTTGTGCCCAGTGGCAGAACTGAACACGACGTTCAAAGTCGTCGCCATGCAATTCCTGGTGCATAGAAATATGGTACGGGTGCAATCGATTTTGATGTAGCATTCTCAACACCGATGTTTTTGAAATTCCCGATTCTCGCCCAATTTGTCTGCTACTGATGTACGGATTAGCCGTGACAGCAGCTAAACACCAACTTGGGCATCATCATTTTTTGTAGGTCGTGGTTGACGTTTCACATGTGGCGGAACACTTCCTGTTTCCTTAAATAACGTAACTATCCGGCGAACGGTCCGGACACTTAAATGATGTCGTCCAGGATACCGAGCAGCATACATAGCACACACCCGTTGAACATTTTGATTTCAATAGCCATACATCAACAAGATATCGATCTTTTCCGCAATTGGTAAACGGTCCATTTTAACACCAGTAATGTGTCACGAAGCAAATACCGTCCGCACTGGCAGAATGTTACGTGACACCACGTACTTATACGTTTGTGACTATTACAGCGCCCTCTATCACAAAGCGAAAAAGTGGTCCAACTAATTCATATTTCTTTACGTACTACACGAATATGTAATAAAATGGGGGTTCCTATTTTAAAAAACGCAGTTGATATCCGTTTGACCCATGGCAGCACCATCTAACGGGGCAACCATAGCGCCATCTGGTTTCCCGCTTCAAGCTAGACGAGTCTCGTTCATTGTAGTTTTTTCGTTTGATGCTTATTTCGTGAGATATTTGGCCGGTCACTATCAATGGACCAACCTGTATAGCTACACATACGAACACTGTCGTACGTCCGACCTTTGTATCTGCTCAGTGAGTATACTAATGTGTGCAAACTTAGGTTACAACTTAGTGTGCAAATGGACAAAACATCTAAACTGTCTTCTCAAGCCCAAGGTGTCAATCAGATATTCTAAATAAATGTGACCCTGGCCCTGTAAGGCAGCTAGTATCAGGTGTGGAACATAACAAAAATCGTTAGAAATGCTGCTGTCACGTACCTAGAATGTATGAATTAATAGAAGTGAAAGTATGGTGTCTATTCTAGAAAGAGAAAACAGCAATTCTCATTTTTATTCTACACATAATTTATCAACTGTTGGCGCAAATGGCTCTGAGCACTATGAGACTCAACTGCTGTGGTCATCAGTCCCCTAGAACTTAGAACTACTTAAACCTAACTAACCTAAGGACATCACACACATCCATGCCCGAGGCAGGATTCGAACCTACGACCGTAGCAGTCGCACGGTTCCTGACTGCCCGCCTAGAACCGCGAGACCACCGCGGCCGGCTATCAACTGTTGCTCTCAGGGTTCAAATGATAAACAACAGTCATGCTAATTAATTTTGACCCTCAATAACAAAATATTAAAGTCTTGGACATATTGAAATGATAATTATTAAAATCTTCATCTCTACACAAGAAAATTTTTCGTCACAGGAAGGAATGATTGTTAAACTTCTCATTACCTCATTTAAATCTATTTGGTCGTAGCTAGTCAGTGCACTGAGTCTGTGGAGAATAAATTTACTTTTTGAACGAATGAATAATACACTCCTGGAAATGGAAAAAAGAACACATTGACACCGGTCTGTCAGACCCACCATACTTGCTCCGGACACTGCGACAGGGCTGTACAAGCAATGATCACACGCACGGCACAGCGGACACACCAGGAACCGCGGTGTTGGCCGTCGAATGGCGCTAGCTGCGCAGCATTTGTGCACCGCCTCCGTCAGTGTCAGCCAGTTTGTCGTGGCATACGGAGCTCCATCGCAGTCTTTAACACTGGTAGCATGCCGCGACAGCGTGGACGTGAACCGTATGTGCAGTTGACGGACTTTGAGCGAGGGCGTATGGTGGGCATGCGGGAGGCCGGGTGGACGTACCGCCGAATTGCTCAACACGTGGGGCGTGAGGTCTCCACAGTACATCGATATTGTCGCCAGTGGTCAGCGGAAGGTGCACGTGCCCGTCGACCCGGGACCGGACCGCAGCGACGCACGGATGCACTCCAAGACCGTAGGATCCTACGCAGTGCCGTAGGGGACCGCACCGCCACTTCCCAGCAAATTAGGGACACTGTTGCTCCTGGGGTATCGGCGAGGACCATTCGCAACCGTCTCCATGAAGCTGGGCTACGGTCCCGCACACCGTTAGGCCGTCTTCCGCTCACGCCCCAACATCGTGCAGCCCGCCTCCAGTGGTGTCGCGACAGGCGTGAATGGAGGGACGAATGGAGACGTGTCGTCTTCAGCGATGAGAGTCGCTTCTGCCTTGGTGCCAATGATGGTCGTATGCGTGTTTGGCGCCGTGCAGGTGAGCGCCACAATCAGGACTGCATACGACCGAGGCACACAGGGCCAACACCCGGCATCATGGTGTGGGGAGCGATCTCCTACACTGGCCGTACACCACTGGTGATCGTCGAGGGGACACTGAATAGTGCACGGTACATCGAAACCGTCATCGAACCCATCGTTCTACCATTCCTAGACCGGCAAGGGAACTTGCTGTTCCAACAGGACAATGCACGTCCGGATGTATCCCGTGCCACCCAACGTGCTCTAGAAGGTGTAAGTCAACTACCCTAGCCAGCAAGATCTCCGGATCTGTCCCCCATTGAGCATGTTTGGGACTGGATGAAGCGTCGTCTCACGCGGTCTGCACGTCCAGCACGAACGCTGGTCCAACTGAGGCGCCAGGTGGAAATGGCATGGCAAGCCGTTCCACAGGACTACATCCAGCATCTCTACGATCGTCTCCATGGGAGAATAGCAGCCTGCATTGCTGCGAAAGGTGGATATACACTGTACTAGTGCCGACATTGTGCATGCTCTGTTGCCTGTGTCTATGTGCCTGTGGTTCTGTCAGTGTGATCATGTGATGTATCTGACCCCAGGAATGTGTCAATAAAGTTTCCCCTTCCTGGGACAATGAATTCACGGTGTTCTTATTTCAATTTCCAGGAGTGTAACTCATGTACTCAGTGTGAGGGTAAGTTGGTATACTAGCTTTTGATACTGAATGGTCAAATTGTACCCAACTTGGTGTGAGCAAATCTAGACTACACATTTACTGTGACCTAATGCGCAATGGTACTTTACCAAGCGGTATCGGCAATGGGCATTGTCTCCATGCTGCTTCTGAAACACTATGTCCCTACTCTGGCCTTGAGTGAATTCACTCAGTTGGAACTTTCCTGCATTCCGTAGAACGTTAATCTTTCCCTAGTCAAAATAATGGCTATTACACACTCACTATAGGTTGGAGCAACGTGCACAATTTCTTTGCCCACAAAAATTCCTGCAGGAATAATTAACTACTGCTTTGCTCTCTGTCACCACGATACGTGAAGCGTATTGTCCTCACTTCACAGAAGCAAAGCTCTCAACCCCCTCGCTTATTCCTAGACATTTGGTCGGCCAGCCGCGAGACGAGAGAGAGAGAGAGAGAGATCAATTTTAGATCTCAAAATGTTTTTATATAATGAGGATCTCCCCACCATGTCGCGTCTGCGTCGCCAAGTATAGCTTCAGCCAATCACCCTCTCGCTAGAGGTGAACACATTTTTATTTTACTTGCTGGGTCGCAGCTTAGCCCTGTTAATGACATGCAGGCACTTACCTTCAGTCCCGGGTCTTATTTACGTTAAAAGGTATAATGTATTGTTCTGGCCTTTTCCCTTTTTGCACTGAATCTCGTCGTTCTCTTGCTGAATCGGAGCTTTACAATATCATTAACCACCTGCTCGGTTTGCATCCACAATTCTTTTCGCTTTAACTTATTTGTTAGATGCCATTGTCCATCTTGGTGCAGACTGTTTTGTTAGTTTTCGGTACATGAGATTAACTGCAATTGCCTTTTGTTGATATAATATAATTATTATTTTCTGAGAATCTCATTCTGTATCGTCCTGTCGCTATAGATCAGGCTCATGTAAGGTCTGTAAAATCCGAACACCTTACAACACATTATCTGTAGGAAGTGCCCATGGCATTTTGTTCCGTAGAATTTTGGCATTGATCATGCATATTAACTCAGGAAGATTTGATTAACTGAGTGACCACTAAGTTTCCCTTTCTCCATATTAAAGGCTGCTAGTAATTTTCGTACTTAATCCTGAAATGGTTAGCCACTTAACGTTTTGCATCAGTCACACTTCATTCTAGGTTTCAGAGGTTTCCCTAGTTCGATTGGGTCAAATGTTAGGGTGGTTACTTTGAAAAGAAGACAGCTGATTGCTTTCCCCAATTCTGTCACGCTCAAGCTCAAGCTCGTATTCCGTCTCGAAAGACCTCCTTGTCAGACCGAGAGATTCCATTTCGCTGAGAAACCAGTTAAGCACCTTGCAGCAAAAATACATGTTAACATTGAGAGGTACCTTTTTACTCAGAACTTTCATTTCGTCACAGTATATTTCGCCTTTTTGTGAATTGTGATGCTTATATTTACTATACTCCATGCTCTAACCAGCTTCGATCTAACGATAAAATCTTTTTGAGACCTCTTTGCTTGATCACTGTGGCAGACATTTCCTCGACGAGTTGATTTTCTCTTAACGAGTAACGATGGTTCAAGGGTGTAGGGACGACAAATGGTCCTTATTGTTTGAAAAATATTCTTGATCACTTGTTGATCGGAATTGGCAGTGGGAAAATGGAAGAGACACTTCATGCAGCGTTCTGAAATTGAGAAGAAAGATGTCTTCGTATGGTGTAGTTCAATGCTGTTGAGCAGACATTGCAATGCATGAGGAGTTAGTTGGGTGAGACCAACTCTGTTTATTTACTGCGATGTAGTATAGTTTAGGACGCCGATGTCAGTTTGGGAATGTTTACTCGTATAATTCTCCGAGTAGGTATGAGACCACGTGCTTCTGCAAAGTTATAGGCGCTCTTGTGTTGACATTACAAACTCTTTGGAAGCTGTATGTTGTATCACATATTTCTTTTTATTTCACTCTGTGTTATAAAAAATTCAGAATTATTAACACCTCCTTAAGTATAAAGATTAGTTTTCATGGTAGCAGAATAATGTATTATAGAAGATGTTGCTTTGGTTTGTAAAGTTTAATCTTGAAGTTTCGTTTTGAAATATGTCTCAGGCGTCGTAGGGTTTTCTTTTTGGACCCATTGACAATATACAGCACCTGGCCAGGGTAGTTGATTTACACCTTCTAGAGCACGTTGGGTGGCACGGGATACATGCGGACATGCATTGTCCTGTTGGAACAGCAAGATCCCTTGCCGGTCTAGGAATGGTAGAACGATGGGTTCGATGACGGTTTGGATGTACCGTGCACTATTCAGTGTCCCCTCGACGATCACCAGTGGTGTACGGCCAGTGTAGGAGATCGCTCCCCACACCATGATGCCGGGTGTTGGCCCTGTGTGCCTCGGTCGTATGCAGTCCTGATTGTGGCGCTCACCTGCACGGCGCCAAACACGCATACGACCATCATTGGCACCAAGGCAGAAGCGACTCTCATCGCTGAAGACGACACGTCTCCATTCGTCCCTCCATTCACGCCTGTCGCGACACCACTGGAGGCGGGCTGCACGATGTTGGGGCGTGAGCGGAAGACGGCCTAACGGTGTGCGGGACCGTAGCCCAGCTTCATGGAGACGGTTGCGAATGGTCCTCGCCGATACCCCAGGAGCAACAGTGTCCCTAATTTGCTGGGAAGTGGCGGTGCGGTCCGCTACGGCACTGCGTAGGATCCTACGGTCGTGGCGTGCATCCGTGCGTCGCTGCGGTCCGGTCCCAGGTCGACGGGCACGTGCACCTTCCGCCGACCACTGACGACAACATCGATGTACTGTGGAGACCTCACGCCCCACGTGTTGAGCAATTCGGCGGTACGTCCACCCGGCCTCCCGCATGCCCACCATACGCCCTTGCTCAAAGTCCGTCAACTGCACATACGGTTCACGTCCACGCTGTCGCGGCATGCTACCAGTGTTAAAGACTGCGATGGAGCTCCGTATGCCACGGCAAACTGGCTGACACTGACGGCGGCGGTGCACAAATCTGCGCAGCTAGCGCCATTCGACGGCCAACACCGTGGTTCCTGGTGTGTCCGCTGTGCCGTGCGTGTGATCATTGCTTGTACAGCCCTGTCGCAGTGTCCGGAGCAAGTATGGTGGGTCTGACACACCGGTGTCAATGTGTTCTTTTTTCCATTTCCAGGAGTGTATTTGCCTTACCTTATTATGCTGAGTCTATGTTATGGTGATTGGCGTACACGCCGCAGTGCAATAAAGTTGTACTATCGTTCTTGGTTGTGTGTCCAAGCTCCAACAGATAGCATGCCAGAATTTTTGGGAAAATTTTCAAACGTGCCAAGGGAGGTAGCATGAGATAGGTGGTCTCTTTTTTTCTTCACAGTCTTTTAAACAGGAGCACATTTGTCGTTTCTGTGCTCCGACAGGAGAAGTTTTCCACTGATATTTTCATACATGAACTGCTGCTAACATTTCGGCAGAAGGAAGCATATACCTACAATAACGGTTAATTTAAATTCCCTATTATTTTTCTGATCTAATAAATGGACTTCAAATGCCGTATGTTTGTATGGCTATTTTGTTTTCGAAAACACCCTGGGAAATAATGTACTTACCGTATTCTGACTGGAGTAATTGGGACGTATCATTGGTGTAAGTTATTGTCTGGGTAGAAGGTATTTAGGGGAATATAGGAAAATCCTGTCGGAAACTCGTGTTACGCGTCGACTACAGATAGCCCTCTAGACTGCTGTCTGCACGCAAACGCAGTACGCAAAGTGTTTTGCTCAAGCCCTGGTGTGTCGGAGGCGACCCTGGATTAATACGGATGGCTAGTCTTCGAGACACAGGCAGCTGTGTCCTATAATCTACAGGCTGCTCTGTGTAGAGAAAACGATGCATCTTTTCTTAAGGTCTTTCCAGTTTCCGTTATGCTTTAGCACGTTAGTTCTATAAGATACCATTTGCAGTGGGTTTCTGTTATTGAAATGAAGTTGATAATTTTATCCCTTTAATTTAGTTGATATAGTTCAACTCGTTACAGGACACAATATAAATTGTTTAAAAATCTCGCTCATAAAAGTGAAATACAGAACAAAAAGGAACAAAAAACAAAATCCGAGTGCTTTTTTACGCTAAACATGCTCTCAAAAGATGAAATCTACTTCTAAGTCATTGTTGGGGGGTGCTTTTGTAAGATGGTAGATGAATAAAATGTGTTGAAAGACTTTGGACGGCAATGACATGAAAAACATTGAACACAATGAGTTATACTATCAGTGGTGGGGCAGAAAGTTTGTAGAGTGTCCCTAAAATAAAATGTGTGTGTGTGTGTGGAAAAGCATAGACTACGCTCATGAGGTGTGACAAATAAACCCTCACATTTTGATGATATATGGAATGTGCAGGGTTCAGATGGCCTATCGCTGTCGTTTTATGTAGGGTTCATAAACCACGGATGGGATTTTCATATTCTCTTTCTCGCTACGCGCGAACTATTAGTCCTACGGGGAAAAAAATGAACAGGACCATTCTGGAGAAAATGTAATGCGGATAAATTTTACACTTGGCTACGTTTCAAATGGAGGCCACGGTTTTCCAATTATTCAGGAAACACGTACCAAAGTGATCGTCAAACCCTTGTCCAGACCCACTTTCACCCCTCACCAGTCAGGATTTCTGATGTATTGCTCATGGCATTGCACAAATATTTGCGACTGCACGAATTATTTCCCATATTCGTCATTTTTTGTTTTTACTGACTGGCCTTATTACGCCTCCAGCTTAGTCGAGTACTTGCAAATTGGAAAAGTTACGTTTGTGTAAATTTTACCTAACAATTTTGTAAGGTTTAAGAGTATAAAACAAAGTAACATCTTTGTTTCCGTCAGGCATCAGTAAGGGCTAAGTTTTAATCGAATTGTCAACGTAATTAGTCTTAGAGTAACGTTTAAAAAAGTCGTGTTTCGTGCTTTACCCTCACGGGTACGTTTAACGAAATAGCCGGCTATGCTGGTGACAGAGACCAGAAAAGATAGAATATCACGAGAAATTATTGTAATAGCAAATTTTGTTCACTGTTAGGAGGGAATGGCACTAACAACGTATTACAAATCCTTAATGGTGAATGGGAGTGTGAGATGGAGGCACGATATAAAGTCTTATTTTCATATTTTTCTACAATAACTCGAAAACCGCAGCCTTTAGCGAAAGCGTATGTCAGTACAAGACTGAACTACATAAAATTTCCAACAAAAGCTCCTGTTCATTTTTCATAGGGTTAATAGTTTGCGCGTAGCGAGCGAGAAAATCTAAATATGTCGATCGTGATTTACGAAGGCCAGCTATAACATAGCGGGTTGCATAAAACGACATATGTAGGAACAGCTGAAACCCCTTTATATTGTTGACACCTCAGATGTGAATCTTAGTAACACGATGTGACTTGTAAATTAAAAGGAAAATAGGAAAATCGACAATTTCATAAATTCAGCACAATGGAAAGGAATGGGGGGGTCGCATATCTAATACTTGTAAGCAATGTATGACCCTGGTTCCTAGATGCAGCACGTTACTTTAGGCATGACTTAGCCTTCCGCTTACAGCGTGTAGCTAAGCGATTAGACAGTCTCGTTGCTCCTGTATGCAAAATTCAGAATGCAGAAAATAATTAATTAGCAGTAAGATCATACATAACATTGTTCTAGAGAAATGAGAGGACGCAGTGTGGTGTCTCATGGCAGTTGTCACCAGGCGATACGGCGAAGACTCACCTTTTTTCGGCAGCTGTAACCTAATTAGCGTGCAGAGAATTTCTGTTCATTACTAATATGACTCAGTCACTGCTGAGTAGCCAAATGTCTTTTTTGAAAATGATCTTCACTCAGCTGGTAAGATTACGTAAAACAGCAAGATGGTGGACAGCCAGTGTGGCATTTTCAAGACGATTAAACACAAAGAGTGATATGGCTCTTAGTAAAACGAAGCGAATTTCAGGTGCTGTATATTGTCAATGGGTCCAAAAAGAAAACCCTACGACGCCTGAGACATATTTCAAACCGAAACTTCAAGATTAAACTTTACAAACCAAAGCAACATCTTCTATAATACATTATTCTGCTACCATGAAAACTAATCTTTATACTTAAGGAGGTGTTAATAATTCTGAATTTTTAATAACACAGAGTGAAATAAAAAGAAATATGTGATACAACATACAGCTTCCAAAGAGTTTGTAATGTCAACACAAGAGCGCCTATAACTTTGCAGAAGCACGTAGTCTCACGCGGTCTGCACGTCCAGCACGAACGCTGGTCCAACTGAGGCGCCAGGTGGAAATGGCATGGCAAGCCGTTCCACAGGACTACATCCAGCATCTCTACGATCGTCTCCATGGGAGAATAGCAGCCTGCATTGCTGCGAAAGGTGGATATACACTGTACTAGTGCCGACATTGTGCATGCTCTGTTGCCTGTGTCTATGTGCCTGTGGTTCTGTCAGTGTGATCATGTGATGTATCTGACCCCAGGAATGTGTCAATAAAGTTTCCCCTTCCTGGGACAATGAATTCACGGTGTTCTTATTTCAATTTCCAGGAGTTTATATGCTAGCAGTAACAATAACTGAGTGCTAGCGTAGCGCTTCTGGGTTTAAATTGGCACTCGCCAGTGGCGGGTTCCATGGGAAGTACACAGTATTGCTCCTTCGCGGTGCACTCTTGTGGATGATAACACAATGCTAATGCCCTAGGGTTTCAAATGTGCCCTCATTACTTGACGAACATATTCACCTTCTTTTTAACCCGAAACTCACATCTCACTCCCACAAGCTCCAATAACTGTAACTTGCTCACACATGCTAGTCTATAGCTATAAGTCTCTCACACCGTCCCTTCCCAACTTGTCCATTCTCATTCAGTCATTCAGCCCAAATCGTAATCATTATCTCTTTTTGTCTCTCTGTCCCTGTCTCCTAGCTCAGAGACACAGTTGTCTGTCCTAACAGTCACTGTCTCTCTCTCCCTCTCTCTTACTCCTACTGTCTCATTCATTCCTTCCTACTGCTGCTGCATCTCTGCTACTGTCAGCATCTCTCTCTTCCTCGTTGCGATTGTTATAGACTCTCTCTCTCATTGCCGCTGACTCTCACCCACTTCGACTTTATTTCTTTTTCTCTTCATTCCTCTCCCACTGGCAATGTCTCTTTCTCTCTTTTCCTTGCACTTTTCTCGTTAACTGACTTTCACAGCCACCGTGTCCATCTCTTTCTCTCACACTGTAACTGTCTTCTTCACTTTTTCTATACCACACCCACTGTCTACTGCCTTCCTATGCTTACTACTTTCCCATCACTGTTCGACTACCAGTCTCCTTCTCTTCCAACATAAAGCCGGCCGCTGGTGGCCAAGCGGTTCTTGGCGCTTCAGTCTGGAACCGCGCGACCGCTACGGTCGCAGGTTCGAATCCTGCCTCGGGCATGGATGTGTGTGATGTCCTTAGGTTAGTTAGTTTTAAGTAGTTCTAAGTTCTAGGGGACTAATGACCTGAGACGTTAAATCCCATAGTGCTCAGAGCCACTTGAACCAGCATTAAAAAACGCGAAAATGTTCGCATAGTAAGAAATTTTGGGAAAATTTGTAAAGGTGTTGAGGAAGGTAGAAGGGGGCAGCTCGTACGTCACCTCTCAGCCGGAGTCCTTTAGACAGGAGCATATTCGTCTTTTTTGAGCTCCGATAGGAGCATTTTTCTGTTGGTTCCCTTTTTTTCCCTGCTAAAAGGACATGTCAGTCCTATGAAAAGAACTTCGTGGGGCAGTTAAACTTTGATAGTTTACTCATGTCGAAAGGAAGTAACGTTAAACTAATTTTACAACTGAGACTGAATTTTACGTACAAAAAAATTTTGCATGTGCTTCAGTACTGTAACATTGATTTACAAGAACTCATCTGACGGTAAAGGAGACACTTTAGAGTATATTTTTCCGTGCTAAGTCACTACATTTTCGTTTCACACCGGATTTCACTTCCCCATTTTACGTGTACTAGTAGTGGAACTTTCAACCTCTGTATCTCGGAAACGGGTAATGACATCAAGAAAATTTCCCCGTTTGCTCAAAACCATGATCGTAGTAATATTTCGTAAGAATTACATCCATTTGCTGTACATAACAGTCTTGCAATGCGCGGCTGGGTTTTTGTATCCAAAACATAAGTTTTTGGGATCCTTCTCCATAATGGATGAAAGTTTTTACAACGGGAATATGGCCCTTCTACATAAATGCATACTGAATATGTCATTAAAATTTGAGCAATTTGCTGCAGTTACTTATTGTTTGGATTTCGCCTCACACCGGTTTTTACATTTAGAAGTACGGCAACTCCGAATGTCTGTACTTGGAAAAATGTGAAGACACCAACAAAATTTTCTAGACTGTTCAAGATACGGATCTTACAAATGTATCGCAAAAATCTCTACCATTTTCTATCCATCCAGAATGACAGGAAGTTTCATTTTCTATCCATATCAGTCTTCGAATAAGTGGTTAAGTTTTGGTATGCAAAAAAAATGTTTTGTTTGTACTTATCAATAAGGGATAACGGTTTTTGAAAGCTGTAATATAGAGTTCATGGATAACTGCTTATAGAATATACCGTTCAAATTTGGTCAACTTGCTTCCTTTAGTTATATGCTGACAGCGAAGAAAATGGTTGAAAGGTGGCTACACTGAGCTACAGCGCCAGAGATCGCTAGAGAGCATTGTTCCGCCGCCTCCACTGGCAGTGATTATTGAGATGTCGTAGTGGGCAGTGCTTGTCGAGGACTCGTGGTAGTCAGTTCGTGTTGAGATGTGCTAGTAGGGAGTGCTTGCTGAGATGTGATACTGAAAAGTTCTTGTTGAGATGTGGTAATAGCGAGTCGGTGTGGAGATATATTGTAATGATTAGAGTGATTTTGGTCAATATATGAAGGTAACGAAACTTGATTTATTTTTCATTATTTCCATGTTTTAAATAATGCGTCATTACAGGTTCAGTCAACAAAGCATCTGGCTTGTGTTCTTGGATTAGAGTGTAATTGTGGTTCTCTTGAGTAATTATGGTATTTTTATTTTCTTTAATTAATTCAGTATAAATGATATTTAAAATTTCTTGTGTTATTGAAGAAGAACCGTGCCAGATGCGTACGTTGAGTCATACTTCCACACACAGAACAGTTACACTTGTGCTTGGTTTCGTAGGTTTTTATAGTTGCTGGGGACTTAATTAATTAATTAATTGTGTTAATGAAAATTTCCATTTCATTCTTTGTTATTGTTGTAAGCAGTCAGATTGCGTAATAATACTAGTCAGGGCCAACCGTTTACGAGACTCGTAATCGGACAAACAGCTACGAAAAATTAAACAATATTTGCATTTTATTTTAATTAAGCCCCCATGCATGGTGATAAACGTTTTTCCGAGTTTTCTCAGTAACCGCCCAAGAACAAAGTGGTGCATCCATAGGGAGCGTCGTAGACAGCATCTAATGGAAAAAGGAACTAAGCGATTTGCTCCATTTGCCCAAGACGGAGGAAATGCGTAACATTCCAACTTTTTCCCTCTACTGTAGGAATAGTTACATAAGGCCAGACTTGTGTTAGTTATACAACTGCTCCCTAGCCTGAGAGCCATCCAAAACACTTGACACTACATTTCTACCGCCAACAAAACAGGAGGTATAAGCCTCGAAAGAATCCCGTTTTTCATTGTGTCATTTTGGAAATACTGGTAGCGCATGCTGACTCAAGCGTACGGAAAAAAAAATATGTCGAGGAGCACCGAAATCGAGCTAGAAATTTTTTTAACTTCACGAGAAATACGTCACCAATTTCAGATAGTGGACGTGACACACGGACCTTCATGTTATATGTAGGACTTAACGGGTCACAAAACAAAAACATTCAATCCCAGATAATGAAATATTGACTGCTATATCATAAATGTTCATCGAAAACTAGCTAATGATATTTCTTCACAAAATTTCAGAAAATGTAATGAAGAGTACGAGCAGGAGATAAGGAAAACAAGATCATCAAGTTGAGAAGATTTATGAAGGTGAAAGGAAAAATTCACTCACAGCTTTCAGAGGTGAGATTTTGCACGAGGCAACAAATTTCTCAAAAAATTCTTCATAAGAGAAATGTAGTATAATTTACCATACATTTATTATTAACCTCATTCATGTTCCGAAAGAGATTTTTGGTAAGCCGGAAAACTTACGATTTGAACAAATTTAACTTTGCACGTGTTCATGTTGATTAGCACTTCGAATGAAAGTTTACCCATCATAGATCGTTGGAGCAAAATGGAAGAGCGGATGGCTTCAGCAAATTGCACTATCCCGGAAACTCAAACATTGTCCGTCCAGCAATAGACTAGCGTGGTTAAACTTCCTGTTACCAAATTGATTTGAACTAGCAAGGCAACAATCTGAAGCGCTCGTGTGCCGGATGCTGCGTAATTGACACTAAAAAAAATAAATATTCATTAGCGGAGAATGTTATGAGATAATGTTTCTACACTGCGTAATTTACTTTTGTATTTTATGACTACTACTTGTTTCACATGGTGTCTGGCTGGGTATGCGTTACCTGCTCAGATAATATCCACCTGCTGAAAGCTCTGGGCTGGCCGCCAACGAGGGACTATCGTGCAACTGTGTTACAGTCTACTGCTACCTGTGCTCTGGTCGTAGCATAACGACCTGATAATTCTACTTTGCACATACGAGTTTATGACAAACAGGCAGACTAGAGTTTCAGTGACAGAGACGTAGTGGTGTTTCTTGGATCAAAGATTACTCCGCTTGATTTTTGAAACATAAGAAAATAGGAATGTGTGCCCAACAATTGAAAATATATGTTTGATTTAGTTCAAACTATCATTGCGGCAATATTTGGCTACAAAATTTTCCTCAGTCAGTTTGTCTTTTAGTGGCACAGTGTCTTATGAAAAGATACATTATGAAAAGTAGTTAAGACAAAATAACGTTCTAGTTCACTCTCCATATTAAATCATGATAGCTATATTGCTAATCAAAAGCTTTCTTCCTCCTTAAAAAAACATTAGTGAGATGAATATTGTACGAGTTGACTTCAAGCCTGAAATCAGGTCAGCTACTCAACAGATGAAAGAATTTCTTTTTCACTACTTCCCAGCCTTTTTGGATTACGTCCCCATGTTTTCCTTAGCCAAAGTCTTCAACTCAGTGATCGCTACAGTGAAATCGGTTGTCACTGAACCAAGCTAAAAGAAAATCGAAGTATACAAAAAGCGATGAACAAAACTTGATGATACACGAACCCAGGTGCACTCCACTAAATTGTATCACATATGAAGACGGTAAAACGTATCAGTCACCGAATGACATATACATAGATTGCCCAAACTATGAGCACCAGTATTTTGTTGGTGTTTCTTTCGCAAGAATTATACACAGAACAAACCATGTGGAGTGCTAGATGGCCAACATCACAGGCATAAATGAATCAAACGGACTTACCGAGGCCTCAGAGGAAGTGCAGGTCAAGCCTTGGAAGTGGGCGAAGCATAGCATTGCCGAAATACCGGCAGACTTGTCTAACAATGAGGACAGACTAGAGGTTTGTCAGCTGACTCTAAATTAGTCGCAGTTGTCTGTATCAAGTGTCTAGAGACCATAAAGCAGTAATGAACTGATAAGAGGTATCTCACGCCATTACTAGCCCCTCTAGGATCAGAAAGAAAGCTCCAACTGGTATTTGGGGCCATCTGGTCTAATCACCTAGGAATCCTGGCAAAGAAAGAAATACAGGAGTCGGATTCTTACAGTGCATACTGATATGATCCATAGAAATGTTATTGATGTCACTGAGTTTCGATCTCATCACTCGCTGCTTAGTTTATTTTAAAACTGTAACTCAATTCAGAACCTTACTTTGACTGCTGGTGCCCAGATGCAATCATTGGTTTCTTGCCATCTGAAACAACTGCAATATGCAAAAGTGTGTCTGTATATTGCAGACTGTTTTGCAGTTACTTTAGCCGTGACTGTTATCTTTTTGTTCACACAGGATACTTGAATTTACAGGAGAGTAAAATTGACGATGAACTGGAAATATTCAATTCGCATGATATGTTATATGTTTCCGCAACAACTGGCTGAGCCACATATTTTCACAGCCGTGTAAGTTTGAAACATTTCATGTATGACAATTTAATTCGCACTGGGCACTCGGACTTCTTAATTAAGTCAATTGAAGGTTCTAAACTATTACTACAGTTCGTAGTATCGCTGTGACATGGCCGCACTGGCGGCCATGCAAACTTCACTCAAGCCGGTTATTGCTGTTGATACAACGCTCATCCTCCTTTCCCTTGTCAATGTGTTAATAACATAACTGAGAGATTACTGATAAGAAATAATGAAAGTCACTTCTGGTGTAGAATAGATAACTATTTGTACCAAAACATTCACAACGATACATACCAAGGCAAGGAGAGTGAAAAGTGAAGAGGGAAGTGACAGGTGAAATATGTCAGACAAAAGACGAATATTATTTTTATTCCTGTTACTCATTCTATTCCTCTCAAGTTTAACACTGATACCATTCCTATCAGTTTACGTTTTGAACTCGTAAGTACTTTTCTCAATGATGATATATATTTTACAGTCAGACTGTTACATCGATACTAAAAAGAAATAAATTTCATTTAAACAAGAAAGTAAAGGAAAATCACTGTCGTATCTCTACAGGTAGAGTGGATAACTCATAGTGTTTACGGACTTAAATTGCACAAACGGCTGAAATTCTATAGAAAGAGGTTACCGCAATGGCAAATTTTTACGTTCTTAGGAGAAAGAAAACTGGCATTCTACGGATCGGAGCGTGGAATGTCAGATCCCTTAATAGGGCAGGTAGGTTAGAAAATTTAAAAAGGGAAATGGATAGGTTAAAGTTAGATGTAGTGGGAATTAGTGAAGTTCGGTGGCAGGAGGAACAAGACATTTGGTAAGGTGATTACAGGGTTATAAATACAAAATTAAATAGGGGTAATGCAGGAGTAGGTTTAATAATGAATAAAAAAATAGGAGTGCGGGTTAGCTACTACAAACAGCATAGTGAACGCATTATTCTGGCCAAGATAGACACAATGCCCATGCCTACTACAGTAGTACAAGTTTATATGCCAACTAGCTCTGCAGATGATGAAGAAATTGATGAAATGTATGACGAGATAAAAGAAATTATTCAGGTAGTGAAGGGAGACGAAAATTTAATAGTCATGGGTGACTGGAATTCGTCAGTACGAAAAGGGAGAGAAGGAAACATAGTAGGTGAATATGGATTGGGGGGAAGAAATGAAAGAGGAAGCCGTCTTGTAGAATTTTGCACAGAGCATAACTTAATCATAGCTAACACTTGGATCAAGAATCATAAAAGAAGGTTGTATACCTGGAAGAATCCTGGAGATACTAAAAGGTATCAGATAGATTATATAATGGTAAGACAGAGATTTAGAAACCAGGTTTTAAATTGTAAGACATTTCCAGGGGCAGATGTGGATTCTGACCACAATCTATTGGTTATGAACTGCAGATTGAAACTGTAGAAACTGCAAAAAGGTGAGAATTTAAGGAGAAGGGACCTGGATAAACTGAAAGAACCAGAGATTGTAGAGAGTTTCAGAGAGAGCATAAGGGAACAATTGACAGGAATGGGGGAAAGAAATACAGTAGAAGAAGAATGGGTAGCTCTGAGGGATGAAGTAGTGAAGGCAGCAGAGGATCAAGTAGGTAAAAAGACGAGGGCTAATATAAATCCTTGGGTAACAGAAGAAATATTGAATTTAATTGATGAAAGGAGAAAATATAAAAACGCAGTAAATGAAGCAGGCAAAAAGAAATACAAACGTCTCAAAAACGAGATCGACAGGAAGTGCAAAATGGCTAAGCATTGATGGCTAGAGGACAAATGTAAGGATGTAGAGACTTCTCTCACTAGGGGTAAGATAGATACTGCCTACAGGAAAATTAGAGAGACCTTTGGAGAAAAGAGAACCACTTGTATGAATATCAAGAGCTCAGATGGCAACCCAGTTCTAAGCAAAGAAGGGGAGGCAGAAAGGTGGAAGGAGTATATAGAGGGTTTATACGAGGGTGATGTACTTGAGGACAATATTATGGAAATGGAAGAAGATGTAGATGAAGATGAAATGGGAGATAAGATACTTCGTGAAGAGTTTGACAGGGCACTGAAAGACCTGAGTCGAAACAAGGCCCCGGGAGTAGACAACATTCCATTAGAACTACTGATGGCCTTGGGAGAGCAATTCATGACAAAGCTCTACAATCTGGTGAGCAAGATGTATGAGACAGGCGAAATACCCACACACTTCAAGAAGAATATAATAATTCCAATCCCAAAGAAAGCAGGTGTTGACAGATGTGAAAATCACCGAACTATCAGTTTAATAAGTCACAGCTGCAAAATACTAACGCGAATTCTTTACAGACGAATGGAAACACTGGTAGAAGCGGACCTCGGGGAAGATCAGTTTGGATTCCGTAGAAATGTTGGAACACGTGAGGCAATACTAACCTTACGACTTATCTTAGAAGAAAGATTAAGAAAAGGCAAACCTACGTTTCTAGCATTTGTAGACTTAGAGAAAGCTTTTGACAACGTTAACTGGAATACTCTCTTTCAAATTTTGAAGGTGGCAGGGGTAAAATACAAGGAGCGAAAGGGTATTTACAATTTGTACAGAAATCAGATGGCAGTTATAAGAGTAGAGGGGCATGAAAGGGAAGCAGTGGTTGGGAAAGGAGTGAGACAGGGTTGTAGCCTCTCCCCGATGTTATTCAATCTGTATATTGAGCAAGCAGTAAAGGAAACAAAAGAAAAATTCGGAGTAGGTATTAAAATTCATGGAGAAGAAGTAAAAACTTTGAGATTCGCCGATGACATTGCAATTCTGTCAGAGACAGCAAAGGACTTGGAAGAGCAGTTGAACGGAATGGACAGTGTCTTGAAAGGAGGATATAAGATGAACATCAACAAAAGAAAAACGAGGATAATGGAATGTAGTCAAATTAAATCGGGTGATGCTGAGGGGATTAGATTAGGAAATGAGACACTTAAAGTAGTAAAAGAGTTTTGCTATTTAGGGAGTAAAATAACTCATGATGGTCGAAGTAGAGAGGATATAAAATGTAGACTGACAATGGCAAGGAAATCTTTTATGAAGAAGAGAAATTTGTTAACATCGAGTATAGATTTAAGTGTCAGGAAGTCGTTTCTGAAAGTATTTGTATGGAGTGTAGCCATGTATGGAAGTGAAACATGGATGATAACCAGTTTGGACAAGAAGAGAATAGAAGCTTTCGAAATGTGGTGCTACAGAAGAATGCTGAAGATAAGGTGGGTAGATCACGTAACTAATGAGGAGGTATTGAATAGGATTGGGGAGAAGAGAAGTTTGTGGCACAACTTGACTAGAAGAAGGGATCGGTTGGTAGGACATGTTTTGAGGCATCAAGGGATCACAAATTTAGCATTGGAGGGCAGCGTGGAGGGTAAAAATCGTAGAGGGAGTCCAAGAGATCAATACACTAAGCAGATACAGAAGGATGTAAGTTGCAGTAGGTACTGGGAGATGAAGAAGCTTGCACAGGATAGAGTAGCATTTAGAGCTGCATCAAACCAGTCTCAGGACTGAGGACCACAACAACAACAGGTAGAAAATTTTCTCAGCATATGTGTTGCCTTGGCCGCAATGTAGCGAGTGGTGCAGTTGTATAAGGGGCATTGATTCAGTGTATATGCAACGTAACGTGATTCGGATGCAAGTATGTACGGACTGACATGTAGGAAAGGAAACAGTGTGTCATTCGGGTCTTTCTCAAGAACATACGGTAAATGCGGCAACATTAACTGTGGAAACGTTATTACCAAACATGTCCAAACAAGCCCAACGTTTTGTTATTCTTCTCTTAGCTGCACAAGGAAAAACACCGGTAGTCATCCGTCAGAGAATGAGGGAAGTGTGTGTGGAAGCATAGCTGTCGAAAACAGCGTAGTGAAATGGTGCGCCAAATTCCTTCCTAGTCGTTTTTCGACACAAGACGCCGATGGATCAGAGAGGCAAGCCTCACCCACTACGGAAAAGTGGGAGACACTCGAAAACCCACCATATAGTCCTAATCTTTCTCATGCGATTATCATGCCTGCTGACAATTGAAAAGTGCCCTCAGGGGTCGACGGTTCCCGTCGGAATGGAATCGGTAGCAGGCAGTTTCGGACTCCTTCACGCAGTAGAACACGGTGTTTAACCAGATGGTTATCTTCAACCAGGTGTGTCGGTGCGACGATTGCCTCAGTGCTCACGGAGAATATACCCGATTGGCGTGTCCATTCTCGACCATATGGGCTTAAAGTGGAACGTTTTTGACCACCTCGTATAAACTCAGTGAGACATAAGCGACCATTCTTCCAGATACTGTGTGAAATTTTGGTTGCAACAATCATCTTAACAGGACACGGAAAAGGTAGAAAAGGTATCTGTTGATGATACTGTCCTTTGCTCATTTAATTACGGCTCCTTTACCCCACAGATATTGTGTACTCCCTACAGTAGCACTCAGGGCTGCATGATACGCCATACTATGCAATAACCACTAGTGAAACATGATATAGTTCGACCGTGACAGACGACACCATTTAACTTGTTGACTGTCCATCGTTTTCAACGTGTAATAGCTCAACTAACCGAGCAGCCATTTATTCATCGGAACCACCCAGACTGGATAGTGATATTTTGGAGAGATCAGTATGAATTTACCGTTTTTGACCACGTTTCCCTGGGGCAACAAAACATCAAGTTGTTGCAGGATGGTAGGCAGTGGCCATATTTAGGAATCTCCAGAAAACCAGAAATATTCCTGCATGCCGCATAGAAAGTACTAGTCTCTGCTTACCAAGAAAGGAATGAATGAAATATCTTTATCCACATAAAACATAGCTACACTGGATATTATCTAAAACTGAGTGCTGTTAATCAAGTGCTCTATGATGAGCTGGATTTGACAGCGTTCATCAGACACATTTCAAAAGTGGCCAACTGTTCGCAAGATGTAGTTGTCAACACACGTGAACTAAAAGTTGCGGATTGCTTATTTTAATTACAATAATATCATATCGAAGATTTATTCGGTCTCGAAACGATATTTTACGAAATTCTCAGTTGTCCTATTGCCTGCATTTTATTTTATTTATATTTCGGAAATAAATGTATCAACATCCAGATAATTTATCAACAACCAGAAACAAAGTAAGCAAGGGAAAGGGATTCATGTCAGAAATATGAGAACGAAACTAATGTAATGAAAGACACCTGCAGTTCATTAGTATTGTTCAACTATCTTTAGTCAGTTTTTAGACTTCTTAGCTTTTCTCCAAGTCTTCATTTTTCGGGCTAATATTTTCATTCTACATCGTCACTTCTTGTGTTATGTGTCACGCATATTCCATTCACATTCTCTGTAAGCAAGTTTCTCTTCAATTCCTCCTCCCAGTTTCAGACGAACCCTGTCCTTGAATGACATGAATAATCGAGATAACCACACGTTACTCTGATAAAGGTCTTCTGCCTGTTCTTTCTAACACGCTTTCATTCGTTTCTTCAAGTGCCCATTAAGTATTTTAGGTGCTTCTAGGCACAAAAGATACAGTTTCGTCTTCCTTGATTTTCTCTTTTCCCACTGTCCACAGTCTGCTTCCTCCATTTTTGAACTCCAGGAGCACACGCTAAAGGACTGCTCCTTTATTCCGATGCTAATAGCCAATCTTCATCGAGGAAACATTTATACACACACGTCAGTTCTTCGCATATAAGCTCCCCTCTGATATTTTTCCTTTGTTTTTCCATCCTATCATCCTATTTCTTATTCCTCTTTCTCACGGTTTTCAGAGTTTTAATTTGACGATTTAGCTTTTACCTTGTATCGCTTCATTTGTTCTTAGTGCACAGTCTTTATTACATCTAATATATCTTACACGTTTTGGTGAAATTCTTCATTCCTTGTGCAAGTCTCAATACAGGAGTTTTTCCCGTTCGCCTTTTATTCTTCTTCTGACATATATTCCGAAACAAAACGTAAGGAAAGTAAGAATAAGCAAAAATCGTGCCTCAAATCCAGCTTAATGAGCAATTATCATCCATTTATCTGTCCTAAATTTATTATAAATTGTCATGTACATTTACTAATTATGAAATTGTAGCTTTTGTACGTCTTACTCTTAGTGTTTACATTTATGTGTATTTGAGAGGCTGAACACCGTGATTATTGTAACACTGCTGGAGTAAAACTATTACAATGTCAACGAATGAATTACGTAATTACTAAGAAGAAGGAAGTAAATGAGCACTCTATGTGCGACGACAAAATGAGATTTAGTGCCAGTTTTGTATATCTTAGAATGAAACTTAAAATGATATCCGCAGATGATCTATAGCCAGACTAAATCTAGAGAATTCAGTCGGCAAATGACCTGTCAATCAGTAGTTTTCCAAAACCATTCTTTCACCTAACATTCTGCTGCGTCATCAAAATGTCCTGCCTGCTCGTCAAGGTGAACAGCTTTCTAGGTAACTTGCAACAGTCCTCAGCAATTAGGAGGCCTAGGTTAGTTGCAAAGTCTAGCATAAAGAAGGTTCTGGCTAAAAAATGGCTCTGAGCACTATGGGACTCAACTGCTGAGGTTATTAGTCCCCTAGAACTTAGAACTAGTTAAACCTAACTAACCTAAGGACATCACAAACATCCATGCCCGAGGCAGGATTCGAACCTGCGACCGTAGCGGTCTCGCGGTTCCAGACTGCAGCGCCTTTAACCGCACGGCCACTTCGGCCGGCAAAGAAGGTTCTGCTGCTAGGTAGTTCCCACAGTAGAGGTGTGGGCCAGCAGTTGCAGGAAGTGTTGGGGAGTGAGTACCAGGTCACCAGCATTGTGAAGCCTAGTGCAGGATTGGCTCAGGTGACTGAAAGCATAGGGGAGTTATGTAAGAATTTTACGAAAGAGGATCTGGTAGTGATAATGGGTGGAGCAGGGAACAGTCTCGATAGGGACGGGGAATATGATGTCAGTGGTGACTTGGTTAAGATAGCTACTCAAACTGGTGGCACTAATGTGCATTTCGTGCAACTGTTTCAGCGTCATGATCGGCCTCACCTTAATGTGGCTGTTAGGCGCGTTAATGTGGGGCTGGGGAGGGCACTGATGGCGGAGGGCATGGATCACATCTCAGTGGTGCCAGTTGGGTCTATCAGTAGATGGTGTTTCACTAGGCATGGCCTGCACCTCAGTAGGTATGGGAAGGGGAGGCTGGCTAAGCTTATAGGTGACAGTGTAGTGGGTGGTGATGGTGGTAGTGGCATCACTCGTGGAAAAATTCCTCTAGTAGTTGGTGTTACAGCTGCACCTTTTTTAGACTGAAGTCAGCTGATAGGTATACCTGCTTAAAGGAAGTGCCTCTAACTATGGCCTCACCTCCAGAGGACGTAATGTTTACAAGTAGAGAAGGAATTAGCATATTTCATCAAAATATAAGGGGTATTAGAGATAAAGTTAGTGAACTGCTAATAAATGTTAACTCTGAAATTATTGGTATATCAGAGAACCACTTAAATAATTCGATAATTCTGGGCCTTCCTTTACCAGGCTACAGTTTAGCTGGCTGTTTCTCAAGGAGTTCCTTGCGGGGTGGGGGAGTGGCTCTGTACTTAAAAAACAGTATTTCATTTGATTACATAGACGTATCACGACACTGCACTGAACAGATATTTGAAAGTTGTCCAGCATTAGTTGAATTTAGTGAAACTAAACTTCTAATTGCTGTTGTTTATAGGTCCCCTAACTCCGACTTCAGAGCATTTTTGCTTAATCTAGAGAGGGTTCTTGACTCACTTTGTAGGGAGTACCAGAAAGTAGTTATATGTGGTGACTTCAATATTAATTTTGTACATGATTGTGCAAGGAATAGGATGTTGGTAGATCTCCTAAATTCATATGATCTGATGCAAACTGTGTTTTTTCCAACTACGGTGCAGGGGAATGGTAGCACAGTCATAGACAATATTTTTATTCATTCTTCATTACTAGATGGGCATTCTGTTAGTAAAAGGGTCAATGGCCCTTCAGACCATGATGCACAAATTTTAACATTAAAAGGTTTTTGTACTCAAACCAACGTCGTATTTAATTACAAACTACGTAGGAAAGTTAATCCCACAGCAATAGAGAGTTTTTCAAAACTTGTCATGGAACAAGAGTGGCAAGATGTTTATAGTGCAGATAATATAGATGATAAATACAATGCTTTCCATAACACATTTCTCATGCTCTTTGAGAGTTGCTTTCCATTAGAACATTCTAAACGGAGTACTAGCAGTAATGGACAGCCCGGTTGGCTGACTAGTGGGATAAGGATATCATGTAGAAGAAAGCAGGAATTATATCAAAATATTAGAAGTAGTCACAATCAAGCTACGGTGGCCCATTACAAACAGTATTGTAAGGTGCTTAAAAATGTTATTAGCAAGGCAAAAAGTATGTGGTATGCAAATAGAATAGCTAATTCATAGGATAAAATTAAAGCCATATGGTCAGTTGTGAAGGAAGTGTCTGGTCAGCAGCACAAGGTTGACGATATAAAGTCAGTTCGCAGTAATAATATTTCTGTTACTGATAAATCAGATATATGTACAGTATTTAACAACCATTTTCTGAGCATTGCTGGTGAATTAAATAAAAATTTAGTTTCTACAGGAAATCATATAAATTTCTTAGCAAATGCCTTTCCGAGATTGACGTCTGAAATACTCCTCTGTTATACAGACTAGAGGGAGATTGAGTCAATAATTAAATCACTGAAGACTAAGGACTCTCATGGTCAAGATGGAGTGTCTAGTAGAATAGTAAAGTACTGTGCTGCATATGTTAGCCCTGTATTTAGCCATATTTGTAATTTTTCCTTTAGGAATGGTCAGTTTCCTAAGCGATTAAAGTACTCAGTAGTAAAGCCACTTTATGGAAAGGGAGAAAGGGATAATGTAGATAATTTTAGACCTATTTCTATGCCGTCAGTGTCTGCAAAAGTTATCGAAAAGGCTGTGTATGTAAGGTTAATTGATCATTTTATATTACACGATTTGCTATCAAATGTACAGTTCGGCTTTAGAAGTCGTTTGACAACTGAAAATGCTATATTCTCTTTTCTCTGTGAGGTACTGGATGGGCTAAACAAAAAATTTCGAACGCTTGGCGTATTTTTTGATTTAACTAAGGCATTTGACTGTGTTGATCTCACAATATTGCTCCAGAAGTAGGATCATTAAGGAATAAGGGGAGTAGGTCACAATCAATTGGTTCACCTCTTACTTTAGCAACAGGCAGCAGAAGGTCATTATTCACAATGTTGATAACGGCTGTGATGTGGCATCTGAGTGGGGTACTTTCACTCGGTTAATACTCGGTAGAAATCAAACCTCCATTTGGATCGGACTTCCTTAACTCTTGTGCAAAAAGGTGTGCAGTATACTGCTGCATCCATTTTCAATAAGCTGCCACTCGAATTCAAAAATATAAGCAGTAATCCACGGGTTTTCAAGTCGAAACTGAAGAGTTTCCTCATGGGTCACTCCTTCTATTCTGTTGAGGAGTTCCTTGAAAAATTAAGCTGATTCTCATTGTAATGCTGATAGCGTTTGCTTAAACTTATGGACTGATTTTCATTCAGGATCATGAACATTTATTTTCATCTGTTATTACTTTTATGTTGTAAGTTCATGTACTGACACGTTCCATGACCTTGGAGAAAAATGGTTCAAATGGCTCCGAGCACTATGGGACTTAACATGTTAGGTCATCAGTCCCCTAGAACTTAGAACTGCTTAAACCTAACTAACCTAAGGACATCACACACATCCATGCCCGAGGCAGGATTCGAACCTTGCGACCGTAGCGGTCACGCAGTTCCAGACTGAAGCACCCAGAACCACACGGCCACACCGGCCGGCAAAATATTCCTTAGTTTAAGCAGTTTGTAACTCCTTGAATATGGATCTTTAGCAGTCTCGCATCGGCCATGTCTTTCTGAAAACTCGTCTAATATTTTGTTGGCACACGAAATGTAAATACAGCTTCTACTGTCACGAGTAAAAAATGGAGGGAATATAATAGCCTGCCCGTGGTACATTTCCTCGTGCAGGATACATATTCACGAGAAGGAAATTACAGCGTCGTTGTGTTCTGTTGCCTGAAGATGAGGATATATTACGCCCCTGGTAGCAACAAGGCAAATGGGGCTCCTGATTCAACTGGTAATGCACAACGTGGCGCGAACCATTTCAGTCATTCGTCTTCTGCTTTCACATGGTTTACCAGGCCGACATCTTTTAAAGGCGGCCGAAGTGGCCGTGCGGTTAAAGGCGCTGCAGTCTGGAACCGCAAGACCGCTACGGTCGCAGGTTCGAATCCTGCCTCGGGCATGGATGTTTGTGATGTCCGTAGGTTAGTTAGGTTTAACTAGTTCTAAGTTCTAGGGGACTAATGACCTCAGCAGTTGAGTCCCATAGTGCTCAGAGCCATTTGAACCATTTGAACCATCTTTTAAAGTGTAGCGTGGAACATTATCAAAGACCTTTGGAATCTTCACTGACTTAAAGTAATGAAACGCAGCCAAGTGTAACGATTCATATTGAACTCTCCAGGAGAAATATTGTGACATTAGACATCAACTGCTGATCAGTTTTTGCACTCAGTGATTCCTTCAGGATTCCGGAGATTTAAGATATTGTACACTCTAAGGCAAAAGAAACGACGCACTGCGAAGGAGTTGTGTTAATGGGGCGTAGATCGGTAGATGTGATGTACCTGTACAGCCAAAACTAAACATAAAAGTTTCAGAAAAAATGGATGATTTATTCAAGAGAAACAGCTTCACAAACTGAGCAAGTCAGTGACGCGTTGGTCCATCTCTGACTGTAAAGCAAACAGTTACTCGGCCTGACAATGAAAGAGTTTGTGTCTGTCCTTCTGACGGACATCGTGACAATATCTGACTAATTGGTGAGTTAGATCGCCAAATTCTCGATCTGGTTTCAGGGTCCGCCCATAGTTCTCTAAAAGTTCTCAATTTGAGAGAGATCCGGCGACGTTTTTGTTGAAGATGGAGTTTGGCAAGCTTAAGAAATTTGCCCTGCCATGAAACACACACAAAAAAAACTGGTGGTAGAATTTCGTCAAAGTTCAGCTGTGCTGTAAGAGAGCTGCGGAAGACAACCCAAGATGTAATGCTATGAAAAAAAAAAGCAGAACTGCATCCCTGATCAACATTCCTGGTTGAAGGGCTGCATGGTAGGCGACCGTCGTGTCTGGGGTGTCTGTAGCCACGTCTTCGTACTGCAGTCTTATTGACTGGAGTAGAACTGTCTTCTCTGTTAAGTCCCGCTTCGAGCTGGGCCCCAGTGCCCAGGGAAGACTTGTCTGGTGACCCCCCCCCCCCCCCCGGAAAGCGGATAGCGGGGACGTACCAAATTTACCAAATTGACGCCGCCAGGTCTAGGGCGTCTTGCCACGCCGCCCCCCCCCCCCCAAAGCGGGTGTTTATGTCCTCCCTCGGGCATGGGAGTGTGTGTTGTCCATAGCATAAGTTAGTTTTCGTTAGATTAAGTAGTGTGCGCGCTTAGGGACCGATGACCTAAGCAGTTTGGTCCCATAAGATCTTACCACAAATTTACCAAACTGACGGTAGCACAGCATACGGCCCGACCACCAACAGAGATGTTCTGGGATCGACTATTTTAACTTTCCACTTTCCTCTACTTTTTACTAATCCAGTCTCGAAATATTTTTGCACTGACGGGATGTACTATTAGGTCTGCAACTTTGCTTTCTCTGTTTTTCAATAGACGACAGTAGCGGCAAGTGGGGTTCAGGTGGTTGGTCATAGGTGTAATACAATAAGCTTAGGCATCTGTAAACATAATGCCACAAAAATATTAGTCAATTTGTGATTGCGTCAACTTAAGTACTCATTTCTCACCATTTGCGGGAAGTTTTAATTTTCTGCTTTAACATTAAGAAATCGGCTGCTGTGGCTCTTAAAATGCTGAGTAAGACCATTGGTGAGGCAACTGTTAGTGCAAGAACGTGCAGATAATGTTTTCAACGCCTTGAGAACGGTCATTTTGATGTGGAAGAGCGGCATGGCGGTGGAAGACAGAACGTTTCCGTAGCTACTGAAGCAGACGAAGACAGTCACAGGACATGATTATCGAAAGCAATTGATGCGTTCGATCCCATCACTGAAACACAAACGGCCACAATACAACAATAGACACGTAATTGTAATTTTGCAACAGGTCAGTACTCGACCCCATGTCACAAAACCTGTCAAAGTATACATGGAAACGTTGAAATGATAATTCCTATCCCTCCAATCGTATTCTGCATACGTTGCTCTCTCTGACTACCACCTATTTCGATCAATGGCATACAGTCTGGCTGACCATCATTTCCTACCATATGAACAAGTGTAAAATTGAATCGATTCATGGATCCCCACAAAAGACGCCCAGTTCTTCCGCCACGGGATTCGTATGCTACCGGAAAGATGGGAGAATGTAGTGGCCAGCGATGGGAAATACTATGAATCATAATTTTTGTGTAAGTTTTTCACAATAAGGCCACGAACTTCGAGAAAAACGGCGGAAGCAAAGTTGTAGACCTAGTACCTTATATAGAACCTCGGCTTGTCCAGTTACTCTTCCTCTCAGATAGCCATTGGGGACCTTCCCAGCAATGACACTGCCACATGTAGAGAGATAGGACAGTGGATTACGTTTTGAAGTATACTTGCCTTGTTGACCGCGGCATCGTCTAACTCATACAAATTGCCACGAAGCCGCATATGACCTGGTACTTAGCAGAATGACATCTCCTTTCCATGTCCTTACAAGTGGAAAGGATATCTGAATGTTCTACGAGTATAACATATTATCTGTTGTGTACATACAATGAGATGACAGAAGACGCGGTACAATGTTACGCGCATGTACACATGGCAGTAGTATCGCGTACACAAGAGTATAAAAGGGCAGTGCATTGGCGGAGCTGCCATTTCTATTCAGGTGATCCTCTGGAAAAGCCT